>NW_023494795.1:24739898-25339898 GCF_904425465.1 Colossoma macropomum | reverse complement strand
AATGAAATGCTTGTCATCCAAACATAGCATATTGTATACTCACTTTTTATAGTAATGTATGTCAGATGTTGACCATTGTATGCTGTTATCATGTTATCACATCATATCCTATTTGCTCAAGATAAAAATTTCAAGCTATGTGCCTTTAATTCACTAACAATTCAGCTTTTATGAGGTGTAAATGGGACAATCACATTGTCCATCGTGTGTGTGTGTGAATGTTCTTTGTTGCATTTAAACAGTTGCGTTTTAAAATAATTTCTTAATGCAGATCTTTTAGTTTGAGTAGTTTTTTGTTCTAAAACGTTGAAGGATTGTCTTATAATGTTTTTCCATCGTACCATAAGGTGCCACATGGTATAGTTATTAATCCACATCCAAAACCATCCGTACCCTGATTGGGCACCTGTGTCCCTTTCGCACCACACAGCGGCACCTGTGAACTATCTGGGTTTTCTAGAGGTTGTGTATTGGACATGATTTACCCTAAAAGATGCTTTTCTATGTAAGAAGCTAATGTAAAACTGAAATCTTTAACTGTGCACTTCGTTTTACGTGGACAGTCACAAAAGGTGTTGGCTAATTGACTAACAAATTGCTTTTTAGAAACGGTGGTTGACTTGAGCGACGACACGTGACTGACTGTGACCATTGTGTGTGATGAATCAACACGCCATTTCTATGTGCACCCATACATCCAGTTCGGCTGACAAGAAGGATGTCCAAATCGAGCACAGATGCCTAGTCACAAAATTCATGATGCGGTTCGATACAAAACAGTGGTGTCTTGATTCAGTACATTTTCAGATATAGCAAAAATTCTTAGTGCCCGAAAATCTGCCTTTATGTTAAAATTTCTGTTTTTCAGTTTATTAGGGCAGGGTTTCCTCAACCACTGGGCCATGAAGCACCCTCTGGTGGTTGTTGGGCCTATATAGAGGCAGGGCAGAGCCGGTGGGCCGTTTAATTTTTAGCGTACCTCATGCAGTGTAATCGGTATTAAACTGAATACTTTTTGTTCCAGTCTGCTGAATGTATTGTTTGACACGTATATGTATTGATTTGACAGGCTTATTTTGAGCAATACAACACGTTATGTTATATTACACTAATGGTTTGGGTCACTTAGCTTCAGAAATGATGACAAATTGGCCATGTATCTGTACTGTGCTGTACCGCACTGATGGAAAAGTGCTAATTGACCAAGCACCTTACACAGCGTGCTACAGCAGTGCTTTTTGGGTCCACCAGAGGCACCACCTCGGTCTCAGAAGCACAGAAGAATCGACAGGAGGTTTGTTTGTGCAGCCGTGCTTGGTCACACATTCCATCTCTGTTCTTTCACAGAAAGAGAGAAAGCGAGAGAGAGAGAGAGAGAGAGAGAGAGAGAGAGAGAGAGAAGAAAAAAAAACTGGTGCAGCAAGGACATGTGCTCAGTGTGAGTGCTGCTCTTGTTTTTTCCATCCCTCCTCTTCCCCTCTCTGCAGTGCCACAAATACCCATCAGCCAGAATCTCACTTTGGGGGATCATCAGCTTGTGCCTGAGATAAGAAGGGGGTCTATCTGCCTCAAAATGGGAGCAGAACACAGTTGTGTGTTTGGATGACTGTTGCTGTGCTAAGTTGTACAGCAGCCAGATTGCAGGTGTTTACTGCTCACTGCAAAGCCATTTCTGGATGTAATGACTCACGCCGATATCCTTCCTCCTACACCAACCTGCTGTAGCACAATGAGTGCCCTATTCACAGCCACATTCAGCCAATTAAACTGTAGCTTTTTCCAGTGTCCTAAAAACTCCCTCTCTGACCAGTGTCATCTGTCAGCTTCTGAACGAAACTATATTCTGTCAGTCCAAGCAGTGTGAAGGTAGAGCGAGTGAGTTTATAGCCCTCATTAGCATCCTTTTTGCATCCTTTACATTATGAAACCTTCATGAGGACCTAGTTACAATAACTAGAGATGCACCAATATGAGATCTGTGGGCCGGTGCTGATGTTTTTCACAGACGGTCGTATGCCCTCAGTCAAATTATGTTTAGTTATGGCACATTTTGTATTTCATGTTTTACTCTTTCTAATATGTTTTCTATAGCCCTTGTGTCAAACACAAGGCACGCAGGCCAGATCAGTCCTTTGACACAATTCTATCTGGCCCGCAAAAGTATTTTATTGTTCTATTAATATTAACTTATTTCACAATGCACTGCACTACAGTCCCCAGCATGCACTGCAACGTAATGTGCGCTCCGACTCTCCTACCCCAACAACAATCTGTAGGACAGTGGTTACACCTTAGTTCTACACATTTCTACACTGGGTCGTACCAGTCTTATCGCCACATACTAACTGCAGTTCAGCCAGTAAAAACACGTAACGTTAGCTTAGCAGCTCAGAAATTGAGCCCAAGTATTAATGAACTTGCAACCAAGAAAAGAGGTGCCTACCTGTCAAGCAAATAGGTAGGTTTAAAAGATCTAGCTACTGGGGACATTTAAATTTTAAATATTTTAAGTATTCATGTAATATTTCACAGTCTACTACAGTATATTTTGTTGCTGATGTTTTTGCGTATTTTGAATAAACAACGGTCAGCAAAATGTTAATTAAAATGGAAAAAAAAAGTAAATGTTCTCTAGCCCATGAATTTGTTGAGATTTTTTTAATATGGCCCTTTTAGTAGAGGAGTTTGACACCCCTGCTGTAGAGGATGTGTTACCTTACTTTCACTTAGAAAATCAACAAAACATGTAATTTGACCAGGGCTGCCAATTGAAGGGAAAGAATGAGCAGGCATTAACTACTGTCTGTACTAAAGCAGTTTGATCATTGCTCTTTATGAAAAGGCAGATCTTTGGCCCTGCAAGTTTTTTTTTGTTTTGTTTTTTTTGTTTTTGTTTTGTTTTTCCCTTTTTTTTTCCTTTCCTGCCTTTTTCCCCCCTCTTGTACTTTTCTGAAAGGCTGGAATTACATGCCGTGTTGTTTGACAGCCTCTTCTGTTAATTACACCTCTCTCTCCATCTCTCTCTCTCTCTCTCTCTCTCTCTCTCTCTCTCTCTCTCTCTCTCTCTCTCTCTCTCTCTCTCTCTCTTTCTCCCACTCTTTTTTTTTCTCTCTCTCTCTTCTCTCAGCTATTTTGGTCTGTTCCTCCCACCATCCCTGTGACTGTGTTGCTATGGGCATTTGGTGGAAATGTTGATATTAGTGCCTTGAAGGTCCATCTCATGACAAATTCCTTGCTTTGCTGGACTGATTTGAAGATGATCAGTGTACTGGAGTGCAGAAGCTAAACACGCTGGGTTTGCTGCATTGCGCTGCAAATGAGTTTTGGCACACTTAATACCTTTTTGTTTGTTTGCACACCACTCCTGACTATGATGTTCAAAGCAGTTAGAGCTGTGAAGGCTGATTTATACCTCTGTGTCTGCGTATCTGTGAACATGTGCGGGCGTCATGCACTGACGTTTGCATAGATGTCTGCCAGCATACACGTAACACGAGTGTGTGCACTAGGGGGCAGTGTCCAAACCAGTATATACCGATAACGAAGAGGAAAGTCTCACGTTTTTGTTCTCTGTCTTTCTTTCCCTCTCTAAGAATTAATACTCACTTCATTGTTTTGTCCATTTTGTTGAAGATGGGTCATATACATTTTTGTAAAGCTGCACCTCTTCTGCCAGTCAAGTCTCAATCTGCTCCATTTGTTTTTGCTCTTGTTCTAGTTTAGTTGGAGTATCATGTGGGTGTTGTATCAACACTGTCCATGAACAGTTCTACGGAATTTTGGAGGCTGTTGTGAACTATGCTTACTTGTGAACCCTTACTCTGTTTCGACGCAGATGTGTGCATCAACCTTAAGGAGTTCAGTATGGTCGAGAACAGGGCTTTCATATGGGCTTTTAGAAATCAGATTCTATCCTTTTTTACCATGTATTGAAATTTTAAATACATTATTTTTCAGAAATGTGTTATGCAAGGAAAAAGATGCATAACTGCAGTAAACATCATATTTTAAAGTCAACTCCTAAATCCACTGGGGGTGTCTAGCATAAATTATCATGCAGCCTCAAAAGCACACAGTGTTTAGACCAGTGATTTTCAGCCTGAGGTTCAAGACTCATGAGATGGTCGTCCAAAAAGGTACATAGGCCTATTCTGATGTATTTTTGACAATGATTAATCCAAAAAGTCCCCATTCCAGTGATATACCGTTATCATTATAAGCTAAAGAGAAAGAGTGAGAGCACTGATTGTAGCAGGCAATAGCTGTGTAACAGCTTACTTCACTGCCTAATATATATTAAGTTGATTACTAACTTACTATACTAACTTACTATCCTGTAAAGCACCCATATTAGGAGCATTGGCTTGTCAGAAAAGTCTGCCATCTCAACAACTTATTTGTTCTCACACACACATGTATTTTTGCCCATGAGCGTTATTCAGTTTATAAAGTAAACATATCACCTTGCTCAGAGTGACTGAGCTGCTAAATCTATCAGATGTTTGCTGATATATCCATAGTATGTAAGACCCCACACAATTCTAATTAAAGGCTAAACAGATGGTCAGTTTTTTGTTTTTGTTCATGGTTAGCATGTTCTATCTCCAGTTTAGTACACTTAAAAAATAGTTTTTATAGGGTTCTTTAGTAAAGGAAATGGTTCTATTTAGTGCCTTCTGTTCTAAATAGTGTTCTTCTGTTTTTATGATGCTGAGCTTGGAACAATAGAAAAACCCTTTTTGTGGTCATACAGAGCCATTTTCAAAAAAGGTTCTTTATAGAACGATATACAACACATTCTCCATCAATCCAAAGAACTATTTTAATGTGCAAAGAACCATTTAAGCATGTTATGGTTATATATAGAACTCGTGGTTCTAAATAGAAATAATAGATTGTTGTTAGCGATGGTAATAACAACAATTGAAACGGATCTTGTTTATGAATCGACAGTGATTAGTTGCCAGTCTGCTTGATGCTAATGTGTATTTTAATATAGAACCTGATAGACGCTCATTTGTATACAGTGTTTTTGTTTTCTTTAATAAATAAAAGCTTGATAAGAGGCTAACAAGTTAATCTTTTACCTAAGGATGTGCAATATGGCAAAAATATATGCATTACAATAATTCATTTTTCTGGTGTTTGATACGTTGAAACACACAAAATATACCAGTAGTGCCGCTTTAAAAATACTGTCAAACTAAACTGTACAAACTGTTCTGTACTATAAATTTTTATTTTTTTTTTTAAACATTTTATCATCCTGCAGTGAATCCAATTAAACAGGCATACTTATGCTCTCATGTAGTTGGTCAGTGTTCAGGTACTGATGATACATCCAAAATGCTTAAAAAAGAATTTTATGATGTCATTTGTCATGTTGTCATATTGCCCACTCTTACTTTTTTATATTTTGTATTTTGGTATCTTTGAAAGACTATGCATGGTTTGTAATGGTTCAGTTAAGTCAATTTTATAGCCTTCTTAAAGAACTGATTACTTAATAGTCACACAATTCATAGTGACAGCTCTACTTTACAGTAGGAATAAGTAAACTCTGTTTTTGGATCATTATTTCAGGGTCAGACTGGTTTGAAAAAACGACAAAACCTTTTTTAGCTTGGCTCAGGTTTGGGTAAATTAGGCCATGCTCCTGACCAGCTTGGACTTTTCAACATGCTCAGTAGTGTGCAAATCAGTATGTTGACCGTGATGTTTTCAACCCTTCTACTTTAATCTTGTTTTTTATTTTTAGGTAATGCAGTTTTGGCAAGACCTTATGAAAGAGCCTGTGTATGTTTGCTTGTGTATGTGTGTGTTGACCGTTTTTTAATTATTTATAGGGGAAAGACCTGGCTTTGTAGGATAGAGGTGTGTTGTCAGGCATACATGTTTGCAGATGTCAGCCTGTTTTCTGTTATTAAACTAAGATAGACAATTAATCCAAGGTAATCCACCAGTTGCTTTCTTCATCCTCCCTTATTCCTCATTAAGGTAACCCTTTGTCAGTAAACTTGGGCCAGTCATGGTAAAGAAAAAGATTTGAATTTTCTCTATGTTTGCTGTCGTGTCCATCAGGCTGGCTCTCCTGCTGCAGGCACTCTCAGCTTTCAGTGGCCCATTTTATAACCGGGCCTTCGTAAATACTTCCATCACTATCAGAATGCTATAAATACTTGATGGGCCAATCCACCGTCACACCACAGATTAATAATAAATCCTCCCAATGCTGGAAATCAACCATCTCACTGCATTTTTACCCTCAACCTGTGTTAGAATAGTGAGTGTGTGTGTGTGTGCTAAATTCTCCAAATGACCTCTCACATTTTTAAAGCAAGTTTAAAGGTGCATCGTTGATTTTAGACTGTCAGCTTCACCACGTCTGTTTTTCATTTCCTGTTTTGGTATGTGAATGAGAGATTGTGTTGAATATTCGGTTACACAGCTTAGAAAAAGCTTACTGTTGCTGTTTTAAATCAGACACCTACATCATGTTCAGATGAGATTCATACAAATTACCTGCTGAAGTATTAAATTCAGAGCAGGTTTAAAGCAAACTTCTCTGTGCTGATCAGTTAACAATAGCGTAATGCATTGACAGCTGAAATGTGCTGAAGATGTTCAGAAAGTACTGATACACAAACTGAAATCATTTCATGAAGTTTTATGTAGAAAATAAGTGAGGAGGCTAAGACTGTGTCGTTATTCAGGCTCAGAAGGGGAGAGTAGAGTCTGCTTGTGCATGTTCTTTTCTGAAAGTGTTGTTTTAGGCTAATTTGTAGGGCATTTCAGAATATCATGATGATGCTGAAGAGGGCAGCTTAAATAGCAGTGTTTTCTAATGTTCACTTCTCCCTGACAGCAAAGTAGGCTAATTGACTTAGTAAGAGTTCTAACTATTCACTGAACTTCACTGTAAAATCAATACAGAAGAAGGAAATAAACTGGTCTAAACAGAGTTCTGTTTCAAGAATGTGCACATGTAAACGTACACGGAAGTCATTCTTAATGCGCATTCAACTAATTTTGAGGCTGAGGCAAAACAAGTGCCGGTGTTCTAACAATTTTTTCTATCCACTGAGTGGTTGTAATGAGCATGCACTTATCAGTAGTATAGCATAGTTACGCAGTGTTTTAAACATTTTGTGTTTTAAGTTGTGATTCAGGACAGACTCAGCTTAATGTCGCTTTTTTCCCTGTTAAGCTATCAAAATATCCTAATTATTCTTTCAATGCTGATGACCTTTCTCTGATAAGGACATTTGCGAGCTTCTCATTCAAATTTTACCATTATATCTTAAATGATGCAGCAGTTACATTCTGGCACCTCAAAATTCAAGCAAGAAGCTGGCGAAAAAGAAGCCGACTTCAGCTTTGTAGTTAATGATGCTAGTGGTTTTTTGATAAGGAGGTTTAAGCTATCAAAAAATCTTACCAAGAGTTTTATGTACAGGGCAACCTATGAACTTGCGCTACAGTAGGACATTCCGACAAGGTAACACAATACGTTAGAACACATTTGCTATAATGTCGGTGTGGTCACAAAGAGGACTCATAAGATTTGAAGTGTTGCCCCCTTTTTCGCAGTGATTTTTCTTTCTGCATGTTCTGCAGATAGGGTGACCATCTTTAATCAAGTTTCACTCTTCACGAACAAAATACGACCACACTTTAGACTCAGTCCTCTTAGAATCCTGAAAACTCTCTGAAGCGCTGTCACCAGCCTCCGACATTTTTGCACTCCCACAAAAAAAAAAAACGTTTCATGCTACACCTGTGTTTGGGAGATGGTTGCTAACTTTGGTTGATGCTGGACAGTATTTAACAAGAGCGTTGCAATGTGCCATATCAACCAGAGGTTTAATGATAATTGAAATATGAAATGGTAATACTAACAATCAGGAATTTTACCCTGATTTACTGTGAAACTGTAACCATTACATCCTTAGTAATAAGTTGTATCGGTAAGCCTAAATAGGCACAGATAGCACATTGTACAAACAGCGCAAACCACACTTACATATTCCATTTAGCTGAATTGCTGAGCCATGGACGTTTGTCACAAAAAAAAAATGTAGATGCTTTGTCACCCAGCACTATTGTAATGTTTTCAACAATAATGTTTCGGAGCTGGTTGATAAAAGTACCAAACCGATGCCCTTCAAAAGGGAACTGATTGTTCAAAATTCTGGTAATACAAATAAGTCTGGGGCTATTTTGCCTTACAACAGTTTTTGTCGTAAAGCTGTCGTAAGCGTCATCTCCAACATCAGGACGCATATTTATAACCATTTCATGTAACAACTTTTTTGTGATGTAGTTTTTAGAGGCATGGAACACTTCAGGCATCTGGTTTCTGTCACCACCACTGCAGACAATTCTGACACAAGAAGTCTATTAACATGGTATATTTAACTCCAGATGACTTTGTTTACATATTAACAATTTAAATATTCAGAAATTTAAAAAAACACTCTTTTAAAACACCAAATTTTGTTGCATTCCCTTCTGTTGTGTGTGGACTGTGTTGGTAGCATGGTTTGCCTTCACTGGGCCTAAAAGCACATTTGTTTGCCCATTTCCAGTTCATTGAACTGATCGAAATGTTGAGTGCTGTTTATTTTTGTGCCATAAAAACACACATGCAAGTGCACAAACACACAGACACGGTTAGTGTGTCCTGCTGTGTTGACAAAGTTTGCATCAGAGCATCATGCTTCTATTTATCTCTTCCCCTAGTGGTTCACTATGTCACATGAGAGTGTGGGCAAGAAAGAGAGAGAGATGTGGAAGTTGAGGAAAAATAAGCCTGTGAACAGGCGACCACATGAACCGCAGTCTGCCCAGAGGTTCCTCTTTAGTGGGGTAAACATGGTGTTCCGCAAAGAATGGGTGAAGAAAAGAGGGTTTTATCACCAACCACCAGGCAACCCAACCCTGTGTCTCTGGGTTGAAATTTCTCCACTTAAACACAGTATAAATGCTGGATTATGTTGTTGCTCACGACTCTCCTTGCCCACATTGAACCAAACCTTTAAATCCAGTTACTCAGTAACAGAGGAGACAGAAACCAAGACTAGGGAATATTCACACTTGGCAAAGAACCAAGCACAAGAACTCCACGCTTCTCCTGCCTCTGCTCATTGTATTGCACTTTATCCAGTAAACTACACAGAGAAGCAGCTTAACTTGCATCAGAGCTTGTATTGTACTTTATTTTACCTTTTAATATCTACTGGTGATTGTTTTATTCACATTTGTACAAAAAAATGATAGATTTGATGAAAGTACACTGCTGCTATGGTATAACATAGCGACGACAGTCCCAAAAAGTGCCATTCAGAATGCCATTTAATGACAACAGCTAAGCAAGACCTTGATAACAATCATTAACAAAAATGCTGGCAGTGAATTTCTTTTATGATTAGGCTGCTGCATAGCCTTTCTCTGAAAATATCTAACAAAGCAGTTTAAAACATCTAAACGTCCATAGAACAGAAGTATGATAGTCAAATGAACAGATTAGTTTATCTGTGCTGCTCTTTTCCAAGGCCTGTGAGAAGCCCAGGCTCTGCAACTTTGTAGTTCTTGTGAACCACTGTTTGAAAGGTTCTCTTGGGAACTATGGGTCTTATCTTGTATTTCTTTCTATGACAGTGATTTCAAGACTATTTTCACCAGAAATATCCATTTATGAGTGTGAGTCTCAGACTAGAGATAGAGGCGATTTTTCGACCACCCCAGAGCAGGTGTTATTTGGGTGGTGGATCATTCTAAGCACTGAGATCAGCGACTCTAATGTGGTAGTGACATGTTAGTGTGTGTGTAGTGCTGGAACGAGTGGATCAGACACAGCAGGTTTACTGTTTTTAAACATCGTGTCCACTCAGTGTTCACTCTATTAGACACATCTATTGATTGGTCCTCTCATTTGTTACTGCACAGTTTGTGTTGGTCATCCTATAGTCCTTCATCAGTGGTCACATGATGCTGCCCACAGGAACACTGTTAGCCAGGTGTTTTTGGTTGGTAGACTATTGTCAGTCTAGCAGTGACTCTGAGGTGTTTTAAAAACTCCAGCAGCACTGCTGTGTCTGATTCACCCACATATTATCTGCTCTTTCGTGGTTCTGTGGGGGTCCTGAACATTGAAGAACGGGGTAAAAGAGGGCTAACACATGATGCAGAGAAACAGATGGACTACAATCTGTAATTGTAGAACTACAGAGTGCACCTATATGGTAAGTGGACCCCTGCTAATTTGGAAAATTGCAAAGATGCAAAAGGGTATACATACGACGTAAAAATCGTCAAAATCGTCATTTGATACTACTAACTTTCTCTGCTCTTATAAATTATTATACACTGTTGTGTCAGTTACTCTCAAATGTGATGCAAATGATTGTAGAATTTAATTCCAATACTTTTCTTGCGCTCGCATCCCCCTACGGCTGAACAGTTTGGGGAAAATATCTAATTGAGTTGTTTATGACCAATGTTATGGCTGATCTAGATTATTTTCTCTGAATTAAGGTCTATGCTAAAAGAAGAAGAAGACCAAACTTTGCACTTTTTCTGGCTTGAGGCCTGTTCTAAATGCACTGTTCCAGACTGCCAGTTTTGATTTTTTGTTCGCAGCACGTGGGGGTTTACTTGCTTTTGATTGATGTAACTAATCTGCAGGCAATTCACAAAGTCCATAAAAAAGCTGATTAAAATTGCAGCTCTTGCAGTTTTGAAATTGCAGTCTTTCAAATTGGAATTTGTGTAAAAATGCTTCCTCTCCAAACCCATCAAAAACAAATTATATCTGAATGGTAAGGTTGTAATAATACTCAACTTTGACAGCAGTTTTTGCACAACAATACATTTTTCAACATAGAAGAAAAAAAGAAATGCTAACATTTGATTTCGCTTTTATTTTTTGATCAACGTCCACTTGCCAAAACAAGACCATAGCACACGGTAAAAGAGTAAGTAACACAAGTCATTTCTTTTTCTGTTAAATACATTTAAATACACACACAGTGTAAATGGTTTTAGTTACAAAGCTCGAGTCCTTTTCAATTAAACAGTGCAACCCACTCCAGTTTAGGTTAATATGTCTGATAGCATAACATAAAAACTATTTGATTCGACAAATAAATATTAAAGGAGCAATGTGTAATATTGATAGAAAGTGTTTAAAATGGGTATTGAAGTCCAAATTCAGAATAAGAGCTATCTGCCCCCGCCCCCTCCTCCCCAGACTCAACATTAAACTTAAAATTATACTTTGACAAAAACAAGGTGCAAGTTGATCAGCTAATGTATACGTTTGCCATGTTTTTATTGTTTGCAAATTATAAGCCAGCTCATGTGGATTTTTCTGTCAGTGTTAGCTATACATGGTAGCTAACCCTGCTAGCTAACACAGCTCATGTGGATTTTTGTATGGCAGCCAAAGCTAAGCCTGTTATCCCCAAAACAAAAGCCCACTGCTTGGAAAATACTCACTGCCAAATACTCACTTTGGTGCCTTTAGGTGGCAGAATATAACTGCTGCAACGTTTAAGGTGAAACAAGAAAATTCGAGCGAGAAACTGGCAAACAGAAAGCCGACTTCCGTCTCATCTGCCTTGATAATCCAGCTGCACACAGACCACAGAGTATAAATGCGAATACTCTGAAATGTTGAAATTGTTTAAAATGCCCATCCCTACTAGTAGCTGTGATAAATTAGCTAGTTAAGTTTAGCTAACCTTAGCTGAAGCTCATTGCTTACCGGCTTAGGAGAAAATGATCAAACACACATCTGTCTTAAAGACCTGTCTTAAAGCTGTCTCCATCTTTCGAATGCATCGCCAGTATGTTCTTGTGTTTTACTATGTTTCTGGTCATGGAGCGTTTTAGAAGGATGCTTGAAGCTTTTTAGATCTGGGTCCAGTTTGTTTGCTTGCTTCCATGGCTGCAGCACACTGTGTTTGCTTGCCCATGTTTCATATCCGGCAACCCGAGGTGTCGAAATGGGCAGAGGGTGGGATCACAGGCCAAAATTCCTTAATCTTGGTTATGGTATAATTTAGTGCAGTAAATATATTACATATTGTTCCTTTGATGATAATCCTGACTCCCATCTGAATAGTGACTGTATGACCACATTAAACTTTTCTGTCATTTATGGGCTTTAACTTTCCTTTTGTGGTAATGTGAATGAATTGTGATCACAACTGAATCCTTCAGTTGAAGCAATTTCATAACTGGTGGCTGAGTAGCTGACCCTGTGGCTAGACAGTACATATCTTGAATGTGGGCAACAGCTCACTTTTCATTGTGTCTTAACTTCATTACATGGACCTTGTGGCATCAGCCTGTCTTCACTACTGGAGCACAATGTGGTCTCTCTTCGAGGCTCTTCTGAGCAACACAAGCCAAAGTAGAAAATAGTAGAAAATCCTTGACACACTGTGTCGAATTGTAAGTTTCTCCTTTTACATATTCAGAGGGAATGAAGTTCCTTCAGTGTTCTTTGTGTATTGCCCTTGAAATCGCCAATGTATTACTGGAAGAAATACGAAATGAGGGAATACGGCTCTGACACAGTCTACTCTTAGTTTCTGTCTTCAGTTGTGAGTCACCGTCTGGGCTTGAATCATGTGGCTGTGGGACAGTAGAGGCATGTGGAGGGAACACAGGAGCCAAACGCGTCCCAGTCCCAACACCTCCCACTGCAGGTGTCCCAGCCCTGCAGGTGTGAAGAGAGTTTGGCTTCATTATTGGCACGAAGCAGTCACCGTGCTTGTAAGGAAGAGCTTATTAATCTTTTTGGTATTTTCGATAACCCAGTACGCTGTTGTAATATGACAATAGCAAATGCTTAATGTTGGCTAGGGCTGTCACGATTGATGGCTGTCACTATTAAACTTGATATAAAAATGGTCTTGTGAGATTTACTTTCTCGATAAACTAACACTTAGTTGATTAGTTGAAAGTTTCTGAGACCACAAAAATGTGCATCTTTTGTAAAATACAGAACACAGTGACTGCGATTTATGATTTATTTAACCACATGATGTTTGTAGGTACAGTGCAAAACTCATGGATTATTGATTAATTTCCAGTCAAAACTGCCAATAAGAGCAAGTTATTCATTTTTCAGCATCAGGAAAAAAACAGAAAATTATACAGAAGCCCCAACAATTAAACATTAATATTTAAACAAATAACGTGAAATATCAAATTTCAGTTTTTAGTGTGCCCTCTCTTTGCCTTTATTACAGCTTGCATTCTTTTCAGGAGACTTGCTTTCAGCTTTTCAAAGAAATCTCAGGGAAATTTTCCACACCTACGAAGTTCAGTCTTAGAGGTTGGTTGCATTTTTTGCTTCTCACATTCCAAGTAATCACAAACCCATTCAGAGATGTTGAAATCTGGACTCTGGAGTGGTCAGTTCATTGTTCAGAGAACACAAAAAGCTTCTTTGTATAATTGACATTGTCCTCTTTTTTTCTCTATTTCCTTAGTAAGGGTTTATTGACAGCTACACATCCTTTCAGACTCATAGCATGGGGTTGTCTTCTCTCAGTGGAAGAACAGACAGGGACACCTGTGTTTTTTTTTCAGACCTGAAGCAAGATTGAAATCAGAAATATCCCCTCAAAATTAATAACTTGTACTTATTGGCTGTTTTAACTGAAAATTAAGTAAAATCAGTGTGGTCTCTGACTTTTGCACTATACTGTGTATTTTTTCTGAAGTCTTTTTAAAGTCTTCCTGGTTTATCTTTTCCACTAAAGCGTTTTAGAACCTTTAAAAGACTGTGGTTTATTATTGCGTAAAACTGCAGTTACTTAAGTGATCATCAAAACAACCAGTCGCCTTCTCGTTATAATCGATAGCGACAGCCCTAGTATCACCTCTAGGTTTTAAAAGCTTACAAAGTAATTGAAAAGTCTCTCTGTGCATTTGAACTTTGAAACATTCGTAAGCAACAGTGCTCCCTGCAAATGTATAGTCAGTGATTATAATTGGAGGCCAATGTTTATCTAACTGTACTCTGTTGCTTGAGAAGCTACAATTATACACATTGTTCTACACCAGGGTCTTTTATTCCTCCAGGTTTTTCATAAAGATGTCATGGAAGTTCAGCCCACCTCTGCTTGTCCACAGCTATATTCATTCTCTCTTTAGACACCCTTTCTCTGCACTCTGAATGCCTGCAGTTCCTTTTTTAGACTCCATTACGTGCTCAGGTCCATTACAATCGCTCTCTGTTTGGACCAGCTCTTCTCACGCCTTTATCTTAGTCTCTCTCTATCTAAGAGAGATAGAGGGGAGAGGGGAGATAGAGAGAAGGACAGGCTGCTTTGCCCTGTTTTGTAACTTTTTTTTTTTTCTCCTCAGTTAGGGGTTATTCCTATTTCTGATAGCGTTTGCTTCAGTTGTTTTTTTTGTGTTTGTTTTTTGTTTTTTGTTTTCTTGTCAGTTGTTTTTTTTTGTTCCCTCCCCCCCAGTCAAAATGGTTTGGAGCCCTGGTCAAAGAGATGTTAAAATGGAAACGCACAATTTTCCACTTACCCCAGATGTAGTTGCTTAGCCAGGATTTGCTTCCTTAGTTTAATGCTGGACATAGAAACCAGAAGTCAATAGTCTCTCAAATCTTTTTTGTAAATACATCCCCAAAACCTCTCTCAACCCCATCAAGCCACGTCCAGGTCGTCAGTAAGGTCGCACAGACTTGTCAATCTGTTTAGGGAACAATGTGATTTACTATTAAAATGAACAAAACTTCACAGTGTAGCTGAACACTGTGGGCAGCCAGTTTAGATAAGTGTTGTGTCAAAATCCAACTTCCTTTTGTGTGCATGCATATTATGTAGGCATATGGATGTTTTATTATGATCACAATTTCTCGTTTCTATAAGCATACATCTTCAGAAATTCAAGGTCAATGGTTTAGTTAATTTTTGATAATAATAAAAAAACAGAAACGTCTAGTGTTTGTTAGTGATGTTAGCCACGTAGATCCTGGGCTAAACTAAAGAAGCAAATTTGGATGCTAAATATGTCTTGGCTTATTGACTACATCTGAGGTGAGCCAGAGCCGTTATTACTGTACCAATAATTACACTTTATCTCCTCTTTTTTCAAACACTTCCATTCTCATGTCCTACTGCTTTTTCAAGGAGAAACCAAGTAGTCCAAGCCTTTTCACCTCTGTTTCTAGTTATAGATTTGTGCACATGGTCTGCGTTGTCATCTGTGCGCTAGTCATATCTACTTTGCTCATTGTGTTCCTCACGGAACCTGTCATAGGTACCTCTTTCTCATTAGCCGGTTACATGGAATGTGTCAGCCGGCGCCAGCCCCATCTGTCAGTCTTAGGGCTGTAATTTGGCAGCTGCGGATGACTAACACCCAAATTTATGCTCATCTTGACTGAAGCACCTGCAGCTCAACCTCCAAAAACACATTGGATCATGAGAGAAAGAGAGAGAGAGAAAAAGAGAGAGAGAGCTGTAGTCTGGCTTTTCCTTTCTAGGAATGGAAATTCCCATGACCTCATTTTCTCTTAGAGGGTGAATGTATGTGTTTGTCTGTTTCTGCAGGGGGTGAGTGTGTGCCACACCCTCCTCTGTTCACACCCTCTCAGCCAGTGAGAGGTCAGGGACCTGATGACAGGAACATGTCACGTTTCTCTGTAGGCATAAAGTTTCTCGCCACTGCAGACATGATTTAAGTCAAGCATATGGTTAGTTTAGTCAGCATTCTCATAGAGGCCATTGATGTCATTTAGACATAAAGTATCATTTCTTGAATCAAAAGTTAGATGCTATTATTACTCAGTGTTTTAAAGCAACAGTTTGGTAGAAATTCAAATTTACACTTTGTCACCTTTGCGCTGGAGCTACAATACTACTAGCTAACAAGTAATAGAAGCGTATACCCTATATGTTAGCATTCTCCGAAGTGCATGTCTCAGTCAACATATACTTGTCAAGTTAATGTTGTCTATAAAAAAAGGACACAAGTACAATACGGTGCAAAAGTCAGAGACCGCCCTTTAATCAAAGAAACAAAGTGTTTTGTAAGAAATCTGCAGGGATATTTTTTTTAACACCCACAAAGTTTGGTTTTTAGAGTTTGTTGCATTTTCTGTGTCTCACGATCCAAATATTCTCAAATGACAGATTTAGACTCCTCAGTTTATAAAACCTTCCTCCGCATCTGAAATGTCCAGTTTTAGTGTTTTAGTGTATAAGTTGTTTTTAGTCCATGTTTTCTCAGCAGTATATTGACAGCTACACATCCTTGCAGATTCATAGCTTTGAGTTGTCATCTCAAAGCGAAAGTATTATTATTATTATTATTATTATTATTATTATTTTGCTTTCCTCTTAATTCATGCAAGTGGATTATCTCCTCAGAAATCCCACTTTTGCTGTAAGTCATTGGTTTTATAGTTGAATGGATAGTGTTAATGAGAGTTAAATTTGCAATAGGTGTGCACAGTAAAGTGTGGACAAATTAAATACTGCTAGACTTGATATTATGCTTGGTGTTCGGGGTTTTTGTGTAAATCCCTGTTAAATATGTTTTTTGACTTTGGAAAAAAGTAAGTAGTACATAATGGGCATTTTAACTGTAAATTGTGTAAATGGTATGCATTGCTGAAAATGGGAGTAGTGACCATCTTGAAGTTTTGTCTGTACTGTCCTTTTTTGTAGGTATCAGTATGTTATAGTGACAAACTACATAAACAAGTCTATTTGAGATAACTTAACAACTTTGCATGGTTTGAGGCAAGTGTACTGTAATTTAGATACGCAGATTACGTAGTGCTATTTTATTATTTATTTATTTATTTTTATTTTTATTTTTTTTGCCTGTGCTAAATCTGCACTTCTTTTACCTGTAGCTTCATGTTTGATTTTAGGAATGCAGGAGTCCAGATCTGTCTGAATATGTTAATTCAGTCTGACCTGAACTGATATTCCGTGTGACCTCAGTGTTGTGATACAGCCCTCTTGCCCCATGTTGTTGTCTTTACTCTGTCGGTGGTAAATGATGTCACAGTGCAGTCATTTTTTCTCTCTCTCTCTCTCTCTCTCTCTCTCTCTCTCTCTCTCTCTCTCTCTCAGTATTTTTTTTCTCTCTCTCTTCTGCTTCCTTGCTCACTCACTCCATCGTTCGTTCTCTCTCTCCCTCATTAAGGTTAACCCGGCAGCACCGCCGCTCTACAGCAGAAAACAGTTGGCAGATGGTTGCCAGGAAACTAAGGAAACTGACATTTTAGAGCTTATCTTGACTGTCGTATGAGATCTGTCATAAGGCACTCCTGCTGCATTGCATAGTATGTATGCTTAAAACACTGCACCACCTGCGTAATTCCACCTTAATGGCCATCGTCTGTGTACATCTAGTCGTGGCTGTAATAAACGGTGATCTCTAAAGCTCTTTCATGTCATGGAATCTGAATCCCTTGATGAAAAGCAGGGAGTCATGTCCAACAAATTGTATTCTTCCAAATGACCAGGTCTGCTGTAACCCTCTAGGACCTACCTCTTATACCTGCAAGTTTGTTGTCCATTAAGAGGAATATATACCACGTGTGATATGTATTACAGTAAATGAGCAGCTGGATCACATTGCGACACCATGTAAAAAATGTTAACCTTGTCTGCTGTCATTGGATCTGTTGATTGTAATGCAGTGGCTGATCACAGCAGGGGAGCTCTTGATTTATTTATCTGCTGTAGTTTTGCCCTTTGGCAAGGTAGAGTGCATAAGCATTGTTTACAAGTGCGTGGAATGCCAAAACATGGTGATTTCACATTTTTATGTACATAAGCATATAGTGAAGGCTTTTGAGTGGGGAAGCTGCTTTAAGGCTCCTTGGCTTAACCTAATCTTTCCCAGTCTTGCACATTTTATTGCTTAGGAGTCGAGTCTGGTGATTCGGGGGCAGGAAAAAACAGTCTAGGGACAGTTGAGGACTGGGAATCAATGATGTAACCCATTTTATTGTAGTATTTTAATAAAAAAAAGTATAACTGCTATGGAATCTGTTATAGCAGCATTAGTTCTGTACAGTTTGTTTGAAACTGGGTGGTTAGTTTGCTTGAGGCAGATTGATCTGAACTGGAAATTGTCCTTTTTCGCTTCAGGCAAGTAATGGTGTGGTTTGGTATGCCTTGGGCATAAGTGAAAATAAGTTTTGGTCAATATTGTGGCTTATCACAGCAGTAGAGCTACTCCTTTCTCTGATTCACTCTCTCTGATTCATTGATACTGATTCAGTCTTTCCCTTTTTCCCTCTTACAGAATTAATCTCACCTTAGGAGCGATGGAGGAGGACGTCTGACCATTCTGCTTCATCGCCATGCAACCTTAACTGCTTTAGGAAAAGCAAGAAGAGAACACTGCTGACTTTCATCCTCTTTGCATTTTGTCCTCATGACAGCCCATGCTCTCCAGGGCTGCTTATTCTGACCACTCAGCAGGCATGTCCTTGTGCTGAGCTCTGTTCTTTGACATTGCCATGACCAGTCTGAAGCGTTCACAGACCGAGCGCTCTGTGGGGGGCTCTGTGCCTGCCACAGATGAATTCTACACCCGTCGCCTGCGCTTGCCCAATGGTGGGGCGCCCCCCCCGCGCAGTGAGAGCACCCACCTGTCTGGATGCACACCTGGAGTGCCCAAGATGGGAGTTCGAGCAAGAGTTGCAGACTGGCCCCCGAGGAAAGATGGCGGAAGTGGTGGTGGAAGTGGTGGAGGAGGAGGGGGTGGGAGTGGTGGTGGGGGAGGAAGTGGAGGAGGAGGGGGTGGGAGTGGGAGTGGGGGAGGAAGTGGAGGCGGAGGGGGTGGGGGTGTGTGGCACATTACTGTGGAGACCGACTCACCGACCCCCCCACAGAGCACCCAGAGCAACCTTTCTGCCAAGCTGGGTCACCTGATCAGCCCTCAGGATTCCTCCATGCTGCGCAACATTCAGAACACTTTGAAGAACAAGATGCAGAGCAAGGGCAAAGACAACCGCTTCCTGTCCCCTGATGGCTACCTGGGCTCGCCACGCAAGGGCATGCGGCGCATCAGACAGCGCAGCAATAGCGACATCACAATCAGTGAGCTGGATGGGGATGGCAACGAGGGCTGGTCCTTCTCAGGCTGGACCCCAATGCACCGGGAGTACGGCAGTACCTCGTCCATTGACAAGCATGGGGTCTCTGGAGAGAGCTTCTTTGACATGCTTAAAGCTTACCAGACAGACGCACCTGACCAGCGCAGCCCTGCTCCAGAGAAACTGAGCGAACTCCTAACCGTAGCTCACAAGCAAACTGCTCTTGACTTACCAGATGGTCCTTTGGGACCCCCAAGAGGAAGTCCTGCAAGTCGTCTAAAGGAGAGAGAGAAACACCTGAAGCGGCGCTCGAAGTCTGAGACCGGAGGGGAGTCCATATTCCGCAAGTTACGAAGTGTCAAAGCCGAGGGCGATTCTTCTCGTGCTGGTTCTGATGCGGAAGACGGAAAATCTGATGATGCAGGTCCTCCCCCCAAGCCTTGGGTCTGTCAGAAAGGATTTGCCCACTACGATGTCCAGAGCGTCCTCTTTGACTTGAACGAGGCTGTCCAGAGCCGGCAGAGTGTTGTCAAGAGGAAGAACACCACCACAGGAGCCTCGGCTGCTGCTGCAGCTTCAGCCTCCACCTCCTCCTCCCTCTCCTCCACCCAAAGTGGGGCCTATGGTTCCCCCTGTGGCAGCCAAGAGGAACTCAATGTTAAGGATGGACCCTCGCTGGATTCAGGTGATGACAAAAGTAACGATCTAGTTCTCAGCTGCCCCTGCTTCCGTAACGAGATAGGTGGTGAAGGCGAGAGGAACATCAGCCCGTCAAAGCAAGGCAGTATTGGCAGCGGATCCTCCAGCTCCTCAAGGGATGAGGATGGATCCCCAGATGTGGCTCCCAACACCCATTTCAGCAATGCGGGGGTGGCAGTGCTGGAAGCTCCCAAGGATGGCAAGAGCATTCACCATGAGCGGGGAAAGAACAATATTGTGGAACATGTGGACTTGGGGTCCTATTACTACAGGAAGTACTTCTATTTGAGAGGTGAGTGTGGCTTCTTGAAACATTTTGCTAGTTTCCAGGCTTTAACTGTCATTCAGTTGTAGGAATCATTTGAATCACAGTGCTTTACTGAATTACAAACATTTATCACAGTTTTTGAATCAGGAATGTAATAAGCAGCGACTAGATTTCTTTTTTTATGAATTGGGTTTAATTAATATTCCAAATGTGCCAAGACATTTGAAAGTCACATTAATGATCAGTTAGAAAGAATGTGCAGCATGGGAAAGATCCCTGTTGTAAATTCTTGTAGTTTGACACATTTAACTGTCGCCCCTGTGCTTGTAAGGAAACACATGGCAAATACGTGCTGTACAAAACTCAGGGATCACATTTTGTTTATTTGATTTCCAGTCAGAATGGTTATTTATTTTGCAGCATTGGCAAAAAAGCAGAAATCATATATTTAACAGAAAATTACACAGAAGGCTCAATGAACAAATGTCATGTTTCAGTTTAGTGTTTTCCACTTTTAGCTTTAATTACGTCTTCCATTTTCAGTTTTTCAAAGAAATTGGCAGTGATGGTTTTTTTACACCTACAAAGTTCAGTCTTTTGAAGTTGTTGCATTTTGTGCTTCTCATGATTTAAGTAATCCCAAACACATTCAGTGATGTTGAGATCTGGATTCTGGGGTGGTCAGGCCATTGTTCTGAGAACACCAGCAGCTTCTTTGTTTGATTCGCAAATGTTCTTTTTTTTTTTCTATTTCCTTTGAGGGCAAGGACCTCTACACATCCTTTCAGACTCATAGTGTTGTGTTGTCTTCTAGCAGTGGAAGGATGAACAGAAACCCCTGAGATTTTTTTTTTCTGATTTTCTCCTCTCTCTCAAAGATGAAAGCTTTAAAATCTGTTTATCTGATGGGGACAGGTTTGGTGGTTTTACAAGGTCTTACACAGTTGTTAGGAGTCCCATTTTATCTGTGTTTTTTTTTGTATAATTTTCCGAAATTTTGGCAACTCTTGTTTTCTCTTTTATTTTCTCTTTCCCTTCTTCCCCCTTCTTCGTGTATGTGGATTGTCTTAAATCTTATCTCCTCAGAGATTTCCTGCAAAAGGAATTACTTGTACTTGGAAGCTGTTTTGACTGGAAATTACATAAGAAACAAGGATTTCACCACACACAGTACTGTGGAAAAGTCGAAGACCACCCTTCATTTGTTTAAGTGTGTAAAGGGCACATCATTGTTGGAATTTCTCACTTTTATGGTTGGCGCTATAATCTTTGTCATTTTTGATGTTTTGGAAAGGCCCTTTCAAAGCTTGCTAACTGAACTTTCTACTAAATAAACAGTGTCTGTTATCACTGCAGTTAGTGCAGATACAATCTTATAACACTCCCAGGGAGAGAAACTGCAAGTCATTGTTTGGTTCAACAGTAAGCATTATAATAGAGAAGAGAAAAGGCATGTCATATAAAGTTAACAATAGAGATGTTAACTGTCATGTTAAAGCAGAGCTATGGTACCATGTGTCATTAAAACACACATTGAGGTCCTGAGGTAGTGCAGCTAAGGAGACTGCATCTTATCTTCTAGATGGGACGACTTAGTCCAGGAGAGCCAATTGGTCATGCTGCTTTCATTGGCTTAGTTCTCTCCCAGCTGTAGATTCATGCAAGGCAGTCATGTGTTAGATCACACGTATGGAAATGGGCAGTCATCACTTCATGTTCAGGTGCCGTATGATTAGTGATACACCAATCTGATATACTGGACCGATATCTGCACCAATACTAACCTTCAGTGGATTGAGTATCGACCAGACGTGACTGATACACTATTAAAACTGTTTCATAGACATAGTTGCTCTAAAATAGATGAGTTTTGCTCCAAAATGCAATACACATCTAATTCTCACTTTGTGGTTTTATTAATGCTGCCTGACACTCTAATAATGATTAATGATGGCATTACAGGTAAGTGTATTTGTTTAAGGAGATGAAACAAGTCATTGTGCTGTGTTGGGACATAAGGAAACATGAAATGCTGCGTGTGTTTCTCTACAAAATGCTGCACCTTTTCAAAATAAAAGCCCCCTGTTAATGAAGCATGACAAAGCATGTCAGAAGAAAAGCGCTGTGCAGTGGGGCTTTTCTTATGCTGTTGTGCTTCACACCAGCTTTGTCAGCAAAAAACATTTCAGACTTTTGATTTATTTAATGAAGGCAAAAAAAAAAAAACAAATAATAATTTTTGAAATAATAAGGTGATTATAACATCTACAGTGATAGCCCTAAAATGATCGAATGTCAAACAATTGTCTAATGTATTATTCAGAAACTTTCTAAATATTTCAGGTTTTGAAATGAACTTAATTGTAACAGCACATTGTATATATGGCATAGAGATTTTAACTTGCTGATGGCTGTTTTTTGGGCTGATTTTTATGAGCCTTTGTTTTGTTTTTGCTCTTAAATACCCCAAGCTCACACTGTGTGGACTATGAACACATGAAACACACTTTAATACTAATAACATTTGTTCTTTAACAGGCCAAGCAGACATGAAAAACCAGCTGCCTATTTAAATAACATGAAATTTGTGCTACATTGAAAGAAAGAAGCAAATGGCTGTTCAGCACAATGAGTCATGCATAATTGTTCTATGACATTTTGGCACAGGTGTAGCAGCAGCATTTAAATACAGTGAGTGCTCTTACTACTCACATTATTTATATGATAAAATTGTAGCACAAATCAACCAAGATGAAAAAGTAATAATTTGGCTTTACTGCTTGTTGGGATTGTTCACCACATAGCAGTGATGGGTACTGAAAATAGATCAAAATCCAGCCTTGTAACTACTACATACTTAATTGAAGTCGACCTTCATGTAGTTGTCTTGTCTTATTTAAGTATGCCTTTTCAGTGAATGTGGAATTCAGTGGTACAGTTACGACCTCTAAACTAAGGAGGAACAATCCTATGAAATGCCCAAATTCGTTATCGGTTTCATTATTTTCTCATTAGAACACACAAAAATATCTTTAAGCGTTTGCAGTGCTTTAAATACCAAAGACAGCTCAGCGGTTTCTTGTGGAATCTGTTTGCGTCAGCACTGTTTAGTGCTTTGTTTCTGACTGAATGTGGGTAGCAGGTTAGCTTATTTACTTAACTTGGTAACTGTGATGTCTTCTGGGTTCTTTGTTAATGATGAAATCTCTGGTAAATGGCACACTTTATTCTCCCACTCATTTCATAGTTAACCCACCACCTCAGAAGCCACGCTCTTCCATAATGCTGGGATTGTAAGATTGCATAGCATCCACTTTTAGCCAGCTGTCATTTTTCGTCGTTTTATTGAATACTATGGTTTTAGAGTATAGCCTTTACATGTGTATTTTATAATACTGAAGTATGCAATGCAGAAAACGTGGGTCTTGGTCCTTTTCCAAATGAACCTTGGTTCAGCTCAATGGTGCTGGGAGCACATTTTTGTGATGGCCCACACCAAACGAAGAAAACCAACATCAGAGCATGCATTTCTGCTTCTTTTAGCAGCATGTCAGCACTGTCCTGTCTGCATAATCTGCCTGCTTAACATCTGAGCCTTTTATAAACTCTCATTGTTCCTGCAGCGTGAGCTGCTAATAATGGCAGAGCAATAAGATTACAGCAAAGCACTGCCTTTAATATTGGCACATGGATCATTAAACTTATTGCATTAGCGACCTGATTGGTTGCATTCAAATTGACTAACCAATCATAAAGAAGCAGATATCCAGTGAAGTTTATTATTATTTCTTTGACTGTGAAACACAAAGGTTTTTATTTTTTTGGTGGTTGCAAATTCAAAGGTAAATCTGCATTTGTGCAAAATTTCTGACCAAAGTTTTTGAACGCTCATTTGTGTGATCTGATGTGCTTAAGCCATTGCAGTGTGAAATCAACCAAACCAAATGAAAGATACAATGTCACAAAAAAAACCCCCAACTCTGGTTCGGACAAAAACTAGTATGAAAACAGCCTCGGTCCCCTAAATAGCAGCCATAGGCATAAAAATGCCTGCAACTTAAACACCACCATCATCTTAAAAGAAGCAGCAACACTTGAGATAATATAGCATATGTTTAGTCTATAAGCCAGTACATCAGGAGTATTCAGCTCCAGTCCTGGAGGCTCTGTGTCCAGCACAGTTTGGCAGTCCCCTACTCAAACACATCCACCACACCCAGCGTTTGAAAGATGAGTTGAATGAGGTGTGTTTGAGCATGAAAACCACTAAACTGTGTAGGACTCAGGATCGGAGTTGAGCTAGGTGTATAACGATATGGCAAAAATATCATCATGATGCTTCATTAGAAGTCAAATAGCTTTTGAAGCTTCATAACATCTGTGACACTTTGTATCTTCATTCATCGTTAAGCTGTGGTCACACCATTTAGTATTTTTCAGAAAGAAGACACCACTGCTCGCTCTCTTGTTTTCTGTTCGCTGGTGCTTCTGAGCTTTGCAAATTTGTGGGGTTAAAATTCACTTTACATTCTGCACAAAGCGAAATTGAACACTACCAGAAAATAATCTCACGTCCCTTTCCCGTTCACGACTTTACAGCCCACAAAAATGTGCTTGCGTTTCTGATACAAGTACTTATCAATCAGTGGCACTCTATTTTAATAATAAATTATCGCATCACATATTGTCATTATGATGTTCACCAAGTTAATTAAACATTGCATATCATGCCGCTCCACTTGAAGACATTTTCGCAATATGTGTTATTAGGGGTAGTAGGGGAAAACCCCTGCAATAAGCTATAGATAATTACGGTTATCTGGTACTCAGGGGCTACGGTCAAAAAGAATTGGCGTCTGTAAGATAGCACAAGTCAGTTGCAAGTAAGAGGGAACTTGAATGATTAGCATCACACTAAATTCATTACTCTCAATCTAAAATATTTTTTGTAAATTTGAGTACATTAACGTTCAGTTATCATCTTTAGAACTATTGATCATATGCTTTGCAAAGAATGAAATGATCATGTAGACACATTGTTGGACATTTTGCAATGCTCCCAGGTAAACACGTCACAGTGGAGGTGACACAGTGACCCAGTCTGTCTTTAAACAGGGTAAAAGCTGATAATGGGTAGAGGTTTGCAAAGACTTAGACTGTGGAAAAAGTAGTCAAAATCAAAGGGAAACAACACATGGAAACTACTGTATCATCGAACAGTTTCTTTTAGATATTGATTCCAGGGTGAGTAAAGTTTGTGCACAATAAATGATGATAAGTGGTAACATATTAGTAAAAGCACTGCAATACCATACATTGACACTATAATGCTAATATTGCGAGTATTTTGCAACATATTGCGATACACCTTGGAACATATTCAAAATGCACTGGTGAATCGGCGATGTGATGTGATTGACCATAAATAGTTTACTGTTTACTGTTCACAGTACACTGTACAATGCTCTATATGATAGTTAGAGGGCTTAATTACATACTGCAGTCTTCTGTGATATCAGTGTTGCAAAGGTTAATATCACCGCGATGAACAAACAATATATTTTGCATCACTACTTCATATGGCAGCTTTTTGTATGATGATCTGAGGTCTATTGGTGACTGAAGATTTAAAATGAAATTGACAAAGTGAAATGTGCAGTCATATTTATGACATTTATATCCACTTCGTAGAAGTTGAGACTTATTTGGCAATGTTGTGATATGCTTCTATGTTAAAACACAGCTGTCTGCTATATTTCTTTCGTTCATACAGAGCACTGGAACTACTTGGGGGTGGATGAAACACTGGGGCCAGTGGCTGTGAGTCTTCGGCGAGAGAAGCTGGAGGATCACAAGGAGCATGGCCCGCAATACAATTACCGAGTCATCTTCAGAACCAGTGAGGTGAGGGCTCAGATCACTTAAATTCTTTCTCCCTGTCCCTTCCAGTCTCTGAATGCAAATTGGTAGCATCCTTAGTCTGCATGTTGCTTTTCAGCAGCCAGCAGTGGGTGAGATCCAGGTCTGACGCCCACCACCGTCTTATATAACATGCTCAGAGGCACAGCTAACCAGTTGCCAGTGCTTAGCACAGATCATGCTGTGCCCTAACTGCCCCATCACTTCACTGCCCCTTAATCACACGGAGCTTTTGACAGCTGCTCTAGATGGACTGATGGAGCTCAGGTCCTTGTAATAAAAAAAAGGAAGACGCAGCTCTTGATGGTGACCTCAGTCCCTGCTCTCATTTTATAGAAGCTACTTGTGATTCAGATGCACTCTGAAGGAGCTTAATAGCTTTGCTCCTGGTGTAATGCATGGCCCTATGTGTTGTTCTTTACTGTGCTATTTCCAGACATGCAGGTGGGTTGGAAGGGGGTTTATTTTAGCTTTTTATAGAATCTTTTGTCCATCAATTTAGACCTTATATGAGCACTGTTGTTTTAAACAGCAGGATAGAATAGTGGTCTATTGCAATCTCTTTGTGACTATATCTTCCTTTTGATTTCAGTCTGGTTATTACTGAGTCTTTGTCCTTTCACTGATGATGTAACTCCAACTCTCTCATTGCTTTCTTTAATCTCACCATCTGTAGTTGACAACTCTGAGAGGCTCTATTATGGAAGATGCCGTGCCCTCTACTTCGAAGCACGGTTTGGCTCGAGGCCTGCCTCTAAAGGAAGTGCTGGAATACCTCGTGCCAGAACTCAATGCTCACTGCCTTCGGCTTGCTCTCAACACACCCAAAGTCACGGAACAGCTGATGAAACTGGATGAACAAGGGGTACCCAACACGCATTTTCAGTCACATTTTCATCCCAGAGCACATAAGCCTTAGTTAAGATTTGTACAGTATGTTAACATTCCTATAAGTTAATTTGTGCAATTTTGCTCATTAATTCCAGTAATAGTATATGTCAAGTACAGGAAACACACTGCTCTCATGGCTTGCTTTTATCTCTTCTGGTCCACAGCTCAGTTTCCAGCTGAAGGTGGGGGTGATGTACTGTCTGGCTGGCCAAAGCACTGAGGAGGAGATGTACAATAATGAAGCAGCCGGTCCGGCACTGGAGGAGTTCCTGCAGCTGCTGGGAGAACGTGTGCGCCTCAAGGGTTTCACCAAGTACCGTGCCCAGCTGGACACCAAGAGTGAGTCTGCATGTGGTAGACTGGCTAAAAGTACAAAAAAAAAAATCAAATTTGCAGTTTGCCCCTTTTGTCTTGTGATAATTTAGACTTTTTGCTGATTAGTGGAGTGTACACTTTCATAACTTGTTAGCTACATTAGCCTCATAGCTGTACTGAAAAACATACAACATGTCTTAGCTGGTTAGGATTAGGTTTTTTTTTGACAAAAAACTGTCACTTTAAAAAAGGCATAATTCAAAATTTTGACGGCAACTCTAATTTTGACCAGTAGAATAAAAGGAATAAGTCTGTCTCAAGTGTTCTCAGTATCTCACACAAATAATGCTGAGGCTCAAACCATTTCCTTTTTATCGCTGATGCCCATATTATACATGTCTATCCAGTTATTTTCCCCTTCACTATCTCTGTCTTCACTTTGGCTCTGTGCTGCCTGGTTTTCTCAGTGCAGGGTACCACTCATGCAGTAAGCCGATGCTGGCTGTTCAGCACCATGTTTGGCCTCATCAAATGCCTGTGATGCCCATCACTGATTATAAGATCATGTTTCAGTGAAACTGGGATCTTGAGGATCCTGAGAATAAACTTGTCTTCAGTCTAGTGGCTTCTCATTGTTGGTTTGCACCATTCTAGCAGAACAACGAATTGTCTAGAAAAAAAAAAAAATTAGCTGATTTTAGCAAGTAGATCATTAATTGAGTCTTTCATTCAATGCCTGACATTCAGTTTCCCTCCTGCATCCATGGCAGTTAATGAAGCCTGATAAGGCATTTATGTAATAAAAAACTTTCATCTCAGTCTAGTTAGGTTCTGAATATTTTTTGGAATAGATTTTTGGACATTTTTTTATTTTTTTTATTTTTTTTTAAATCAATAATTAAAACAACTGGAATGACACTAGTTAATTTGCCAGTTGATGTTTGCCAATTGATGCACTGAAATGAAAGTTCCTAGCAACCCAGAACCTTTCCTTTTTTGTTTGTTTGTTTTGTTTTGTTAAGTTGGCTTGAAAAAGCCACGAAACTTTGCAGGATCATAGATCCTATACCCGATTAGGTTGCTTGTGCTTTTCTAAGCGATCCGACGTACAGTTTTCGGAATATTATCGTTCAAAGTCGATATTTTTTCCTATAGGGAATGAATGGGCGGAATGTTGGCAGCATGCCACATGTGATGTCACAATGGCCACCTCTCTCACACACACATTCAAACTCACGCACGGAGCCCAATGTCTCACATGCTCACAGCCTAATGCTCAGCAGTATCAGCACACATAATGTTTTTTTTAAGGTGGAACTGCTTTTAAGGTGGAATTGCACTTAGGTAGCACTGAATTTTAAGGTGGAACTTCTTTTAAGGTAGCACTGAGTTTACACTGACACTGTAATTAAGGTGGAACTGCATTTAAATTAGCAATGAATTTAAGGTGGAACTTCAATTAACATAGCACTAACTTTAAGGAGGCACAGAATTTAAGATGGAAATTTAAGGTGGAACTCTTTAAAGTAGAACTAAAATTAAAATGGCACACATTTTAAGGTGGAACTTCAATTAACATTGTAATAAAATTAAGATTGCACAGAATTTAAGGTGGAACTTCTTTCAAGGTGGCACTGCAATTAGCATAGCACTAAATTTGAGGTGCCGCAGAACTTAAGGTGGAAATCTCTTTAAAGTAAAACTAAAATTAAGGTGGCACAAAATTTAACTTGCGACTTCAGTTAACATTGAATTCAATTTAAGGTGGCACAGAATTTAAGGTGGAACCCTATAAGATAGCACTAAAATTAAGGTGGCACAGAATTTAAGGTGGAACTTAAATTAACATAGCACTAAAATTAAGGTGGAATAGAATTTAAGGTGGAACTTCTTTTTAAAGGCAGCACATAATTTCAGTTGGAACTCTCTTTAAGGTGGCACAGAATTTAAGGTGGAGCTTCAAATAACATAGCACTAAAATTAAGTTTGTACAAAATTTAAAGTGGAACTTCATTGACAGTAGCAACTGGCAAAGAATTACTATCCACCACGGATACTGCAGCTTCTGCTTAGGAACATTTTGGAAACAGTCTTCAACCATTCAACTTTAACCATTTTAACCATTTCAACTTCTTTTAAGGTAGCACTGAGTTTACACTGACACTGAAATTAAGGTGGAACTGCATTTAAGTTAGCACTGAATTTAAGGTGGAACATCAATTAACATAGCACTAACTTTAAGGAGGCAAAGAATTAAAGGTGGAACTCTCTTTAAAGTAGTACTAAAATTAAGATGGCACAGAATTTAAGATGGAACTTCTTTCAAGTAGGCACTGCAATTAACATATCACTAAATTTTAATTCTTGAGCATTATGCTCTCTCCTGATACTTGAGATGTACAGTGATTATAAATCTGTTGTCCAATTTCCCTGAAACTGTAAAACCACGCAGCTGGGTTTTTTTGTTAGATTTTCACAATTTGTCTTTTTTTTTCTTCCAGGAACAATTTTTCAGCCTTTTTTTCCTCTTTTGGCCAAAAACTTTTGACTGTTTTTGGTAGTGATGTTTCTCTAATATAAGGAATATTGCTATTCAAAAAGAAATTGTGTTTAAATAGTATTAGAATATCCCAGTAGGAAACTTGTGCATATTAAATGTGAACACATAAGTTTTAACATTTAATTTCATACAGGTTGCACAAGAGATACATAGCTGATTCTTTGGTTGATTTAAGTGATTCCACTTTCTGTTTTAGGTTTATGGCATCGTAACATCTACCAGTTAGCCTACAAAGCAATAACCTCCACTTCCTGCAGTGTATTGGCTGTCTTTCCATAGAGTGTAGGCCCACGTAGATGTTTCCATTTTGCTCAGTGTGTTTCCACTGTGGTTGTAGGTCAAGCACTTAGTCAGAAACATAAGTGACAGCATAATATGATTTATTTCATTTTTGTATTCCAAACTGCACATGCCTTTTTCATTATGATGAAGTACACAAATACTAAGATGTTTCTGGATATGTATATATTAACGTATTTCACTCCAGAGCCTAAGTGGCCAGAGCTTGTTCTGTCTTAAACAGATGGCAGACTTAGGGTTATCAGAGTTGTAGGGAAGAACACAAGTTTTACAGTGGTTGAGTAGTTATCCTATTTGTAACTTAAGCTGTTTCTGTTGCAGCGGACTCAACTGGCACACATTCCTTATATACCACTTACAAAGACTATGAAATAATGTTCCATGTCTCTACTATGTTGCCCTACACGCCCAACAACAAACAGCAGGTAAGGAGCCCTCAGAAAATAAAAAAAAAACAGATGTTCTTAATCTCCAGTTGTTATGTTTGAACTCATTAATAATTTGCTTGGTTGTTTTGTTCCCTGCAGTTGCTAAGGAAGCGACACATTGGAAATGACATTGTCACCATTGTGTTCCAAGAACCTGGAGCAAAGGCCTTCAGCCCTAAGAACATCCGCTCTCACTTTCAACACGTCTTTGTGGTGGTGCAGGTGCACAACCCCTGCTCTGACAACACGTGCTACAGGTGAGTCTCATTACTGAGGTGAAGGTACTTTTCCATAATGTTGGTCTGTAGGCCCCTCCGCTTTTTAAGACTAAAAGAGCAGTTCAGTGATCTCTGGTGGAAATGCATAAAAGTTTCTGAGTTCGAGAAAATGTTTCTTGGGTGGAAACAGAGCTACAGTGCCATCAGTGGGACAACTTGAGCCCTGTTTTGGATCATGGTGTGTATTTTTATGCAATTTGTGGTCAGCCTACGTTCAGCATGTCCCCTGTGTGTCTCTTCTTGGTCTCCATGGCTGAGCTTTCAGCTGTGATCTGACTGTATATTTCCCTGGAGAGTTCCACTCTAAACCACTTCAAATATGTCAGGCTTGCTTAATTTCACTCACTGCCTCTGTGGACTGTTTATCTGGAAGGTTTGTTGATTTTGTACTTCGTGCTCTCTTTAAAGGTGCATTGAGACGAGGCAATTGGGGGAAATCGTTGCTTGTTTATTTCCTTCTCGCTAAGTTTTGAAGTTGGCCACGGCTCTACAGACCTTGCTCTACTCTGTCAGATTCTGTTAGTGTTTTTTGCTTTAGATCTCTCAGTAGAAATGTCATGGAGGAACTAGAGGAAATGAAGCCAGAATTACAGTTTCTCATACTCATTCCTTCTTCTGTCTCTGTTTTGTTTAGGGCTGCACGATTACTCGCATTCATATCATTGTAACAACACTATCCTTAATTAACGAACTGCAGGTCTGTTTACCTTAAACTGCTTGCAGTGGTGAAAGTATTACATAGGGATATAAATAATTAACTGTTAACTCATAAATTAAGAATTTTTCGACAAATGCTGCTAAAATCGTAATTCAATTTCGTTTCATTTCTAGCAAATAAAAGTACATGAAGCCAAAGCTAGTCCTGTCATGGCATATATGTTTGTTTTAAATTGGTCTTGTAATGAGTGATAAATATAAATTGAGAACTTAAGAATATAGAACTTCTCAGCAGCCCATTGTTATATAATCTGGAACTGCTGTCTGAAATATAGAATCTGTTTTATAATGGATATTTTGATGTGTTTTGTCCTGAATTTTAAGCTTGCTTGTTAACAATCAAGTGTTACAATTATTGACAGTTTTTATTTTGACTAATTTTATTTTGCACTTTGCATACCAAGGCAAGTTTATTTATATAGCATTTTTCATACACTCTTGTCATTCAAAGTGCTTTACGAATGGTAAAATACATAGTAGTAAATGATGTGTTTGTAATTTTGCACTTTGCTACTTGCTTAAAGATTACTTCAGTTTTCATTTGTTTAAATTTCTGTTTGTTTAGGTATCTGTTTAGTGAAACAAAACTTGTTACACACTTAAAGACAAGCTATTTTAATTTTTTTTTGTTTTTTTCCCCCTGTTCTTTCTTTCCTTTTGTCCAATTTATCTGCTCAATTATCTCCATAATGGTAGTCATTGCCAAATCCCACCTACTCTCTGAATCTTATCAACCATCTGGTGACAGAAAGCCTTACTTTTCTCTGAGATATGTGAAACTGGCTGCTGGATATTTTTCAAGCTCCAACATAGTAGGATAGCAGCTGATTGCGCTTGAGAAGCACTGACTGCCCAGTTTTGTACAGAAACACCCACGATTGGCCAGCACCACTGTAGACGGACAAGAGAAGAGAAGTAAGCTGTGGCCAGTTGTGCTTTATTGGTCTCTCTGCAGTGGATGGCTGTGACATCATCAGGATTTGAACTTCTGTGATAGCACGCAACCCCCTCAGCCACCTGGGAGCCCTTTCTGTCCTTTCTCTCTTTTCTCTTCTTTCTCTGTTTCGCCTCGGTGGATCTTGTGGAGGCTTTAATTGCTGATGCGCCTCATTGTGTGCTGTGTTAATTGTTCCCAGCAGGCAGCCTCATTGGTTAACAGAACATGCAGAGATGATGTTGGGAAGTTACAGAAGCCTGCACTAAACCGAGCTCTCCAGAACAAAGCCCCAAATGAGAGAGACACAACAAACTGGAGAGCTGCTTAGCCACTCTTGCCAATTGCACCCACCTCAATAGAGTTCAACAGGGCCAAGCATGGCATACAGTTCGATATGATGGTTAGTGTTGCTCCTCCTTTCCCCACACCCCCTCCCAGTGTACCCATCAAATCTGGGGGCTGAATCCTTCTCCATTTTATTTCAGGTTTAGTCTTCTCCTCAGTGGGGATCACTTTTGAAAGCTTTAATATTAATCTACTTTGTCAGGTGCATGAAGCTTCAGCAGGTACGTTTGCAGTTGTCATTAGTTGTTGTGCAGTAGTATTTCCTTAAGTGACTTAAAGAGCTTTATGGGGTGTTTATGGAGGCTGTTAATGTTTTATGTGCGCACCTGCTGTTTTAAGGACTGTGCCTGTTCCTTAAACTGTGACTTTGAACTGCGATTCTTAAATTGTTCTAATCAAACTTTAATCAAATCCACATGCAAAACATGTTTAAAGATTGAAAGAAAAATTATGTTGTAAGGTTAGAAAATGTGAAGGTTGTCAGTGATGAGTGGTTATGTTGAGTCGATCAAAGACTATTAACCTCTTTATACAGAAGAAACGCAAGTGAGACGAAGCTTGTTGAGCATGCAAACTCTGGTTTGCTATTTCTACATCTGCGTATTTCCAAGCTGTCTTCTGTGTGGGCTGTGTTCGCTGTAGACCCCGGACGCTAAAGCATCCCACACGCTGTGTATTTATACTCTAGATATGTAATCCAGTTTGCCTCTCTACTTAAGCCATAGGGGTCAGGCCAGAACAATAAAGCAGCCCCCTTTGCCGTGAGTCAGTGCCCTTTCAGTCGCCCCACACAACTCAGTAGTGCATTTTATTTGGGTGGAATGTGTGCTGTGTTTTTCCTGACCTTCAGAAAGCGAGTGGCACCCATTTGGTTTGGTTGTTGTATACCACTGACTGTGTTCCAGCCATTGTGTGGTTTTAGAACACTTGATGTTCATTGAAAAGAGCATAGCAGAGGAAAGATCCACTTTTGTGTGGCCATTTCTCCAGACATATCCAGGTGTGAATGACAGTTGTCAGATGCATAGTGGTAGGAGTAATTAGTTTTCAGTTTCATCTACTGTTCATTCTTGGAATTCCTGTAGCCTGTCCATTGCTAAATGATCAGATTCTGTTGTTTGATGGGTTACATCCCAGTTGAGTTACCTCTGTGGTCAATAGGCTAAATCAGTTAATAAAGCAGTAAACCACCAGAGGCCATGTGCAGTAACATACCCTTAAACAAGCTTTGAATTGTATATTACTTTTATAAATCAATACAATACAATGTAATTAAATGCATCAAATAATTTATTTATTATTGATGATGATGATGATGATGCTTTCAGTGACTTTAAATTCTTCAGATGTTTGGTTCACCACCACTGTGAACAATTCTGACTTTGTTCTGACTTTCAATTCTGAGTATGTTTCTCTTATACTAAACATTTTACATCAAACCACTCTGAATTGCTTTCTTTACTTCTTAACAATTTAATTATGCAGAAACTGGGAAAAATCGTTGACATTCCCCTTTGATTGAGTTGATTTGCATGGCTCATCAAATGGGATTTTAGAACCGGACCTTGCAGTTTTATAATGGTCCATTTAACATTACACAGTCTTAAACTACAGTATTCAGAATTCACAGAGGGCTTCAGATAAGAATCTCAGAATATAAAATAAACTCTGGTCAAGTGGATGACTGGGCCGGTTCAGTCTTGCTCAGCTATATCATTGTAATCATATTGAGCATATAGCAAAATGCAGCCTTAAGCTCTACATGCAGTTGTTTTTTTGGTGTTTATAGCCGGTCTTTGCTTGGCACAAACATTTCATGAAGAATCTTAGACGCATTCCTTCCTGTGTATCTATCCTGTTTCCAATCTGTCCTTTACCTCCTTTTCCCCCCTCTTTCCTGCCTCTGTCATTGTAAGAGCGAAGAGAGCCAGTCTTCAGCAGGCCTCATTACAGCTCTGCCTGGCCAACCACTCATGAGTTCCATGCATTCCAGACAGAACAGGAAGCTTTAGATGTCCATTCCAGAGGCTTAATGAAAGGAAAAGGAGAGGGGGAGAGGTGAGAGAGAGAGGGAGAGAGAGAAGGAGTGGGAGGCTTTTTAGAAACGGAATATAGAATACAAAAAATCAAGCTGAGTTCTGCAGAGTCTCTCCAAGTTTACTCCCACAAAATGTCCCTTGTGCGACAAGTGCTGTTAAAGAACAATAGCTTATTTATAAGTAAGAACATTCAGAATTTTCCTGGTGTATATCAATTTATAGGGGATTTTTGACAGTCTGTATATTTTTTCATTGGCACAAATTCTAATAAGAAAAGTTGTTGCCCTAGGTGAAGGTATTTTTATCTTCATCCATATTGAAGACCATGAAGAGAGGTAGAACTCCACTCTTCTAAACTGCAGCCATATCCTGCCTGGAAAAAGTTCTGCTCATCCATAAACATCAAACCCTTCAGCATGGTTTGGTGATGGTTCAACAATTATCTTGTGCAGGCAGCATGCGATCTATATTTGTTGAATATTTCATTGTTTAAAATTCTCTCTTTCCCCTCTCTTCTGTCTCTCTCTCGTCTTTAAACTTTTTTTTCCTCAGCGTGGCGGTGGCTCGTTCCAGAGACGTCCCTGCGTTTGGGCCGCCCATTCCGGAAGGCGTGAAGTTTCCCAAATCTACCGTCTTTCGGGACTTCCTGCTGGCCAAGGTCATCAACGCGGAGAACGCCGCTCACAAGTCGGACAAATTCCGTGCCATGGCCACCCGCACTCGGCAGGAGTACCTGAGAGACCTGGCCGAGCGCCACGTGACCAGCACCCCCATAGACCCCTCGGGCAAGTTCCCATTCATCTCACTGGCCCACAAGCGCAAGGAGAAGAGCCGGCCGTACCCCGGGGCTGAGCTGCGCAGTCCAGGTGCCATCACCTGGCCCGTGTATGCAGAGGACCATGGAGCGGGAGGAGAGCTGGAGGCCTTGCTGGCCATCTCCAACGACTTCTTGATTCTGGTGGATCCTGAGGCCAAGGCCGTGGTGTTTAACTGCGCTGTACGGGACGTCATTGGCTGGACAATGGGAAGCCCCGCCTCCATGAAGATTTTCTATGAGCGTGGAGAAAACATCTCACTGCGTTCCATCAACAACAACACGGAAGACTTCAGAGAGGTCGTCAAACGCCTGGAGGTGCGAGAGTTTAGTGGCTGGAATCTATATTTTTGTGTGCATAAATACATTGCCTCACAGCTGAATTCACTGTTTTTTGTGGCATCACAGAAACGGTCCATTTACATATATCCACATATTCAGCCTACAGCATTTTTAACCCACCGATTGACGCTGAGGTTATAAAGAGTGTTTCAGCTGAGGCAGCTTATTGAAAGAGGCATAAGACAGGGTAGCCAATTAGAGCAGATGTTATTTACATGCATCAGTCTTAAAGGCACAGCAGCAAAAACTGTCTATTAAATTAAGTGATGGAGAGGCTGTAATGTCATGTAAAAATGAAATATGACTTTTTGGTACATAAAACCACACGTGTTGTAAATGGACCAAGAAAAAACGTAAAATAAAAGAAAATGTAGGATAAGGGCACTTTTAGTAAGAACAAATACTTGCAAAGGTTTTGTTAACATAAAACAACCATTTACTAAAATTTGTAGTCTGTTTCACAACACTGGGCTTTAGGCCTGGGCGATATCTAAAAATAATTAGCACAATATTTTCTTGTTAAAAATTGCGATTATCGATAATATGAGTCTAAGGTCACCCTAGGCCAAGCTGTGGAGCAGTGGAACTGCATTCTCTAGAGTGATGGAGCACCAACCGATACCTTTGGGATGATTTGGAGTGAGAATTGTGATGCAGAACTAATCATCCAACATGAAAACCTGATCTTACTAATGCTTCTGCTGCTGAATGCAATCAGATTCTCACAGCAGTGTTTGGCCATGTAGTGTATGTAAATATGTTGGTTTTTGTGACATCACAAAACAGTGTATTCAAAATGAGCTGTTTTTGCAGCTTGCTTACTATGTCTGAGTGAGATGCTAACAGTATATTTTCTAACTTTCTTTGTTTACACACTATGTCAAAAGGTATAGTTTTCCATAATAAGGAAGAGCAAGGTTAGAAAACATACATGTATGTTATAAATCTAGTCTCCAAACCTTTGATAGCGAAGTAGTGCATGTGGTGTTTTGAAAGATTTGGACAAGTGGGTGGTACTTACAGGGCTTTAAAATTCTGACCCTGGAGTGCCACAGCACTGATCAGTTTAATGTTTTCCTGTGCTGTAGTGCACCTGATTTAATTCATCATCTATTTGTCTCTTTAGAGACCTAGACTAGGTGCGTTGACTGGGGAAAGCTTTCTATGTGGAATTACTCTATCCCTAGAGCATGCAGGTTTTGTGGTTCAAAAGAACCTTGCACTGGTATTCCCCCCTCCACAACAGATATGAATCAGCTACCCTTTTCTTCATACCTTACGTTGCGTTATTGTATTCTGTCGAGAGTCATTCGTTTTAGCGCTAACGAGGACTTGGCCTATAAGAGAGGCTTGTGGCTCACACAGAACTGTGCGGAGGCTGGAATGTACTTTTTGTTTGGCCACCTGCCCATGATGTCACTCTCCAAGTGCAGGAGCTGTTACCATGGTAACTACTCAGCGAACTGAATGTTCGTGGTCTCCATCGCAGCGCTGAGACGCAAAAGCCTGCTTTTCCGGATACTGATAAGTCCTAGCATTTGGCTACAAATGGTTTTGAGTAGAGAATTTCCTGCTGACAGTGTCATTTTACTTCATCACTAATGTTATGTGTAAAACTGGGTAATCACATGTAACCAGATATCTTTTTATACTGTTTAAAATGGCTTGTGCAAGATTGTAGGCCCACATGATGCAGTGTTTTGTTCAGTTTACAAAAGCCTTACAGAGAGAACAAAGATCTGTCCCTGGAACATGCATCTCTATCGGAGATCTGATTGTGGTATATGTATACCAACCACTGATGTACAACCAAGCTAGCGTTAGTGCATGTCTTACCTCGGCTGTCTGACAAAGTTGTAAAGAAAACAGCAGTTGTATTCTTATTCAGCACAAAATGCCAAATAGTCACTGTGTATATGTATGTGTTCATGTAATGCTGGTGATCTTAGTTTTATTTATATGCAACTCCAGAAGGCGCATACTTGATCTTATATTCTATACGTCCTTGTACCTCAGCACCTGACTAAAGGCTGTGAGACCACTGAGATGACCCTTCGCAGAAACGGCCTGGGTCAGCTGGGCTTCCACGTCAACTATGAGGGCATTGTGGCCGAGGTGGAGCCCTATGGATATGCCTGGCAAGCAGGCCTGCGCCAGGGCAGCCGACTGGTGGAGATTTGCAAGGTGGCCGTGGCAACGCTCTCCCATGAACAGATGATTGACCTGTTGCGGACCTCCGTCACCGTGAAGGTGGTGATCATTCCACCTCATGAGGATTCCACACCTCGAAGGTATGGTATGAGGGGGCAGCCCTCTTCTAGCATGCTTCAGTGTGATGTTAAAGCAATAGTTTGGCCTAACCCCTTAAATGGCCAGGGCCCACCGGCAGGCCCAAAGTTTTATTACACACTTCTATAATGTAAGACTAGCTCTGCCAGTTTGCATTGGAATCTCTATAGTTACTGATAAAATAAGCCTTAGTATGTAATAAGCCTGGAATTTTAAGATGTTAAACTAAAATCAGCCAAGACATTCACTAGAGCTTCTAGAACAGAGGTCCTCAAATCTGGACTTTTAAATCAAGTTTCTGGTCCAGGATTTTGTATTCATTATCATTGATTACATAAGCCAGGACCTTAAACTGGAATCAGGGTCCAGATTTGAAGTCGTCTATACTAGGCCAAGAAAGCTAACAATAATGGAACCTTATGTGGACAGGAATATGTGACAGAGCTAAAATGTTTAGTAGCAGGGATCTTGAAGCTTGTAAGTACATGTGTCCGTTTTGTATAGACACCAGTTTGTCAATTAGTGACAGACCACATAAGCAAGTCTGTTTCTGATTACTTAAATGGATAGTTCACGGATTTACAAATCAAAATTCATGTCCTTGTCACCAGAACATGAAAACAACTTCAGTGCACCCCATGAGCTTTTTCTTATGGTCAAATTGTGACACTTGATGTCACAAGAGCCAAAACACTTCACCTTCAAACTACAAGAGGCAGGGTGAAAGGTGTTCACGCAGGAGTAGTAACTTGCAGCCAAATGTCAATTGATCTTTCAGGGAGGCGGACAGACAGATGCATTCACATACTCAGATTGTAAACAAACTAGCTGCTGTGAGCGCTGCCACACACGGAAGTGTTGAAGAATAATTTTTTGACAATAACAGCCTTGTGGGCGCATACAGAAGTCTGACTAAACATATTGGAGCCACAATAAAGAGCTACAAAACCTTATCAAACCCAGGAAAATGTAGCAAATCCAACCCTGCAGAATGTATTAGAACATCTTATTTCTTTTGCCAGGTCTCGGCTTCAGGGTTTAAATGAGTACAGTGCCCTCCACAAATATTGGCACCCCTGGTAAACATGAGCAAAAACAGGACTTAAAAACATTATTGCTTGTCTTTTTTTAAACTTTCATCCAAAATAATATAAAAAAAATCTAACCTTTTACGAAATAAGTATTTTTTTCAAATCTATTTGGCACGATTGTTGGCACACCTTCATTTAATCCTTTATGCAGCCTTCCTTTGCAAAGATAACAGCTCTGAGTCTTCTCATATAATGCTTAATGAGACAGGAGAACGCATGGCAAAGGATCTGAGTCCATTTCTCAATACAGAACCTCTCTAGATCCTTCAGATTCTGAGGTCCACACTGTGTCCTCTTCAGCTCATCCCCCAGGTTTTGAGTTTGTTGGTCCTTGACAGCAGAGGCTTTTTTCTGGCAACCCCCCCAAACAATTTGTGGTTTCATACATGGTGTTTGGCTTTGGTGTGGGACACGTTCTAACCCCAAATTTTCCAGTTGTGATCATTCGAGATTTTTTGTCCACTCTAACCACCCTCCTCATTGTAAGTGGGGTCAGTATAGACATACGTCCTCTTCCTGACAGATTATTAACATCTCCAGTTGTTTTAAACTTCTTTATTATTGATCTGAAAGTAGAAATTTTCAGCTGTTTAGCTATTTTCTTGTAGCCACCTTTTGTTGTACATCATTGCTGTTTATCTGGTCTTTCTCATAGTGATGGATAACTGAGGGAATTTGGCCTGTGTTTCATCTGATATTTATGCCCCAGTGAAACAGGAAGTCATGGCTGACCATTTAAGTGCTTCCAATGAGTCGGAACTTTAAAACAAAACGTGAACTTCAGTTAGATTTTACTCTTAAGAATCTCTACGGGTAACTGTGGCACACACAGATTTAAGAAAAATATTATTTTCATGACTAGATTTAGTTTTGTTCTTTCAATCATTATACTTTAAATACGATTTTTGCTGATATTTTGAATGAAAGATATATTTTGTGTACCTCATTTTGCTCAAGATTACCAGGGGTACCAGTATATGTGGAGGGCATATGCTGCTCACACAAACTTTACTCATCCATGAAATGCAGGTAACGTACACAGAGATGATCATATCTCTAAATTTCAAGGAAAATTTGATTTACTGCTGAGAACGTTAGCCAGGTGCAACAGTTAGCAGAAAAGCAGCGCTCACCTCAGACTCTCAGACTTGGACTTTTTGAGGTGATAATGGGAGGCATGTACTAATGACTCCTACACATTCTGGAAAGGCAGTTTCTTTTACTTTGTTACTTTGTTACTTTGTTACTGTGCTTGCACGTCACATTCAAGGTCCTATGGACTGAAATGTTGATCGCATACTCTCATATTTGATCCTCTGTTTTATTTTGCTTTTTAATTGTCTGTTGGTATATAATGAGAGATGACACTCCTCACTTGCACTTTTTTCTAAATTTTGCACACAGAACAAATTGTCCGGATTGTTTTCGTTAATAGTGCATAATTATCAAGGACTCAAAAAAGGGCTCATAATTATGAAGAACTCAAAACAAACTCACTTTCTGTTTCTAGTATCAGCCTGCAGGAAAACACACCCATGAGAGTAGCTTTTTACCACATTGCACTGTGGAAATTCTAGTGTTTTAGATAAGGCTTATAGAGACTCCAGTAGGAAATAAATATGTGATTTTTTTTTTTTTCTTAATTTATTTTTGGTAGAATCTGCTGGGGCACTTTGAACCAGTTTTGTGCAGTATTTGGATTCTACTCCGTAGAACAGCAGTGATTCCCTTTAGCAGCTACAGTTTTGAGGCAAATATGTGATGATTTAGCCATGCAGTTTGCACAGTGCTAATTGGTGGATGTAAGCTTCCATTATTTGTTAGATACATTAGCCATGTAGCACCAGTGTAAAAGAAGAAGAAGCAGGCTTTGAATGTGTAAGAAGCAGACTTTGGATATTAAAATTTCCTAATTGACATTTAAAGTAAGGGAAAAAATGTGCAAATGAGCCTTTTTGCTGAGGAATAGTTCCTTTAACATTGATGATGGTTAGATTGCCTGCTCAGCAGTATAATATCACTCCTCCTGTCCATGTCTAATCTGGCTTTAACATGTAGGGGCTGTTCGGAGCTGTACCGCATGCCGGTGGGAGAGTATAAGGGAAGCGGTGACAGCGGTTCCTTCGAGTACAAGTTTCCTTTCCGCAGCAACAACAACAAATGGCAGCGCACATCCTCCAGCCCCCAGCAGTCCCTTACCGCCTCACCCCAGAGCCACAGTGGCACCCCCAACCGCGCTGTCAGCCTGGGGGCCAGCATGGGCAAGACACTATCTGCTGAGCGCCCAGAGAGGGCCGCTGCTATCCCCCGCAGTGTGTCCAGTGACGGACGGCCTTTGGACTCCAAGAGGTTTGTAAAGCCCCAGTGGAATTATGAGATGGTGGGGCTTGACAAGTTGTCAAACCATCCCCGTTTCTTTTTTGTTTTGTTTTGTTTTTTTGTTTTGTTTTTGTTTTTTTGCCCTACTGTGCTCTTTTTCCGTTTCTTGTAATGTCCCAACATATCCTCTTGTTTACGTGTTTCCTACTCCTCCTTTCTGTCTCTTTTCTTTGTGTATCTCTCTTTATCTGTCTCTCAGGATGTCTCCGGGCTCGGAGAACTACTCGCTGGCCTCCTCTATCGTGATGAGCCGTTCCCCTCACAACCGCAGCTCCCCCAGCAACCTCTCCTGCTCCAGTGATACAGGCTCGGGTGGTTCCGCCCACTGGAGGCAAAAGTCCATGCCTGAGGGGTGAGCCTCTCTGAGCTACAGCAGCACCCTCTTTCTCTACATTTCTGCTCTGTCCTTCCGTGCCCTCCCCCAAAATTCCTGTATTACTTTGTGTTGAGCCATCACTGTATCCTCCCTTTTGTCATGGTTTATTCACCCAATGATTGATCGACTGGGTTATCCATGCTTACCCTTGGACGTCTGGTTATTATTGTCCTTTTTACTGTACTGTTTATTTACATACTTACGTAGTGAATCGCATTTATGTTTGATTTGCATTGACTGATTTGATTGTTTACTGGTGATTATTTCATTTGTTTTGATGTTAAAAAATTTACAAACATGGCAAAGTTTTTACTTTCTGTAAAAGAATACTACTAAATAATAACTGTCAGTTTCAAATCATACTAAATCACTCTAAAAACCATCAGTCTTAAAATTACAAATGTGATATTGATTGAAAGTTAGGAATCTGCTACTTTACTGAATTTCTCTGCTTGTTACTGCTTGTTAAGTAGTACTATGCAAACGTCAGAGACTACCTTTCATTAATTTCCAGATAAAACGGCAATTAAGTGCAAGTTATTCTCTCTATAGGAGATATTTCTGAGGAGATTAGATATAAGATAATTCACTTCCAAAAATGGACTTGAAAATGGAGAGAAAATGTGACTTCTAACAACCATGAAAGACCTGGTAGACCACCAAAACTGTCCCTGTCAGATAAACAGTACTTTAGGCTGTCATCTTTGAGAGAGAGATAGGAAAAAATCAAGCTCCACTATGACTTTAGATCTGAAAAAATCCACAGGTGTTTCTGTCCATCCTTTCACTGTGAGAAGACAAGTCATTACCATGGGTCTGAAAGGACGTGTAACTGTTTAGAAGCCATTATTGAGAATGGAAATAGACCAAAAAATTGCAAATCTAACAGAAAAGCGGCTGGTGTTCTCAGAACAAGAACTCTGCCTCCCCAGAGTCCAGACCTCAGTATCATTGAATGTGTTTAGGATTTCTTGGATCGTGAGAAGCAGAAAATGCGACCAAGTTCTAAGACTGAACTTCGGAGGTCTGGAAAAATATCCCTGCAGATTTCTTTGAAAAACTGCAAGGCTACTGAAAAGAATAGGAAGCTGTAGTAAAAGCATAGAGTGAACACACTTAATACTGCAAAAATGTATAAATTTAGTTGTTTAGGCTTCTGTGTAATTTTCTGGTAATTGTTTTCTACTGTTTTCCTGATGCTGAAGTATGACTGACTTGTACTTAGAGGCCATTTTGACTGTAAATGACAAACAAGGATCTCTGACTTTTAGACTTTGTGTAATCTGTAGTGTGAATTGTTGTAATCTGTGTGTTGCAGATTTGGGCCGAACAGACACTCTCCTCTCCCACCGGAGCGGCAGATGATGGGTGAGGGGGGCAGCAGCGGCAAGTCGACCCCTAGCTGGCCCAGGGTGGACGACTCGGACAGAGCAGCAGCAGGTCAGCCCACTGCCCATTAATCACTGATTAACCATCGACTGGGGGAGTCAGAGTGAAAGAATGAGTGAGCGAGTTAGTGACTAAGCGAAAAAGGATGGACTGGGTGAATTAGTTAATGAGGAGAATGCCTATTTCAATGAATGGAAGGAAATAAGAAGTACAGGCAGGAAAGGGAAAAATGATGATGATGAAAGCCTATGAATGGGTAAACATGTTTATAAGAAAAGTTACCAAAAGCCAAAACAGAACTAGAACCTCTTTTCACCACATCTCAGATTATCAATGAAGGACCAAAAGAAAAATATTAATGCTGGTGCTGTATCTTTGCCTCTCGGCCTCCCACAGTCAGGCAGCTCTAGCAGCGAAACGCAGCTGTGTGTGTGGAGACGTTCACGCCGCTCCTCAGGAACACCATATGAAAAGGAAATTGCATGCTAATGAACTGTCTCCATGGAGCTTCATCCAGCCAAGAGCCAGCATTATTTCCTTAAGCACAGCTCAGTGCCTTTGAGAACCAGTTCTTCGTTGTTTTTTGTCCAGTGTGCAGTAATTGCTGTAATTGAAGGGGAGTGGAAATGAAGGATTGCTTTGACCCCTAAAGCTGTGTGGGTTCTTTTACCTTCTGAAGCCCGTCTGTGCACTAAGCAGACTAACCTGTGATCTCTCAGCCGTGGATTTGAATCTCAGCACACGTTCTCTCCCACACATGGCTAAGAATAAACAGTGTATTATTCTGAGCACACAGAATATGGAAGCCAGAATACACACACACACACCTCTGTGTACTTTCTTAAAGGGCCTATATCATAGAAAACTGAATCTTTTTTAAAACAAATCCTCAGTCCTTACAGTCCATATGTAGAAACTAAGCTGCTTTTGAATTCAGTGTTTGTGATGTCACAAAACTAATACATTTACATATATCTATGTAAAATCTATGTAGGTAAACTGCAAGAAAAACTGTAGAAGATGGCCCTTTTAAAATTAAGAGGTTATTGTAGTATGTGAACATAGTTTTAAATCGTATCATTCTCTATATTGTCTATGCTATTCTTTATGGTCAAAATGCAGAAATGAAGCTGCAAAACAGCCCTTCTTGAATTCACTGACTGTGTGTTCACTGATTCATATGAAAATTAATTCTGATAATTTTTGGTACATAAAGCCACACAAAAGTTCTAAGTTGACCTCAGGGAAATGAATAAAATAGAAGAACGATTATAGGGTAAATTTAAGGTGAATGTGTACGTTGTAGACAGTAGAATGTTCTCTTTGTCCAGCTGGCCTTGGCAGTCTCCTACCGCTGTTGCCCTGTGCTTGTGTTTGACAGCCTCTCAGCTCAATTTATGTCAGTCTTCATCTCTCGCTCTCTTGCTCTCGTTCTAAGTAAATGGTTACCTTGTTGCTCTTTGATTACTGGCTCATTTTATATTGCCATGACATAACTAAATCAGATAAGACAGTTATTGTAAACATTTACATAGGGATGGGCAATGTGAGTATTTTTATCGTTAATGTGATAAATTACATTACACTAAGCTTTCAGAGTGAATTGTGGATATCCTCAGTACTTAAAGAATACTAACTAACTGCAGTTTTATTATTCACAGAGCATAATTAGTCTTGTTTTTATTTTCTTTTATAAATGTGATATTGCTGGTACATTTTTGTCTGTTCCGACTTTAAAAAGCTCAGAAAAACAGAAATATCATGATGCACATCATTTATATTTGTGCCATTTTGGCCACCCCTACATTTACATTACGCTGACATACCAAAAGTCATGAAGCAGGAATTAGTGTTGTGTAGGACCCCTTTAGCCCTATGAAGTTTAGCAACTCAACGTAGCATAAGTTCCACAATTGGACAGAAGATGTCTGAAGGAGCGTTAAGCCATGTCGTCTGGATAGCCGCCCACAGCTCCGTGGTATTTGTAGGTGCAGAATCTCGGGTGCGAATGGATCTCTCCACCACAATCCCACAAATAATTAATTGGGCTCATGTCTGGAGAATGTGCAGGCCACACAATTTGTCGGAACTCTCTAGGAGAGTTCTGACTGTCTAGTGGACCCAATGCATGCCATGAGAATACACCCAACACCAATATGGAACCACCACCAGCTTGCACAGAGCTTTGTTGACAGCTGGAGTCCATGGTTTAATGGGGTCTGCGCCACACATGAACCCTACCATCAGCCCGAAACAGTTGTTACTCTGACTCATCGGATGACGCCACATGTTGCCAATCCTCTAGGGTCCGGTTAGCAACCTCATGAGCCCAGGTGAGGTGCTGTGTTAAGAGGCACTCTCTTGGGTCTTCTGCTCGCATGTCCCATGGAACTGCTGCACTGACCTGCAGGCTATGCGTGTGCGGCCTCCTGTATTGAGTGTGGATGTGATTTCTGCCAGAGTCAGTTGTCTGTTTGCATGGACAGCTCTAGCCAGACACCGCCGGTCACGATTTGTTAAGCAGCGCAATGGGGCCATTGCGCTGTCCACTGAGTGGTAGTGCCTTCTATGATATAATCCCAGGACACAAGTGACACTGTGGATTAAATATTAAATGTCTGCACAACTTCGGAAATGGAATTTCCCCATCCGTCTGGTGCCAACTATCATGCCTCATTTGAACTGCGATAATTCATGTCACCTTGCCTTTAGCACATTGGCCAGTATTCATCTTTACTCACAAGATAACACCTCACAACTTTCCTGTGTGGCCGTTCCCTAGCTGTCCCCCAAGGTAACGCCACTTCATAATCAATTTACATACTGCTATCCCATGACTTTGTTGTGTCAGTGTATTTATTTAAACAATTTACATTGTTTACTAGATGCTGTTATCCAGAGCCACTTACCATAAGCAGTGAATGTATCGGTATCTAACAACAAATCTTTAAACAAATAGATAAAGTAACTTGGTGTAGGATAGATTTTCCCTTTGCTTTCTTTAGATGTTGAACTCTTGTGGGTAAACTTGCAGAAAACCATCTTTTTACAGAAGAGTCAGTATTTTTGCCCTCAGCACTGATGGCTTCAAACAGTTGACAATCATTGCCAAGCTAGTTTTGTGTTTGTGAGACCAAATGTTCTCTACAGGATTTAAATCTGGACTCTGACCAGGCCAAACCCATCAGTAAAAAAACATTGTTTTGGGCTTGGACCATTTTTTTTTTTCTTTCACAGGAGTGTGTATCGTCACTGTTATCTTCAAAATGGCAACTTTACTAGAGAAGGAAAAACATTCCTAATGTGTAATAAAAGTCAATATAACAAGATTTTTGTCTGATCAGTTTTGGACCGTTTCTGTTGGTGAGTTCATCATAAAATTATTAAAATTATGCAAAAGAATTATAGATGCTGCTAATTATTCCAGAATGTCCCTTTACTTTTAATTAGAACCATATGTCACATATGAATTAATTTATTGCTCAAAATGGTAAAAATAGAACTGAACAATATATAGATAAACCTATGGTGCAGTAGAAGTGTGTAAGACTGTGTAAGGACACAGCAGCTGCTCTGGGCTCAGCAAAATGATGCTGAATGTTGTATCACATCCTAATTTCTCAAATCATTTGTCTTGTGCTTCCCATATACTTACATCTACAACTGGTAGACACTACTGCAAAATATTATAAGTCATGCATACTGTCAGTCTCAGATGAGAAGGTATCAGTTACTGGTATAGCTCTGGACAGCGGTAGAGGATGTAGGATGGACAGATGGAAGGATAGTCTTTGACACTAACCTGTATCGAGTGAAAGGTGGAACACTAAAGTGCTGTCGTACTGCAGAATCATAAAGTACGTAAATATCTCCATTTTGCTGTCGGTACAGTTGTGTAAGCAGAACTTTGTGTTTCTGTAACAACCCCACTCTCTCTTTCTCTCTCTCTCTCTTGGTTTCTCTCTCTTGCTTTCTCTCGATTTCTCTCTCTCTCTCTCTCTCTCGATTTCTCTCTCTCTCTCTCTCTCTCTCTCTCTCTCTCTCTCTCTCGGTTTCTCTCTCTCTCTCTCTCCCGGTTTTTCTCTCTGTTTCTCTCTCTCTCTCTCTGTGTTTCTCTTTCTCTTTCTCTCTCTCTCTCTGTGTTTCTCTTTCTCTTTCTCTCTCTCTCTCTCTCTCTCTCTCTCTCTCTCTCTCTCTCTCTCTGTTTCTCTCTTACACTTTCTCTTCCGTCTCTTTCTCTCACTCTGTTTCTCTATCGCTCCATCCCCCCCTTCTCTCTCCAGATTTCTCTCTCACTCAAGATCTTACTCTTACGACTTCACGCTGCTCCCCTTTCATTTTTTTTTTTCTTTTTCCCCTTCTTCTCTTCATTCCTGGACATCACCGCATGTCTCCTGTGTTTGACAGGAATCCTCCCATTCTTTCATTCCTTCTTGGTTGGCTGAAATGACTTGGCTTGGCCTCACCCTTCTCTCTGTCTCTCTGGTATTTTTCTTTGTTACCATTTCATTCTAAGGATGTGGGTGGTTCTGGTGGTTGAGTTGCCCACCTCTGTTCTTACTTTGACCCCTTTTAGTTTCCTCACATGTCCTGCTCTTTCTCTCTCAGCCTTGGCCAGTAATAACAGGGTGCAGCCCACATTAAACACATCCCGACCAGTCTGTGCAATAGACTGTGCTGCCTGTACACTGAATGGGTTGCTGCAGCCTAGAATTATTCTCCTCTCTCATAATTGTGGACGTCCGTTCAGGTCACGAAAGACCGGTGCTCGATTTTTGACCTGCCTCAGATATATATTCAAAATAGCTTCCAGGAAAAATGCCAGTACACAAGGGTTTACTTTAGGGCAGATTTGTACTTGGAAGGCTGTCATTGGATGGAAATTATAGATGCTGCATGACACTACATTAAACGGCATTTCAATGGAAACAAATTAAATGGTAAGGTAGTCAGACTAGCTCACTGTGATTGTGTATTCAGTAATGTAAAAGGGTTTACTGTTGTAATTTGTAATCGCTTTATTCTTAGTAATAATTTCCTTAGCATGGTGACAAAGTGTTCCACCCCAAGGAGGGACACAGGCAGGAAGCAAAGTGCTGAGAATGGGAAGGAAATGCTTTTCACTCAGGACTGAAGGAAATACCCCCCTCTGTGCCATTCAGAATGCCATGCAGGTTTGCGGATGTGCATACAGGAAAAGGACCCTCCTTGGTACCACAATCGCAATTGAGAAAAATGAAGTGTGTGTGTATTTGTGTACATGAACTGTACTGTACAGATTTTGTTTATCCACAGACAGAAGTGCATTTTTGTAAATGACTCACTGTGCGGGCAGTAGGTGATTGGGCAGTGACACACTTTTTCTTGCTCTGTTCTATCACATTGGATTTGAAATGAAAAACTGACTATAGGGCTAAAGTGCAGGTTGTCAGCTTAATGTTCTGAGCAAAGTCTGTATGTACAGTACTTTGCAAAAATCAGGTAGGCACCTGAGAAAATCATTTTTAAAAATACTGTTTGTCTGGGCAGTAACCACTTTTTGCTCAGATAAAACACTAATATTGCAAATAATATTAAATATAATATATTTCAAATATCTATTTTATGAATGGCAATGTTTTCATTTACCCATTTGCAAATCTCTCCTCAAGGAAGCCCAGTGTTTATGGTTACCATCCAGTACCTAGTTAATCTAATCAGTCCTACATTAAATGAATCATGCGATGGCTGAGGACATTGAGGAGATATCTGGAACTAAACTTATTTAAACTCAACTACTTTTTTTAAAAAACAAAACGTTCTGGCTACTTTGTACTGTATTGCTGTTTGTTTGCATTTATTTTAATGTTGCATAATGGTTTTACAAGCAGAAGCACACTTACTGTCCAGATAAATGGTTTTAAACAATTTGTTTACATGTGTAAGACTTGCACAGTGCTGTATATATGAAGATACAGGAAGTGCTGACTGATGCCAGTTTACTATGTTTTTCATATATGTATCTGCTGATGTAGACATTGAGACTACATCTACCTGGTTTGTACTATGCACAAAATTCTCTAGTGGTTCTCTACCAAATCTATAATGCAATTTCTGCTTCTTTCTGCTTCTTTGAGTCTTTCTGCCTTCACTTTATCAAGTGAAGAGCCAAAATGTTACATGCCCTCCAATTAAAGGAATGGTTTACCGATAGAGCACAAGCACGGTAGATCAGCAATGACATATGTGGTGCCTGAAGTTTTCTTCTTCAGGTGTGCAGTGGGGCTGTGCCTAAAGTAGCTAATGGTAATCTGTTACATTTGCCAAATAAAAATAATTGTTGGGTGAAACTTATATTATATTAGCCTCATAGTTCTAGTGCACAACTAAAGAAGCAAACTTCAGACACTGACCATGTCTTGACTAATTGAATGTTTGGAGTGAGGAGGTAAATTACGAATTTAATTTTTTGCCAAACTAACACTGAAGTGTTTTGTACTTTAACGTAGTGGATTTTCGGTTGAAACAATGACTAATGTTGAGATACAATTGGGGTAATATGGGCAATATGATGATATTTACTGTTATTGTGATAAGTTGAATAATAATATTCTTTTGTTAGTGTATAGTGGATGTTGTAAGTGCTTAAAAACTAATCAACTACAGATTTCATTACAAACAAAATTGAATAGAAATGTGGCACCACTTGTTTTTTTTGTTTGTTTTAGTGATACATAATGTGTTGAAGTATTTTACATCAAAGTATGTTACATTTTTGCCCATCCACTTACTTAAGGGCTACCTTGTATGTATACATGCACTTCACTGGTTGGTTTATATCATTCTAAGGCTAGAGATCCTACCAGTAGCACCTGGTGGAAAGCTTGCAGATGCCTCTTCACTTCCATCTCTCTTTCTCTCTCTCTAGCTCATTCTCTCTCTAGCTCATTCTCTATCTAGCTCTAGCTCTTCCTCTCACGCTTGCCTTTTCTTTCTCACCCTCGCTCTTTCTCTCTCACCCTTTCAGATTCCTTCTCCTTCTGAAAACTGTTCCCTAATTGCTTGTGCCATCTATTTTTGTGATGCTGGCCGTTATGTAACACCTCAGCAATTACACAATAGTTTCATTTACACAGAATATACTGTCATGAAGAAGCTGGGCCTGATCACACTGAGCTTCCATGGTCAGCTTTATTGAACTTCTTTGTAAGTGGAATCTAATGTGACAGGGTTGAATATAGGGATATTTAGTAATGAGAGGGGTAATGGAAGTGTCAGCTCTTAGGCGTTTGTGTGTGGGGGTGTGTTGTGTTGATGACATTGCCTGGTATAATGAGTCTCAAGTGTTTCTCAAGTGTCCTTTTTTTCCTCCCCGCTGTTTTGTTCTCTTTTTCATCAGCAGTTTTTTGTCAATTAAGCACCCACTGAATATGCTGTTCTATAGCATGTATTGGATAGTAATCATTTTTTCTCTCTATGTTCTGCAGATGCTCCAGTTGCTAAGCCTGGACCTTCCTATTCAGGCGGCCCACGCATCCAGCGGCAGGAGCAGGTCATTCACCTCTCCCCGAAGAAGAGCAGCCAGGTGGGTGGAGACACTCTGCTCTAGTCTTCATCAGTCTGCAGCCTTGTAATTCTCCATTTAAATAGCTTCTGACGGTGAATTATTGATGTCTGAACCTCAGAGAAATGTTGATGTGCCACTTCTCATTTTGTAATCAGTTCCCACAAAGACACTTCCCAAAAAAGGGCCATCCAAAACTTTTGAATCCCTGTAAAATAAAAACCAATGTTAATGCAGATACTTACATAAATAGATCCTACTGTGATGCTAGTGCTCTATAACTTCATAAAAATAAAGCAATTTTAGATGTGTCCAGAGTGATGAACAGAGGTTTTGATAAGCACAGCAAGAATGAAGTTCTAACAAAATTAACATACAGAATGTCTTGTATTTCAAGTGATCAAATCTCATTGCAGATAGCTTAAGAAGAAATTACATTAGTATTTATTAGTAATATCATTTTTTATTATTAGTAGTGCTAGTACTGTTTATTACGTAACAACTTCTCTATAATAAAAATAAAAATAAGAATAAGAATAAAAAAGCAACAATTATTAATCTGACGGGTAGTACCATTTAAACAGTAGTGTATGTATAAACAATGAAGTGTAATTTTTCTTTTTCTTTGTTTCCTTTTTTCCCTTCTCAGTCTGAGGGCCCATGCTCCCACTCCAGCAGCAACACTTTATCCAGTACAGCATCCAGTGGCGGTCACAGTGATGAGAAGTGGTATGATCTTGGAGGAGGAGGGCCAGGAGATGGGGCCGACTCAGAACCGAACGGTCTGGGCGGGGGTGGCTACCTGCAGGGGGCTTCGGCTGATAGCGGCATTGACACCACATCCTACGGGCCTCCTCATGGCAGCTCCAGCTCCCTGCTGGCCGTGGGTGCACCTGCACCCCGGGAGAGAGCTTCCTCACCCTGGCATGGTCCTTCAGAGGGCGGTCGGCGCGTTTTAGAGAGATCTCCTCCAGCTGCGGAATCACCTGTGTCTCCTGCAGAGGCGCCAGCCACTCGCAGCCCCCCAACACATCTGCTGGTGAGGGATGGTAGCACCTACAGCCTCAGCGACATGGCCTCCCACTCCAGGTATTCACATATGTTCATGTTCAGTTATGTTAGTACTGTATTTAACTACACATGGGCGTTTTAAATATTTTCTCCACTCAAATATTTGCCTATTTAAATGTATAGTGTTTCAACATCTTACTTAGCTTCCAAGTTTGCCTACTACAGAACAATAATACAGAGTTGCTTGACTCGCGCATTTGATATCTTTTAATATTTCCTTATATTATTTTGCTTAAATGTCAACATTTCACTTAACTTGAGATGCAGTGTTACCTGCTTATTTCCTGACATGGTCTGTGGTTCTATGCCTATGCTCAGTCTTGTGTAATGTGTGTTGACTATGTTAATGACTCCACACCATAGTTTTGTAGTGTGTTTCCTGCTATATACCTGAGTCACCTCAAGAAGTGGTTTGTAAGTAGCTAATGATTTGGCTTAAGTGTGTTAGAGCAGGAAACATACTTTCTGTACAGCACAGAGAGTTGAGAGATACTAGAAAAATAGCTACAATATATCAATGCATTTGTCATTGTTATCAATTGTAAAGAAAAGAGGTTTTGTGAATTTTTACATCAAATGAGTTTTTCGTATTTTTTCCTGAAAATCTAGTTCCTCATTGGAAGCTTTGCTTTTGCACCATGGACAGCAGAATTTAAGAGACTTCACTAGACAAACAACATGCCATAATTCTGAAGATACAGTATATATTTTTATATTCCAAAGTGCCACAGTGGTCTTTCAGTCCTCCTTGTTCTGTACACTTTTCCACTCAGCTCTCGTCACTCTGTGAGCCCCGCTGTGCTCAGCTCCAGCCACAGCTCTCCACGAGACGAGTCACCCTCAGCCACTTCACCTTCCTCCTCCCAAAGCTCCGTCTCCCCAGGCCCCAAGAGCTTCTACCCACGCCAGGGAGCCACTAGCAAGTATCTGATCGGCTGGAGGAAGCCTGGCAGCACCATCAACTCTGTGGACTTTGGAGACACACGCAAGTAAGGATGACTCCATAAGCTGTGTGTATAATAAACTGTATCTATCTAATGCAAGCAATACTTAAGAATTGCTGTAACCTACAGGCACAATATGTACTTCTAAAGGACCCATACCAACAAAACCGGATTTTTGATATTTTTGAATAAAAGACTTTGATGCAGTATGTAAACACTGTTTAGAGTTTCAAAACAAACAAAAACAGAGGTCATTTATATATATCAGTCTGCAAAGCTTAGCAACAAAAAACACCCTGTTTAATTCTATGGCATAAACAGAGGTTGGAAATGGTCAGGTAGGATGGGGCCCCTTTAACAGGTTTTTTTTTGTTAATAAACTAGTTGAAGCTAATTGCTTTGCATGAGCGAAGATAGCACTGATGTGCACAGTCCAAATTTGGGGATAAGAATTTAGGGGGCCACTAGTGTGTTGTGAGAGGTAGTTTATCTTTATGATCTAGCTCAGCTTGTGCTTATGATTTAATATTTTGAGTGGTAAAACTAAATTAGCAAGTTACATGAGAAGAGTCTCTGTTCCTGCGGTGCATTTTCCTTTGTTTTGCTAAACACTATCACCTCCTGATGGTTAAATATGGGTATGACAGTGCAAGGGCATACTGGCAGAATTTGTGCAGTCTCATTATCATGGTAGAATTTTTAGAAATGTAAATTTTACCAGTGCTGGAAATGAAACATTCATGTTTACATCAAATACAGTTTTTCATATATTGTCTTGTCATGAAATGATTGTTGAAGTGAATGCACCCTAGTGTACATGTATTGGCTTATGTTTATTAGGCTCTGTTGCAGCATTTTTAGTGTTTTCCTTTATTTTCTCATATGGACTTTCTCATAATATGAGTTTAAAAGCCATATTTACTGCCTGTTTCCTAGGAGGCCACAGGGTGAGGGGCCAGATGGTGGGCCGTCTCAGCCTCGGCCTTCTCTCCGAGACCTGCATTCTCCTCAACCCCTCGGCAAATCCACTGTTGAGGAGGACCTGAAGAAACTCATCACTTTAGACAGCCCTCCTGCCCACCGCCATGACGACAAGGTAACCTCACAAACATGCCTTGGCTGATAGAGCCTGGAGAACATTTAAAAGTCTCAGCAAGAATCACTACAACTTACAGGCCAGTTCTTAAAACTGCAGTAATAAAGAATTACATCCTACAGTATTGAGAGTATACTCTGTTGGTAACAAGAATGGAAGCATTTAATTGTCTGCTTTGTATGCTGCAGCGCTAGCATAACCCTTCACTGTACCTAAAGTGGCTGATTCCAAACCCTGAAAAACAGCCCCAGACCATTACACCTCCTTCAAACTTATAGCGTTCTCCTGGTAACTGCCAAACCCAGGTTTGTCCTTCAGACTGCCAGACAGTGAAGCGTGATTCATCACTCTGGTGAACTTGTTGTCACTTCTGTGTCCTGTGGCAGCATGCTTCACACCACTCCAGCTGATCTTGGCATTGCATGTAGTGATGCAGCTGCTCAGCCTTGGAGACCCATTTTAAGAAGCTACCAACACAATGTTCTTCTGCTGATGTTGCTTCCAGAGGCAGTTTGGAACTCTGTAGTGAGCGATGGAAGAGAGGATATATGATTTTTACATGATTTTGTCGCCCGGGGAGCAGCTGGGGGTTAGGTGCCTTGCTCAAGGGCACTTCAGTCACGTACTGTCAGCTGAGGGGATCGAACCGGCGACTTTCCGGTCACAAGGCTGGTTCCTTAACCTCCAGCCCATGACTGCCCCTTGTAAACACTGGGTGTGTCTGAAATACCTGGACACATTAAGCAGGGGACCGTATACTGGCCGTAAAGTGTATGTACCTTGGTTCATAAGTATTTGGACAGTACACCATCACAATGTACAACGTCACAATGAATTTGAAATGAAGCGGTCAAGATGGGGTTGAAGTGTAGACTTTCAGCTGTAATTCAAGGGGTTTAACAAAACTGTTGCATTAACCGGTTAGGAATTACATTGTTTTCAGTTACTGAAAACAAGGCAGAAAGACCCACAAACAAGCAGCAACTGAAGGCGATGCAGTAATGGCCTGGCAAAGCATGTCAAGGGAGAAAGCACAGCATGTGGTGATGTCTATGGTTTCCAGTCTTCAGGCAGTCATCCAGACTTAATGTTTCACATTTAGGCAAAAAAAACAGATTTGTGCCACTTCACCTCTTTAATGTGAACATGGGCATATGCTTGGCAGTGAGTTTGGAGAGTCTGTCTGTCCTAATTTCACGTTTTTCTTGTCTCTTTCTCTCCTTATCTCATTTTTTTCCTTGTCCCTCCAGTCGGTGTCTTCCTCTGGTCCATCAGGCACAGGCCGACGTTCTCTGCAGCGTACCCTGTCAGATGAGAGTATATATCGGGGTCAGCGGCTGCCGTCTCTGGGCGACACGGTGCTGGAGCAGGCCGTGGCCAGTGACGTCCTTTTCAGCTGCTCCACCCTGCCCCGCTCCCCCACAACCCGCGGAGCTCCCCTCCGCAGACCTTCCTACAAACTGGGCATTAAGATGCATGGTGAGTGAGCTCGTTTTCTGTCTGTGGTCTACAGTTATGCTTTGCTTTGCAATAATGATCAGCATGTCTTCACTCTACATCATGTACAGGGGTAATAGCATTTTAAATAACAGGGCAAGATACAAGTCCAAAGGAGTGAAACGACATACATGCTTTTTTGAAATTTCTGGTCATAACTAGTCCATTGTTTTGAGAACTCGAGCAGCTTCTTTGTTTGATTTGTAAATTTTCTTCTTCAAAATGAATATGTTGCACTCAGTGGCCATTTTGAGTGTAAATTAAAAGAAGGATGTTTCTGACATTTGCACAGCACTGTACATCACAACTACTATGACCTAGTTACTCTAAGGCAGGGCCCAGCTTCGGTCCTTACCTGCTCAGACACACCTGATTCAGCTCATCTGCAAATTGGCAGGTTTAGTGGGTGTGTTCAAGTGGGGCAACTACCGAAGTGTGCTGGGCACCGACACTCCAGGACCATGGTTGTGCACCCTTGCTCTAACTGATTTACTCATGTTTACCTTGTCATACCTTACATAAATACTGACAATATAGCGAAACCTGAAGGCAGCAATATACTATTTTAGTGAAGTCAAGTTACTCAGTGAATGAAGATGGACAAAAACAGGTGAAAATCTAAAAAAGGAGAAGCAATATAACGAGAGGTCATTCCCTCCTTAAGCTGCATGGGATTTTTGCCAACATTATTTACAGCCTGTTCAACCTCACAATAGTAGCTATAATAGAAGAAAGTCAAACTCACTGTTAAACTTTATTATCTGTCTGTAAAGCACTTTGAGTCACAAAGAGAAAAGTGCTCTTCAAATAAAGTCATTTTAACAGAAGTTGTGGAAGAACATATTGTGGACAGAGCATGGAAAGCTCAGTTCATGCTTATGCTTTACATACGTTCTAGTGTGAATGAGTGCAATAGCCCAACTCAGTCAGCTCACACGCATTATGTCATGTTTTCTCATTGGCTGCACGTCAGGTGACCTCTCCGCATCTGACACCTCTCTAGCAGACCTGCACGAGCGCCAGAGGCACCCCTCTCCAGAGCTGGGCCTCATGCCCCTACCTGATACTGACACTGACAGCGGCCTGGACTGGACCCACCTGGTGGATGCTGCCAATGCTTTCGAGGGTGAGGGGAGACCCCCACGCAGTGAGCTACCCTTCCTCTTTCTCTTTTTCTACCTCAGCTTCCTCACTGCCCTGCACTCCATATTGCCTGACATGGCTGGAGTCTTTTCTTTATTTTCATTTTATTACTTATTATAGGTTTTTTGTCTGAATTCTGTAGAGGGTGGGGTGCTCAGAGTACGCTCCGTGTCATACTACATACAGTTAAACAAACAATGATGGGCCCGAAAAGACCTGGATAAAGACCTGAAGATTTGCCAGCCTGTGTGGTTGGAGTTCATGGCTCTGTGTGAAGCACAAGAGGCATATTAATTATACTACTAACACAGCTTTCAGCATGTAAAGAATAACTCTACCTCACCTTCATTATCACATTATCTCTCTCCCTCTTCTCTTATTTTGTTCCTTTTTTCTTTCTGTCTCATTCTTTGTTCTTCTTTTTCTTTCTTCTTTGTTTTTTGTTTTCTTTTATTTTTTCTTGCTTTATTTCTCTTTTTGTTTCTTTCTATCTCTTAATCTATTTTATGCCATATTTTTTACCTTTTTCTTGCTTTTCATTTTCTTTTCATCATTCTTTCTCTGTTCGCTGTTTTTGTTTATTTCTCTGTAAATTACCTTCTCTCGTTCTCTCTCTCTCTCTCTCTCTCTCTCTCTCTCTCTCTCTCTCTCTCTCATATCTGTCTATCTATCCATCATACTCATGCGCTCATACTCTCATCCTCTCATTCTCCCTTTCTCAGTCCAGAGAGGGTTTATGTTCAGTTCTCAGGACATCAGTCATCGAGGTGAAAGCTCTCAGCAGCTGGAGCTGCTGCAACCAGTTCCCCACTCTCGGCTCTCTCCCAGGTGGGTTCCTTTCCCTCCTCACCGACCATCTTTATATCTTACTGTGTCAGAGTACCAGCTGAAAACTTCAAGTCCTCTGTTGGTCTCTTTTTACTCTGTTCTGCAGTGAAATCCCTGTAGGTTTTGCTGGGAAGATTTCACAGCTAGAAGCCCTGGTGAAGATGTTGCAGGAGGACCTAAAGAAGGTGAAGGAGAACTATTTTCCTGTAGAAAGTGTGTGACTTATGTAAAAGTCCATAGACCCATACCAAAATAACATTATTAAATAGGAATCATCAGGAATGATAGAATTGATGTCTTAAGCAGATCCATTTACATACAGTAGCTGATATTAATATTCATATTTTTTTATTAGGGTACACTGTGAATCGTATAAATTTTTGCTATTAAAAATTAGAGATCAGACATACTTACCTTAATATGAATGGTTTTCATATATCTATGAAAATCATGTTCACTTCATATGTATTTAAATTTGCGTTCTTAAAAAAAGCTTTCAACAGGTGTTTTTCTTTTGAATTAATAATGATAAAAATATAATAGTAACACTAATAATAATAGCAGAATGAATGTTGTCATTTTTTTGTGTATCAAAAATGTGTTGTCTCATTGTACGAAACCACAAAATATGTATCATGAAACCATTAGCCTTTAACTTCTAGTAGTGCATCTTTAGCCTGTGCTGATGCTCTGCACTGTTTGCTTTAAAACTTTCTGATTTTTTTGACAAATTTTGATGAAGCCTTTTGGCTTAGTGTTTAATAGACGACAGAAACATTCGTGGTCTTTGATCTAAGTGGATTTTTCCTGGTCTCTGCAGGAGAGAGAAGAAAAGCTGAAGCTGCAGGCTCAGATCAAGAGGCTGTGGGAGGACAACCAGAGGCTCCAGGAAGAGTCCCAGAACTCAGCTGCCAAGCTCAAAAAGTTCACAGAGTGGGTCTTCAACACCATTGACCTGAACTGAGTCCACACTGTAGCACCGGGGGAGCAGGAAGGAGGAGCCGAAGAACTCCCCCTGCTCTGAGTGTGACCACTGGGACCAACACAAGCACAAATCTCTGCTTTCAACACGTCAAAACTTCCATACAGACTGTCAAGCAATTCCTGTTTTAGGTTATTGGAGACTCAGAAATGGCACCGAAAAACGTTCACATTTTTGACTGAGGAAGAATTTTTGCTTCTTACTTATCAATGAAGGACCTCTCGTCTTGTACTCCAGAGGTTTGACAAAGCTTCTAATTACTTCACTCTCAGACATCTGCCTCAGCTGCTTGGTTTCTCAGCCGGTGAGGCTGTTCCATCTTTGGTCATCCAGCTTTGGCCATCCACACAGGCCAGGAACTAGGAAAAAAAGAATGAATAAATCAGTGACTCTTTCTTGCTTACAGAGAGGGAATCATTTTTGCGCTTTATAAGATCTTGCCATGTTGTGAAATTTTGCTGAGTCACTGTGGTTTCTGAGTTTGTTTCTTTTCTTCTTTTTTTGCCACCTCATTAATAGAGAGGCTGGTAGAGTGTTGTGGTGTGCAGATCTACAATGCAGCAGTTTTGCATTTCAAAAGAAGGAAGCCACGTCTTTCTGAGGTGCCATGAAGTGAACTGGTTGTGATGATGAAGTATGGGCTCTTTCATCCTGACAATTTTTAAAAGCAATAGCAGAAAGTCTGACGTTTCTGATACCTCTGCTTTGCAGGACTCTAAACGAAGCGTAATAATTCTGGCGGGATCCCTCTTAAATAAAGCAGTTGGACATCTCAAGCCTGTGGTACGAAAGCAGAAGACTCTACAGTCTCCACGAATGTCAATCAGGAATTGAAAGATGAGTCTTTTTTGGGGGAACAGTTATTCAGAGTTATTTATTTCATTTGTATCATAACTAAATAAGTTGCTTTATGCGTACAGTACATCAATGTTCATTTTCCAGACAGAAGACGCTTATTATTTAGTTTTTTTATTATAATTATGATTATTATGATTATTATTATTATTTTATTCTAGTAGAATTCAGCGTGATGCTGAGTATCTTTTTGTATGCTTGTGGTGCCCTAGCCTGCTATTGTTGTGTTGCCTTAGTGCCATCTAGTGGTGAAAAGTGATTGTTTCACTCGACTTCTGCTATAATCTGTATTTCGGTTTGTGTTCAGATGTTTCAGAACCTACCTTATCATTTCAGCTGTTTGCAAGCATTTGCGTTATCCTGAAGCAATTTAATAGAAAAGGGTGGGTCTGTATGTTAAGTTTGTTCTTTTCTGACCAGGCCTGTGCCAGTATGAGGAGAGAGAGAGAGGGATTAGGAGGTTCAATAAAAGAACAGACGCTTATGTACACTTGTGGAACCTCTCCCTCACAGTTGACCTTGGTAACCAGATCTACTGAAATATCCCAAAGGACAAGGACCTGCTTGGCTGTCATCAGCACGGTCAGTGGTTTACTGTGTCTTAGCAGGCCAATGCCGAATGCCGGGCCTTGTGATTATGTGCCCACATTTCCTTTCGGCTGGCTTTGCGTAACGGATTGGGAGCACAGAGCCAAGTGGAGAGCCTGGTGAGAGGAAAGGCTTAGTCAGCCTGCTTTGCAGCCAATAATCAATAACACTGAACAGCTGTGTCCTGTAATCTCTCACCCAATCACAGCGCTGTTGCGTCTCTCATCGGTCCCAGAGAACATCTGAAGCGTCCTCCACCCACCCGCCTTCCAAACATAGTGGCGTTTTTTCTGACCACAGAAAGGTCAATCGTCAAAGGCCATGCACTTGCCCCCCTGCTGCATTACTGACCCAATATTGCAGTAAGTACATGCGCCACTGCTCTCTGGTTAGCAGGGTCTTTCTCAGAGGGCTCTCACAATAGAGATGTCAGTCGAGCTTTGAGCTTCAGGATGCTTTATTTATCACAGCCAGAATGAGCAGCCCCAGCAGGTTGAATTTTTTTGTATTCGACAGTGAATGGCGATTATTGATTCTGTTCTAGGAATCATGTGAAGCATCTCAATAGATTCCCTTCTGCTAGAAGCAGGTAAACAAACACTACTAACCCTGCCTGTAGCTCTTCATTTGCCCTCAGCCAAAATTCCAGCATATAGTTCCTTTTTTGTACAATATAGAGAACAAGCGCATCTGAATTGATTAAAAAATGATGAGTTCCATTTTTCCTCTTCAGCTTCATTCCATCTTCTTAAGTCAGGAGGGTTTTTTGAGCTTCTCTGGCTCTCTCGCAGCTGAGAATGTGATTCCTGTGTTAACGGTTCTGATATCTCACCTTCTAAGGTTTTGTTCTACCTTATTTCCAGTTTTTTAAAACCTTGTTTTGTTTGAAAAGGTAAATATTGAAGACTGTGGGAATGTGAATGTTAATTCATTTTTTTTCATTTAAACTCAGATTCCTTTGCACTGTAAACTTCCTGTTTTTTTTTCTTTTATTGTATAGATTTATTATTGCTATTGGTTTAAAGTTGATGGAGCCACACAAAACTAAACATGTCAGTCTTAAAACCCTCGCCTCTCCTGGTATGTGTGCCGTCACTCCTGAGGAAGAAGAGCTCCGGATCATGGCTCCCTTCCTCACGTGCTGCCTTTAGAACGTGTCAGTAGATGTTACTTCACGAACCCTCTCGCCTCGACGTCTCTGAGGAGTTGTGTTTTTAATGATGTGCACATTTTAAAAGGAGCATTATATTTAACGAGAAGTACTGTTTACATATGCTGTTCATTTTATTTGTAAAGTGTAGAGGTTTAAAAAGATGATTTCCAGTGATAACAGTATTAAATTTCATAAATAAATTAAAAAAACAAAAACAAAGAACTTGATTTGAGGTGCTGTAATTTTTCATGAAGTGGTCTAAACGATAGGCTGTTGCTTGCCGCCTGCTCTATGAGGTGTATACTCTGCCATTGCTTTCTGGGCCAATAAATTAATTTATATTCATAGGTGAATGTGATGTGATGTCTCCTTGTGTTTTATTATGACTAAGCACTGTTTTCTTTTTCCACGCTTTTCCCCTCTTCTCCCTTTTCAGCAGTGTCCTGTTTCTAGATGCACAGCTGATTTATTTTATTTATGTTCTTTTTCTTTTCTTTTCTTTTTTTTTTTGGTCCTGGTAACAGCAAGGATAATTGCCCCTCGCAGTGAGTAATCAGCCAGGCCCATAGAAGAGGAGCTGTGGATCACCGAGGGCTTCTACTGTTTCTTGCCGATTTCCCCTTAATTGTGACAGTAACCATCTCCACACCACAGCCACTAAACAACACTCCACAACACAAGCCACTGGTAATTCATTTGTGGCAGGTTATACAGTGTGTGTTTTATTGTGTTTCATGTTTTAACCCCAGGTCAACTTGTCTTATATAGCTGGCTTTCAGTATTGTAATGCAAAACGTATGCAAAAGTTTGAACATCTTCAGTCAATTTACATGTTGATTTTGTTTTTTAAGGAAAAATAAGTTAACACATCCTCTACAGAGACCACACATTCGCAAATTTTAGTGCAATATTTCTATTATTTGCTGAGTTGGAATAAAATTAAGCATAAAATATAAAATGTGCCATAACTTTTGCACAGGCCACATTGTTTTTAGTTCTCCGATTTAAAAAAAAATCCCAACAGTGACAAAATTAAACTGCAAAAACAGACTATTTTGTATTCCTTGTTTTTGTGATGTCACAACTAATGATCTCCACTCAGCTTACTGCACTTTAACCCACTCAATTGCATTGATGTTAGAAGGAGTGTTTTAGATCAGACCATTTATTGAATTAGACCCTATAGAGGGCAGCCAGTCTGAACAGAGGTCATTTGCATATATCAGTCTTAAAGGGCCCATATTACATAAGGCCTTGCGTGCTTCAAAGGTTTCAAAATGTATCTTTTACTCCCAATTCATACAAACTAAACTGCTGAAATAACCTGTTTAGAATTCATTGTTTCTGTCAAGGGCGGCACGGTGGCGCAGTGGGTAGCGCTGTCGCCTCACAGCAAGAATGGCCTGGGTTCGATTCCCGGCCGGGCGACCAGGGTCCTTTCTGTGTGGAGTTTGCATGTTCTCCCCGTGTCTGCGTGGGTTTCCTCTGGGTGCTCTGGTTTCCTCCCACAGTCCAAAGACATACCGTCAGGCCAATTGGACATGCTGAATTGCCCCTAGGTGTGAGTGTGTGTGTGTGAATGTGTGTGTCTGTCTGTCTGCCCTGCGATGGACTGGTGACCTGTCCAGGGTGTACCCTGCCTTCCGCCCAATGACAGCTGGGATAGGCTCCAGCACCCCACCGCGACCCAGAAGGATAAGCGGTTTAGATGATGGATGGATGGATGGATGGATGTTTCTGTCAAGCCGCCGTATTTACTTGTGTTCACCTATTTAGCCTACAACAGTTTAGCTCTGTCCATACATGTTGAAGTTAAAAGGAGTGTTTCAGGTTAGACTGCTTTTTACATGAGGCATAATATAGAGCAGCTGATCAGAACAGAGTTAATTTACATATATCAGTCTTAAATGCACAGCAACAAACACAGTCTGTTTAGTTGTAAGAGATAAAGAGAGGTTGGAAAATGGCCAAATAAGAATAAGGATAAAATCCAAGAATAGCAGGATACAGGCACTTTAACTTGGGTCTGACTTGCCTTAAATTGCTGACATATTACAAGAATAACTGAGAACTGATCTGAGATCAGCATAAAAAGGCAATCACCACAATCCATTAACCATTTTTTTTCTGACTTCAATAGCATCGCATATCATTGATGTTTGGGAGTATGGAAATATTATTTAAACGGGGAAATGGGCTTGAAAGGAGTGCTTATCTACATTTGAGCTAATGGATGTGTGAAAGGCTCGAATGCACAGATTGAGACTGAACTGGAATGCTCTCAGCACCTGGACACAGCATGACCATTAGACAGAGAACTGCCAAGCATTCAAACCACTATGTGGTTGTAGCTCTTCAGAAACTACTGGATACGGCCCAGTCCAGTGTTCCAGTCTTATTCCCACGGGGAAGAAACGTTTCTAAAGTGCCTGTCTAAGGCTTTAGAGCAGGGGTTCCCAATTCCAGTCCTAGTGCACCTGTACATTTTTGCACCTTTTTGCATTTTCCTTACTCTAAGCACCTCACCCACACACACTGAGCTTGTTAATGAGTTGAATCAGGTGTGCAAGATGAGGAAAAAAAGGCACAAAAAATGTCACTGGGATTGGGACCCCTGCTGTCGAAGCTGCTGAGAGAATCAGAAACCATTCCTGCTGAATCTTCTTCATATTACAGCCCTCGTTTCATATTTCTGGGTAAAGTTTTAATAAGAAGAGTTCATTAATGTTTGATTACAGAGTGAAATCGGCTAAAGTTCATGCAAAGTTAATAGTAGCACTGATTTTGAAGTCTGATGCGAATCCCCCTCGAATGACTCGGCACGTCTGGCTAAAATTTGCTTTAAAAAACTGTTAAAATTTTGCTTTCATGTTCGGCTGAACTCATCACATTTAATATAGAGCAACACGCAGCCTACACGTTTTATTAAGCCTAATTGGGATTATCACTTGCAAAGTTTTAGCTGTTGTAAGATGGGCTGTAGTATCTGTGTGGGATTTTTCTTCTTTATTAAGAAACATTACTCATTTAAAAGACGGGGAGAGAACGTGGGAGGTGTTGGGACAAGAAAACAGAGTACTTTTGAGTTTCTACATGGATTTTCTCTCATCAGAAGCAGTGAAACTTGTGAATTCATGAGCTAATGACAAAGTATAGCTTAAAAGAGAGTTTCTGACATTAAATATGAATAGAGCTCTCTGAAGGTCACGATCAATCTTAAGGGAATATCAGATTATATAATGTGAAATGACACCCTCTTTAATCTTTTATTTTAGAGTGAACCTGAAGGAAAAGTACGGCTATGACGGTATAGACAAGCACAGCCTGTCTTCTTTGTTCATGCATTCTTGAATGTCATTGTCTTTGTAGTGCAACTATGTCTTTAGCATGATGTGAACGTGATGCTTTTCCAAAAATAAGATACTTCAATGTGCAGTCAGTCATTGCTATACAGGCTTTCCTTTGTGCAAACACGGCTTGTATAATCTCAATAGAAATGCACTGCCAAAAGAATGGGATGTTATGGGTCAGCTACAAGGTCAACATGCCCAATGCAAAGCCTCAACAAGAGGGTATAAAGTCTGCAAGTGCTGGCCTGTGCAGCAGTGGAATGGAGTTCTCTGGAGTGGTGGAGCGCCATCTAATACCTGTGGGATGAGTTGGAGTGGACTTTGTGATCCAGAACTAATTATACAACATCAGTACCTGACCTCACTAAGGCTCTTGTGGCTGAATGCAATCAAATCTTCACAGCAGTGTCCCAACATATAGTGTAAAGCCTTCCTAGAAAAGTAGAGGCTGTTAATGCAGCAAGGCGGGACAAACTCCCATTTAATACCCCTGATTTCAGATGGTGCACCGGGTAGCGCTGTCGCCTCAGAGCAAGGAGGGCCTGGGTTTGATTCCCCAGCTGGACGACCAGGGTCCTTTCTCTGTGGAGTTTGCATGTTCTCCCTGCGTCCGCGTGGGTTTCTCCTGGGTACCCTGGTTTCCTCCCACAGTCCAAAGACATACAATCAGGCCTATTGGACATGCTAAATTGCCCCTAGTTGTGAGTGAATGTATATGTCTGTGTGTCTGCTCTGTGATGGACTGGTGACCTGTCCAGGTTGTATCCTGCCTTCCATCCAAAATGACTGCTGGGATAGGCTCCAGGGCCCCCCGCGACCCAGAAGGAGAAGCGGCTTAGAAGGTGTATGTGTTGGATGAGCAGGTATCTACAAACTATTGAACATGTGGTCTATGACGTGTAGTACTACATTCCCATAGGGTGTTTTTTTTTTTATTATTTATTTTTTTTTAGATTTATGGCCCAAACTGAAGGTCTAGCTCTAAGCTCATGGTTTACCACTGCTAGTTTTTAAGTGTTCTATAAAGTCAACGTGAACTTTGGATTGGAGTTTGAAAAGTGGATGTTCGGAAATGAAACAAGCACAGAGTCAGACGGTCATCAGGATCAGAAAAGAAAAGAAAAAATGAACAGATGAAAAGAGATAAGGTACTACAGTATTGCTATTGTGCATTTTCTATAGTCTCTTATTTATTTTGAAAGTTTGATTTTAAAATGTATTTTTTAAACTTTAGGACATAAACGAGGCCAAGCAGCAGACTAGCCTTTTAGCATCCACATTGCTTTCACTTTTATTCCATTTTCACAGCTGAAGCTAAAGAAAAAGACTTAAGGAAAAAAAGAAGTCAGATTATTGTTAAAATAAGCCCATGTGTGAGTGTTACCACCTAACGTGTGAGTAAGAGGTTTTAAGAGGGCTGTGTGTGTGTCTGTGCATGTCGCTACATCATCAGCTCACCAGCTTCGCAGTGTGACAAAAAAAACTTGCAAATACTACCAGATATATCAACCGCCTCACTCTCTTAACATAAGCTTGGGTTGCCAGTGTAAACGAATTGAAAAAACTGTCCAAAAACCAAAAGAGAGAAAAGTGAAGAGAAGAAAACAGCCTCTCTGCTGACATACATGATATGACCCAATGGTTTGTACTTAATATGACCAAGGACATAAACCAGCAAGGTAAAAATGTCCACTTTGATTTCAGGTTGACTTTAATACTGATGTTTGTTTGATGTGATAGAAAAGACTGCCAAACCTAAGTACTTAGATTTATAGTGCGGACACTGCTGATTTTGTTGCAACATTCTGTGGAAGACATTAGGCTCGTGTGTTTTAGTACTGAAATGAGATGGACCACCATTTCCTGTGTTAAATGGGGCGGTGATCTATATGTAAAAGCATGCATTAGACCACTGCAGATGTGCAAACCCTGTAGATGGGCGTTGACTGCATGAATTATGAATGTGGCCTGGGTTTGAAGGGTTCCAGCTACTGTCCATTTGTGCTGATGGCTGCGGTTGGTCATGAGCGTATACAAACCCTGTGAGAGTGGATAGTTGGGTGAATTATTTTTGACCAAAAGATGACGAATAATGACACAGCATTGTGAGCAAACTTGAGGATTTAATTGGAATCAAGTGTCAGTTAAACTGCATTTAAATTGTTCTCGCCTGAACCTGATGAGTTCAGACAGTGCTCCCTACTGACAATTTAATCCACATTTCTTTTAATAATTAATAACAAAAACATTTTACAGGCTGTTATTATAGGTCCTAGTTCACTGTTGACTTGGCAACAGCTACTGCAGCCTCTGTTGAGTGCTTTTGCGTAGCTGAAATGGTAAAGGTTGCATGCTTGAAGCACTTTGTGAGCTTTATTCATTAACCCCTGAAAATCCCAGGCATATTACATACTAAGGCTTATTATTCAGTAACTACAGGGACTTCAGTGCAAACTGGCTGGGCTATTCTTAGGTTATAGAACTGTGTAATAAAACTTTGGGCCTGCTGTTGGGCCCTGGCCATTCAGGGGGTTCATTTGTTTCAATAGATTTACATTTACACACTTTATGTCCAAAAGTTTGTAGACACCTGCTTATCAAATGTTTCTTCTGAAATCAAGGGTATTAATAGGGGAGTCTCTCTTTGCTACAATAACAGTCTCTACTCTTCCGTGAAGGCTTTACACTAGATATTGGACCATTGCTATGAGGATCTGATTGCATTCGGCTTCAAGAGCATTAGTGAGATCAGATATTGATGTTGGATGATTAGTTCTGGATCATAAACTCCACTCCAACTTATCCCAAGGTGTTGGATGGAGCTCCATCACTCCAGAGAACACAGTTCCGCTGCTCCACAGGCCAACACTTCATACCCCTAATGCCCTCAAGCTAGTGATGGGCATGGTGACCTCAGGCTAATGTGTGGCTCCTCCATGGCATCCCATTCTATTGGTCAGTGCTTTTCTATGGAGATTATACAAGCACTTTGTGTGCAGTTGACAACCTGGGTCAGAAGTGGGTACACCTCAAAGTGGCTAAATTCACTAATCAGATAGTGTGTGTAAATGCTTTTCAGGTGACTGAGGAGAACAGTCTGAGTTTGCTCTGTTTATGCTCATAAAGAGGGTTTGTTAGTTCTGGTTGATGTTCTCTTTCACACAACCTCTGGGGTTTTTGGTAAGCCAGGTCTATGCAATGTCTGTAGTTTAAACCACATTAAAGACCGGTTCTCATGCGGTGGCTTAAAAACCAGCCAACTTAACTTCTGCTTGACAAAAGAAAAGTTTTAGAGATTAGAGCAAATGCAGCTTCTCCTAGCATTAGTCCACTCGTTAGCTCCTAACAGGGAAAAAAGGCAGGATTAAAGAAAGAAGTGCTCCAGTTCTTTACCTTAGAGTGCCTCCAAAGGGAAACGACTCAATTAAAGATAAAAGTGCCCTTGAAAAGTTCAAAATCAAGTTAAAGTTTCAAAGTATCTACTTGTAAGTGTCCTTAAAATCTAAGAACGTGAACACATGAACTCCATCTTTGGCAGTTCAAACCACGAATCAGTCGTGATGGGTATGAAGACAGGCAGAGCTTGAAGACATTTCAGAGAAGCTCAGTATTAGCCTCCAAATTACTGTACATCACTACAGGGTAAACAGTAGGAACTGTCACAAATAAAACATTGGGAGCTGTTTTATCATGTTCACTGACAGCTATGAGAAGACTAATGAGTAGGCAAGAATGATTCTGGATCCATGACAGCATGATTACAAATAAAATATTATCTACAGTGGGGAATGCTCAGGGCCTCTAGGCCTTCAGAGGACACCTAATGATTTCTGTGAAATGAAAAAATACGCATCTCATTTTAAATTGATTCATTTAATAGAATCTTCATGCTAGTTGTATTTAAGCTCTGCAATTATTGTAATAATTCTTATTTTAATCTTAAGTTTATAATGCAATCAGGACTTTTCTCCATAGTGTGTAGGCAGATACAGGCAAGCTAGGTTTCTCGTTGGTTAGGTCTTCAGGAGCTGGACAGAAGGCTTTACGCTTTAGATTAGCTTCCAACACGATTACGAACAGACAGTGGAAGCAAACAATCGTGATTGATTTACAATGGATGGGACCATGTTTAAGTGAAAAAACAACATTCCAGGCCTTCTGAAAGTCCTGGATATGCCACTGACTGTGAACACATGATGTCTAACCTGGTTTGTTAGTATTTAGAAGTTGAAAACAGCGGCAACAGCTCTGTGGCAGGGCTTTTTCCCAAAAGAGTCACTATAAAACTATAATACACAAGGTCAAGTATATGTTAATGTATGTTAGAAGGGTCCGATTAAATGAATGAGATGTCTTTTACAAGCTTAAAATGTCCATGTTTAATCTAGAAAAGCCAGAAAAGGTTCACACGACTCACTGTTAGCTTAGCGCTAACACTACTTAAATCCCATAGCTGCGCTCACAGCTATCAGTGTTTTCATAGAGGTGTTTTTTTCTCATTTTTGACCAAATTTCGACATTTGTGGTTTGAGCTGAAGTCCTAGCTCCAATAGTCTTGGTCCGCCACCAATTATTCAGTGTGATATTTTCACAAGTTGAATGTTTTCACCCAGCCGGGTGAGAGTTTCACATGGAAACCAAGCGCAAAAGCAGAAAATTGTTTCTTCTTTGATGAATCCACTTCATGTCCAGGAGCTCCTGCAGTGCAGCAATAAGAAGCTGGATAAGTTAGACTCCTAAATTGCACTACATCAAAATTTTCACATTTTCTATAGTATCAAGCCCAGTTTGGACTGGACTCAACAATTTTATATTCAAATGTCTGGAAAATAAGCCTCTGCAGAGGCTTCAAATATCAGCATGTTTGTTTGATGAATGAACAGATGCTACAGATAAAAAGAGGGATGAAACGCTCATGCTGTGTTGGACTTTTATTTATATATTTTGGGAGAAAAACAACAATATGTGCTGGGAGAATATTGCAGAAAATACTTTCAATCCAAAAGTATTTAGACAGAAAGCATTGCAAATAGAATTGAATGATCAGGAGCAGCTGCGCATGAGCATAAGATCACCATGTCCAGTGCTAGAGGGGTACAAAGCCCCCACACCGCTGACCTGTGGAGCAGTGGAACTGAGATCTCTGGAGTGATGCAGCTCCATCCAATATCTTTGAGATGAGCTGGAGCGGAGTTTATGGTCCAAAACTAATAATCTATCAGTACCTGACCTGCTCTTGTGGCTGAATGCAATCAAATCCTCAGGAATGTTCTAACATCTAGTGTAAAGCCTTCTCAGAAGCGTAGAGGCTGTTACTGCAGCAAAGGGAACAAACTCCCTGTTAATGATTTCAGACAAAACAGTTGGATGAGCAGATGTCTACACACTTTTGAGCATGTGTTTTTTCTCAGTATAGTAGAATTTATCCAAGTCAAACACAGATGCTTGAAACAACTCAAGTAGAGGAGGCAGAGTGGATGGCGTAAAAACTTGAAGGTATGTAAGAGAGCATCCTGTAGAGCCCTAAAAAGCACTGCTTACACTATGTGATAAGGAATGCTTTAAGCATTGATAAATAGGCCTATTATGGATGCTGTCCTCTCAGCAGACTTGCTTCTCGAGCAAGTGTTGATAACAAAGCTGTTCTCCACAAAGCAATGAATGGGGAATGAATCAGTCTCTAAAAACAGTCTGCCTCAGAATATCCTGCATTAATCCATACAACAGCTTACTGCTGTTTTCCACCTTAAGAGGAAGGTGTCCTAAAGGCTTTGGGAACCAGCAGTTTAGGGTAGATCACTACCAAAGCAATAAACCTATTAGATTGGGTGAAGGAAGAAACAAGCAACTATGACATTGTTTTACCAAAAATAATGAGGTGATGCGTATGAAACCAAGTAAACATGTTCCTGTAGGCCAAGAGCGGTGTTTTCCAAACTAGACCTCAGGGAACTCCAAATGTTCCTAATAATAATCATAATAATGATAATAACAATGATAATACAACATTTATGACATGACATTGATGTAGCACTTTTCAAATACCTGAAGACGCTTACTGATTACAGTTTGGATAAACATGAAACGTCAACATCAAACAAACCATACAGATAAGGAAGAAATGATATGAGTTATAATAGATTCAAGACAGAGGAAGGTTGTATGTAAAAGAAAATAGATGTGTTTTGAGGTTGCATTTGGACAAAAACAGAGAGATTGACTGCTGAATATGTAAAAGGAGAGAGTTCCAGAGGTGTGGAGCATATCTGGAAAAAGCTCAGTCACCAAAGCTGTGGAGGTTGGAAGAGGAAATATTGAGCTGTCCAGCTGTAGAAGACTGGAAAGTGCATGTAGGCTTGTAAATTTGAAGGTCAGACAGATAGAAAGGAGCAACATTGTTGAGAGCTTTGTATGTGAGGACAAAAGCTTTGAACTGAATGCAGTATTTTATGGGAGGCCAATGGTGCAAATGTTTATGTACTACATACTCAGTGAAGTTAGAGAATTTACTAATTAGTAAATTCATCTTCTTTAAGGTGCACCCATTGCTGATAGCATTGTCGGTTGAATGAGATGCTCTTGAGCCTAAGGTCACCATGCCTAATGAGTGTCGGCTAGACGGGGTATAAAGCAACCCAGTAGCACTGGGCTGTGAAGCAGTGGAACCTTTTTCCCTGGATTGATGCAGCTCCATCCAATAACTTTGGGATGAGCTGGAGTGAAGTTTGTGATCCAGAACTAATCATTCAACAACAGTACCTGACCTCACTAATGCTCTTGTGGCTGAATGCAATCAAATCCTCACTGCAATGCACCAACATCTAGTGTAAAGCCTTCCAAGAATAATTAGAAGCTGTCACTGCAGCTATATGGACTCAAGTTAGAGCACAGACTCGAGTGACACTCAAGTCGGATGTTGACTGAGTGGACTCGAAACTAAAGACTCGTTTAATCCTTTCATTATAGATTAACAGACACAATGAAGGGATACATGCAGTAAATACACAGTTTAAAGAAAAGAGACAAAACAACTTGAGAGTAGTGGATGTTTACTTCTGTATAAGGCAATTCCTGCAGCTAATAATAAGACTAAACTACAGTTTGCTACTAAACACTCAAGACCTGACACACACTCGCACCCCAGAGACTCTAAAGTCCACTAACACTCCTACCCCAGAGACTCGGAACTCAACTCGCACTCCTACTCCAGGGACTTGCACTCACACCCTTCAGACTCTAAACTCGACTTGCATATATATATATATATATATATAGAGAGAGAGAGAGAGAGATAGACAGAGAGAGAGAGAGAGAGAGTTATGCTAATTTAAGTGCTGACTGCAAAAAATAAACATTTAAAATACTTATTTTGACATAAGGCAAAATTATTTTATATTCTTGTGTGTTTTATTGTTTTTATTAATTATCTCTCTTGCTCTGTGAAGTATGAGCTGCATTATATATGTGAGGGGTTGTTGTTATTATTGTTACTATTATTATTATTATTATTATTATTATTATTTTTATTATTATTATGTTTGTGGCCTAACATCTTTTCTACACATATTGACTAGTCTGGAATGATAGAACCCAGAGTATCTGTGCACTAGCTGAGGGTCCAGGTTGGGGAGCTGCTGGTGTGGGGGTTATTTTTTGATGCTTCATGTTGTTGTGATGAATACAATTACATGGAGTGGCGCTGACCCGATGTGGGGTACTTACTTAGCAGCCCTTATCTCCTTGGTCACACGCACTCAGACAGCCTTGGCCCTTCAGCCTCCGTGTTCAGAGCTCTATTACCTGCCCTTTGGAGCTTCACAGCAGCGTTTGCATTTATGAGTCACATTAGTCTGGACTGGGCTGGTGGTGAGCAGTGCAGATGCTCATCTCTCTCTCTCTCTCTCTTCCCCTCCCCCTTTCTCTCCATCCCTTCTTCTTGCATCATTTCCTTTCATCTAGAGTTGAGGAGAAAAGGAAGAAAAAAAAAAAAAGCTCTTAACGTCCAAACCCCATCAGGCCTCCCTGTGGGTGTGTATGAGCATGGTGGTGCTGCAAGGTCTCTCACAGCCAATTAAAAACCAGAGAGTGAGAGAGATGGACTCTATCAGTGAGGTCTAGCTGCCTTGAACAAGTGACCCTGAGAGCTGTGTTATTAACTATAAGCTTATTATTCAGTTATTAATCTTATAGCTTAGTGCTTGGCGATATATCATCAGTACCGATTTATTGGTGTCACACCATGATATTGATTTTCAGGTTTAGTTGTATCAATATACTGTACTGCTCAAAAGTCCGAGACCACTTTTCATGCATTTAATGGCTGCTTTGACTGGAAATTAAGTACAAGTTATTCATTTTTCTGCATCAGGAAGAAAAAGAAACAGAAAACATATATTTAATGTTTTAATGTTTGTTTAGGTGGTCTACCAGGTCTTGCATGGTTGTTAGGAGTCCCATATTAACTAAAGCTTTTAATCATTTTTTGAGCTGAAGTTTTATCTAATCTCTTCAGAAATAGCTCCTGAAAATGAACAACATAATGGCCTAACCCAATTTTCTCCCCAATTTAGTCGTCGCCAATTCCACCCGCTAGTTAGGAATCCCCCACTCACACGATGCTATCAACGCTAGGAGGGTGAAGGCTAACACAGGCTTCCTCCGAGACCTGTGAAGCGCCACCGCTTCTTTTCGAACTGCCGCTCACGCAACGAGCCGAACGCGCTCGGAGGAAAGCGCCAACCGCCAGATCTGTTACGTCAGCTAACAGACGCCTGCGCTGACTAGCATCGCGTTAGGTGATGGGGGGAGAAGAAGGGGCCATCCTACCCACCCAGAGAGAGCGAGGCCAATTGTGCTCTCTTGGACGGTTGCTACGGATGGCTGTAGCATCACCAGGGATCGAACTCGCGATCTCCTGATGACAGGGATAATGGCCATTTTTAAGTAAATGAAGGGTGGACTGTGTTTTTTGCTTAATAATGTACAGTGACCTCAAAAGGTATTAGAACACTGTTAACCCTTGGCAAACAAACAAAATCCTTTAGGTTACTTCATAAAATAAAATTTGTTTCAGAGAAAAATACTTTTAGCACAGCATCAAACTGATGGTGGACTCTTTGTATAGAGAAAGCCCGAAAAGAACTCCAGACTGCACTAAAGTCCCGTTGGAGCTGGATTAGATTTACATAGGGAGGTGCTGAAATCTGAGTGATTACTGACGAGATCCCTGATTTTAATCCAGTACGAATCTGCCACGTCTGTAGTTTTTACAAGTCAGCAAATTAATAATTCCAGAGTGAATTACCTTCTTTAATTCGCTGAACTCAGAGATTCTCAGTAATAGTGGTCCTGCTTGAATCACAACAGCTAAAATGGAGTTTAATCTGACCCAATTCATTAACCCCCAAGACTTTTACAATCTACAACAATTAATATAAAGTCTCCTACTTTAACCCAGGTATCGCTTTTTTTCCTGCCATATTTATCATTTAGCTGCAAAAATGAATGAAACACAACACAGAGCAGGGATAAAAATAAGTTAGAAAATGATCACTGAATTGTAAAATTGAATTGCATGAAATGCTTTTGTTTCATAAAACCACACTAATAATAATAATTATTAATATAAGCAGATCTCTGGGGGGAAGTACATAATGCAAAAAAAATGTAGGGGTAACACTGTATTTGTTACAGAATGGTTACACCCACATGTCTATAACAGCTTATTGAGGATGCTTAGATGATCTGTATCATACCTATTACATGTTCAGTGACCTCTCAGGTTAAGATCTACAGATGTGGACACTCCAAATAAAGTGAAAAACAACTGAATTCAGTAGATAAAACACATTTTATTTAAACATTTAATTAAAAGTCTACTGAATGAATTCACTACATCATTGATTTGTTGATGTTACTGAGAGTTTGTTGAGTGTTTAACCTAAAAAGGACCACTCAAAATAAAGTGTCACTGATGTAGGATATGGGACCTTTAACTGTTATGTATGTTTTTTGATGGATACTTTGGATTATTTGGAAAAGAACAGTTCAAAATACATCAAAATTAAATCAAGTGTAAATTTCATTTCTGGAAATGTGCTGTTTGTCTGTCTGGCTGACATTTACAACACTGTAAGGTTCCCTGTTGTGTAATTTTAATGTCAAGTTTGTAAGACATTCTTTTAGCGCAGCAAATTTAGTGTGGGTTCATTAATGTTAGCAATGCTAACTTAAATGTCATCTGATACTGTGATATGTTTGGAAAATATCATGATAGTAAATTGTATCAATATCATCCAGAACTATTAAGGCTGGTTATTTAGTGCCTACTATAAGTTCTTGAGTAACTACTATGAAGCCCCATTTACACCTGGTTACTTCATGTGATGAGTATCTGGATTGTATACTGATGAGATTTTAGCCATGTGCATTTACATTTGGTAGTCAAAAGCATCTCTGGTTAGTCAGATTGAAATCTGAATGCTGTGTGGGATGTTACGCTCATTATGCAGCAACCAGTTATCAACTGTTTATCTGTTCAGCCTCTTCGTCTGCAGTTTGTTTTGCACAGTCTGTCCATATTGCTACTGAACATTTTGTTTCGTCTGGTTTCTAGCAACGTGCGGGCTCTATGATTATCTTCCTTGTAGACATGAATCATGTGACATACTGCATGGGGAGGAGTTTCAGTTGTCGAGTGTATCTTGGAGAGACGGATGTGTTTACACTGCTATAACATGTGGCTCAAATTGTTCTCAGACCACCTCCTGAAGTGGTCTGAATGATGATTTGTGTCCGTTTTAAAAGCGTCTTGGGTGCGTTTACACCTGCATTGGTATGTGGTTTAGCCTTATCCAGATATGACCCTGATACTCGATGCATGAAGTGACCAGGTGTAAATGGGGTCTGATTATGTATGAGTTGAAGTGTAGATTACACACACTCACAGGCACGTAGTTAAGGTTTAAAGGGTTAATGTTGTTAATAGTGGTGGTTCTGCTTGCAGACTTCATTCCCAAACATCCGATGGCACAAGATGCTGCTTTTAAGAATCCGTGGTGTTTATTTGTTTGGATTTACATACATACATACATCATCTAAACCGCTTATCCTTCTGGGTCGCGGTGGGGTGCTGGAGCCTATCCCAGCTGTCATTGGGCGGAAGGCAGGATACACCCTGGACAGGTCGCCAGTCCATCGCAGGGCAGACAGACAGACATACACACTCACACCTAGGGGCAATTTTAGCACGTCCAATCAGCCTGACTGCATGTTTTTGGACTGTGGGAGGAAACCGGAGTACCCGGTGGAAACCCACGCAGACACGGGGAGAACAGGCAAACTCCACACAGAAAGGACCCTGGTCGCCCAGCTGGGAATCGAACCCAGGCCATTCTTGCTGTGAGGCAACAGCGCTACCCACTGCGCCACCGTGCTGCCTGTTTGGATTTGTGAATGCTTTTTTTTTTTAAGCAGTTTCCGGAGGCTCGTTTGTCTTAATAGCTTGAGCCAGTGCAATAAGCCTTCTGTTCCTCATTACTTTCTTCATTTCACCAGAAAGGATCAAAAGATCAACAATTATTTGCAATAAAACCCTAAATATCAAGCCTCTCGTAATTTGTATTGCTTTATGTATTATGTTACAGTAACCCTAATTAAAACCTATGGCTTTTGGTTCTATGTTCAATGCACTATATGATGGCAAAATTAGGCTTTTGGCTTTTGGTTCTATGATAGGTAGCACTATATGATGGCAAAATTAGAAATGGGAAAGATAGATAGCTCAGTTAGGGTAAGAGTCAAAACGGCTACATAAAGTAATTAGATGTTAAACCCACTGTGGTGGTCTACTTAAAGTCATTCAGAGTAGTTTAATGTGAAATGCTCCATTCTAGAGAAACTTAGTCAGAATAGTTTACAGTGGTGGTGATAGGAACCAGGCGTCTGAAGATTTTAAAACCTCTTAAATCTATCTCACAGACAGCCTTTACATAACACTGTTATGAATCTGTTCCCCTGATGCCTGAAATTGTTTTATTATAGTTTAGAAATATAGTTTTTGTTTAAAATATATTTTTTAAACACATTCATGCTGGTGAAATGCATGCAAGTCATTACAAAGTAAAATAATTCTTAACAAAAACTTTATTGTTTTTTTTTTTTTTCATTTTTACCATAATTTTACCATTATCAACATTACAAATAAAAAAAAAATGTGTATACTCACTGGTCATTTTGGATAGTAAATAAAATGATTGTATTTGCGTTGTAGCCATGACAACCCCTGGTTCCTATCACCTCCATTGTAAAGATCTTGGTATGTTTCCCTACAATGAACCATTTCACATGAAACTACTCTGAAGGAGCCACTGAAATATGCAGAATTATGCAGAGTCCAATGAAGAGTTATGCGAAATCAATGGAATTCCTTTTTAATGTACTTAGCTAATGTACTCTAATACATAGTTGCTATGGTAGCACTTTAAGGTGGTAAGATGGGAGAGAAATAGAGAAGAGAGATTGTTCATTTAGGGTTGGGGTTAGCCCTAAATGCTGCGGTAACCGTGAGTAAAACCCCATTTCTTAAGGTGCTCAACTTAATGTACCCAGATAATGTGCTGAAAAAAGGCCCTAATTGCTGACTTTGAAGTAACCTTATATTAATATAACAGATTTTGCCCAGTGTGTAGTGCACACTGTTACTGTGCCTGTTGCAGTAACCCTAAATAAACCCACTCCTTCTGGTGCTCTACTTAATGCACTTAGCTAATGCGCTGTAATGTAGCACAGTTATTATTAAATATTTGCAAAAAGCCTCAAATGCTGTAATACAGCACATTAAGATGGTGGGATAAGAGAGAGAAGTGGAAAAGAGAGATTGCTCCAAGAACTCTCACTGGAATTAGCTTCCTCTTATGTATGTTTACCAAACTGCACACATCTTTCCTCTCCCTCTCTCTCTCTCTCTCTCTCTCTCTCTCTCTCTCTCTCTGTCTCTCTCTCTCTCTCTCTCTCTCTCTCTGTCTCTCTCTCTCTCTCTCTCTCTCTCTCTCTCATGCGCTCTCACTCTCTAATAATAAATATGATTCCAAATTGCTTGCTGGATGAATACAGTGAGGGAGGCTCCACCCCAGCCCCCTCCCTCTCTCTCCCTCCCTCCCTCTCTCTCTCTCCTCTCTCTCTATCTCTCTCATATACTCTCATGCTCACATGCTCACATGCGCCCAGCTGCTCACATGCCAGGATCTTCACACTGTACCTGACCGCTCCGCTGAGCTCAGTGACCACCCACGCTAGCATCCAGCCAGAGAGACGGAGAGAGTGCTGCAGCTTCCCTCTCATCCTCCAGCCTGCTCTTCTCCAGCAGAAGCGCTCCTCCTGTCCTCCTTTCTCCCTCAGCCTCCCTCCAATCCGACCATGCACCTGCTCTGATCCGGTTGCTAAGGCGCTGAAGCCCAGGCGTGGAGGAGTGGACGAAGGCAGGACTTTGTTGCTAAGGTAATGAACGCTTCCAGCAGTGGCGAGGGTGCGGGAAATGAGTGTGATGTGGAAAGGAAGAGGAGGAGGGACGACTCACTGTGCATGTGTGGCTACAGCAAACTTACACATTTCTTATTATGAGCTCTGATGACTGTTTATCTCTTCATCTCTCCTCTCTCTCTCTTTCTCTCTCGTTCTCTCTCTTGCTTTGTCTCTTTTCTCTCTTTCATCCCTTCTCTCTTGCTGTCCTTTGCTCTCTCTTTTATTCTCACTCTCCACTCACCTCTTACCTTCTCTCTATCTTTCTCTTTTTTCTCCTTTCCTTCTCTCTCTCTCTCCCCTCTCTTGCTGTCACTTTCTCTCTTATTCTCTCTACTCTCCATTTTCTCTTCACTCTCTGACCTCTTTCTCTTTTTCTCTCTCCTTTCCATCTCTCTCCCTCTCTCTTCCACTTTCTCATGCTTGCTGTCTGTTTTTCCCTTTCATCCCCACCTCTCTCTCACTGTCCTTTATTCTTTCTTTTATTCTCTCTCTCTATGTCTCTCTCTCTCTCACTGTCCTTTTTTTTTGTTTCATATTCTCTTTTTCTTATTCGTTCTCCACTCGCTCTGACCTCTCTATATTTCTTTTTCTCTCTCCTGTCCCTCCCTCTCTCTTCTTTCATTGTCTTTTTCTATCTACTTCCTTCCTCTCTCCTCTCCTCTCTCTCGTTCTCTATTGCTCTCTCATTTTCTTTCTTTCTCTCTCTCTCTCTCTCTCTCTCTCTCTCTCTCTCTCTCTCTACCTGTGTGTGTCCGTGTCTTCAAAGTGACAGGCTTTTTCTCGCTCTAACCGTGGTGGTGTAGGTTAGCGGGCGCTGGGTGGATTGTGAATTGAGAGCAGTCCTCCTGTGGGGATTGGAGCTGTGAACACAGCTGCTTTTCCTCTTCCCCTCAATAACTGCACATCCTCCGTAGGTGATCTCCAGCACCGCGCTTTCACACCCCACCGATTACATCTTCGTTTCATCTGGATCTTATCTTAAAGTTCATTATGTTCTTTGTTTGTATGGCGTCTGTGCAGAATGAGGGCTAGCGTAACAGGCAGTGCAAATAAGCAGGACGAACAAAAAAGTCAATAAGTTGTATATTGTTGGAGACAGTTTAAGCATTTAAGAGAAGGAGATGTTGGGAAGCTGATTTACTGTCGTGCCAAGCAGGTGATGACACACACACAGTGGAGCAGACAGCAGATGCTAAGGACCCCAGTGGGAAGAAGAGTCTGTTCTGGGAGTAAAAGTGTCACCACAATCAGGGGATTCTCTCTCTCTCTCTCTCTCTCTCTCTCTCTCTCTCTCTCTCTCTGTTCCAGTTTCAGACAGCTGTTCCTCTTAAAGAAACAGGTTGTATTTATTAGCAGATAGCCCCATAACTAACAGATATAAATATAGGTGAGATATGCACTCTATTTATGTGGACATGATTTGCTTGTGTGCATAATCTATATATAGCTAATATAGAAGTTTTAAGACATCCTTTCTAATTATTGAATTAGTGCAGATACAGAAGTTCAATAGTGCACAAACAGCATATATAGTGTGCATAGCAAAGGCATTGCTTAGATCAATAGAATGGGTCACTCTGGAGCAACAACACAAGAGCCTAAGGTCTCCATGACCACTGATAAGCGTCAACAATAGGCTATAAAGCAGTGGAATTCTCTGGATGATGGAGCTCCATCCAATACCTTTGGGATGAGCTAGAGTGGAGTTTGTGATCCAGAACTAATCATCCAACATCACAGTAATGTTACAACATGTAGTGTGAAGCCCTGTCAGAAAAGTACAGAAGAAATCTTTGATAAGCAAGTGTTGTATGTTTATGCTGGTGTGTGATATATATATATATATATATATATATATATATATATACACACATGAAGCAGTGACCATTACTGCAGAAGACAGCCTGCTGAGACTCACATTACTGGCCACGCACAGACATTTAATTGCTATTTAATTGTCTTCAGGCAAAGACAGGCCTGATGCAGGAGGTTGCTGGCTGGCCTACTGGCTGCTTGGGTCCCATAGCATGTTTCAGCAAGTGTTTTTTTTATTTATTTATTTCTTTATTTATTTCTAATTAATTGGACGTTTGTTGTAGTCGGTGTAGCTAAGTTAGTATACAAGTACATGTATAGCCTTTAAGTCTGTTGCAGTGGCACATTTTTGAACCTGTCGTTAGGTCTCCCTTGCACTATTTGCCCACATGTTGTTGCCATAACAAGTGCAGACTTAGAGGAGGGCCGGAGGGCCTAGAGAGCCCTTTGGGACATGCTTTATATCTCCATTAAGGATCCATTTGGGATTCACTCACTCATGTTTAGCAAGCTGATGTAGGCAGGCATTAACCCACACTAGTAGGATCCCACTAATTCACTGAATGCAGGAGTGTACATCTTCTTTTTCTAGGATGTTCTCTCTTTTTGGGACCTAAAATGAACCTCCGGCCAGGATTTGTAAATTTCTTTTTAAAAACAAAATATGTCCACCCAAATAGTATGTTCTTGGTCATAAATTTATTGTATATGAAGTAAAAGAGCTAAAACACACACCATGTAAGTGCCTAAACACAAAGTATATTTAATATGTTTGCTGCTGTTGCAGTGCAACTGTTTACTGATGAGAAAATATGTTGACTCAATCAGCTAGACTGTAGCAAATAAAAGTGCCAGGGTTGATTTGGAAGAGTGGTGCTTGTGTGTCTTGCTGTGGTGTAGTCTACTCTGAAGCAGTGGGTATACTTAGACTAACTGATCTGATTTCCATTAGTAAGACTAGCCTAGCTAGCACATAACAATGTAACTATAATACTTAACTTAGTTATATAACTACCTGTTAACTTCACATTCCTGGTTTCACTTCATATACAACCCCAAATCTTTTTCATTTAGTATGACTTCTAAAGTGTTTTTGCTTAATTTTCTGGAGAAAATTTTGTTAGCATTACGACCTACAGAGCTAGTTAGGTTGTAACGTAGTTCTTGGTAGCTAATGTTTAATGCTAACGTTAAGTCCATGCACGAAAGTGATTTACTCAGAGCGTCTGAAACTGTAGTATTCATCAAAACGCAGGTGAAAAGTACCCGGATGATGAACTACAGGTAGAAATTTGGTTAAAATGGTAAAAGCACTCACAAGCGCTGTGGTAGAGTTCAATAATAGCGGTTTTCTACAGATCTTTGATATTATACATCAAAATTTAAAAAGGCAGTTAACCCTTTCCGACCTGGTGACCACCTGGAAATGCCAAATCTATAAATAGAAGCATTCTCAGCGGTAAATTAGCCTATGTGAATTGAACAAGGAGTGAGGAGGAGTTTTATTTCCAAAGCTGTTTTGGTGTTAAATTTGGCAAACACTTTATTTGGAAAGCCCACTTTAGATGCTTTGGTAGATGCTAACCTCATCTTTAATTTGCATTTAACTAAATATCTGTTAGATTCACATCACCTTGACCTAACCCTAAACCCAACACTCTCTAACCCAGGGGTGCCCAAACTTTCTTTTCATAACCAAAATGAGGGCCAAAAAGATGAAATGCAAAAGTTTGAGCACCCCTGGTCAAATGACATGTTTTCCAAATATGGTAAACTCAGCAAATAAATAGAAATTGAGCACTTAAATTTGCATACAAATGTCATATTTCAGTTTGTTCTCTGAAGAGGTTACATGTTAACTTATGCTCACTAGAAAATCAACAAATCATAATTTTTTGGGAGTGTTCAAATGTTTGCCTGTACAACTGAATAAGGTAGGTAGGTTTCAAATCAAGTTTTTATAAATGTGTTTTATAACACTGATGCTAAAATACTGCAAAAATCCAATTTTAAAAGGAAAACATGGGTTGAATAGGCTGTATAGAGTTGAAAAATCTGTTCTTGGGTTAGGGGATAGGCTTTCGATGGGCCAAATCAAACACACTTACAGGCCAACTTTGGGTCACAAAATGCAATGGTAGTAAATGTCACATCCATGAATCTCTTTCATATCATTGTGCATTTTTAAGTATACATGCAAAAACCTTATGGTGTCCTGGTACGTATATGACGTATCACATAGACTACACTTTTGGCAAGAATTTAATTTTCTCCTTCTTTTCATTTGATATGCTGGCTTGTTTCTGCTTCTAAAACATGGTATCATTTGACACAGACTGTGCACGCTTCGTCCATCACAGCTTTGACAGGTGTCAGGCCTGACACTGAAGTGTCAGACTGAAGCGCAGGCTGACATGGTTGGATGGGTGCTGAATGGTCACCGCTGCCTGTTTTCTAACAGAGCCAGACTGCTGCTGAAACTGTTACTCAGCTTGGATAAGATTCAAACTTCATTTCCTAATAGCAATTTAATTTTTCTTTTCTTTTCTTTCTATTTTCTCTTCCACCAAAATGTATCAGATGTGCAGTGTCTTTGTCTGTATTAACTAATAAAGCTGTGCTCGCTCTCTGCCAAATTGTATTGAGCTTATGAAATGTTAATCTGTTGGCATTCACGGGGATCAAACGAGTGTAGACAGTTAATTCATTGTCTTCAAAGCAGTTCATTGTTGCAAGGCTCTCTGGGAGCTGTTCCATGTGATTGATCTCTCCTCTGTCCTGCCCCTCTGCTTACAGCCGGAGCGTGTGGAAGGGAAGAGGGGGAGCATGGCCCAGTCCTCTCCGGAGCAGGGAGCGGTGGGGACCGCCGACCCGGAGGAAGACTCCCCAAATATGATCGTCTACAGGAAGGTAAGGGCGTGTTGGTGTTTGGAGTTCACCAGAATGCAGTTAAATTTTATTATTTTGGCCCAATTTAGAGTTATTGTTAAAAAAGAAAACACTGAATACATAAATAACTGGAGGAACTATGTACAGCTGTATGCAAAAGTTTGAATTAGTTAGCACATCCTTTACACACTTAAGATACTGTTTGTAAAACTTAAAAGATAATAGTCATTCAGAGTGATGTCTAATGGGTCATAATGTCTATAAGACAAATACAGCTACTTTATCTCAAATGGCTGTTAACCCTCCACTATATGGACAAAAGTATTGGGGCATACTTCTTAATCATTGAATTCAGGTGTTTCATTCAGTCTCATTGCCGCAGGTGTATAAAATCAAGCACATAGCCATGCAGTCTGCCTTTACAAACATTTGTGAAAGAGTGGGTTGTTCTAAAGAGCTCACTGAATTTGAGTGTGGTACTGTAATAGGATGCCACTGTTGCAACAAGTCAGTTCGTGAAATTTCTTCCCTCCTGGATATTCCACGATCACCTGTGAGTGGTATTATTGAAAAGTGGAAGCGTTTAGGAACCCCAGCAACTCAACCATGAAGTGTCAGACTGTGTAAAGATACAGAGCGGATCAAAAAAAAAGTCGTCAGAGCTCTGCTGACTTAATAACTGCAGAGCTCCAAAACCTCCTCTGGCATTAACATCAGCACAAAAACTATGTGGCAGGAGCTTCATGCCATGGTTTTCCATTGCTGAGCAGCTGCATGCAACCTTACATCACCAAACACAATGCCAAGCATCGGACAGAATGGTGTAAAGCATGCCACCACTGGACTCAGTGCAGTGGAAAAGTATTCTGTGGAGTGACAAATCCCGCTCCTCTATCTGACTGTCTGATAGACAAGTCTGGGTTTGGTGAATGCCAGGAGAACATTATCTGCCTGACTGCATTGTGCCAGATGTAAAGTTTGGTGGAGGAGGGATAATGCTACGGGGTTGCATGACTGAGCCCCAGTGCACAAAGCAAGGTCCACAAAGGCATGGCTGGGCATGGCTCTTGTCCAACATCAGTGTCTGACCTCACAAATGCTCTTCTGGATGAATGGGCAAAAATTCCCACAGACACATTCCAACATCTTGTAGAAAACTTCCCAGAAGAGTGGAAGCTGTTATAGCAGCAAAGGGGGACCAACTCCATATTAATGCCTATGGATTTAGAATGAGATGTCATAAAAGCTCCTGTGGGTGTAATGTGTAGGTGTCCCAATACCTTTGTCCATATAGTGTATATGTGTCTCCTGAGTTTTTATACATGATGTTGATAATAGGTGAAAATAGTAGTAAATCCAAAAAATGTTTTCTCTGGCTCTTATACACACATATATATATATATATATATATATATATATATATATATATGTGTGTATAAGAGCCATAACTTTTGCATAGGCCACATTTTATGCTTTATTTCCCCCCTTACATGTTGCATTCAGCAAATAAACAGCAATTGTGCATTAAAATGTGCAGAAGTTTGTTCTTGTTATTTTGTTCTTTTCTTTTGCATATGATTGTATGCAGCTGTGAAATATAGACAATAGAACAATTTGTCCATCATCACTTGTTCTCATCCTCATCTCTCACAGTCTGGTATGGGAATACTAATGTTCAAATTTGCAACAAAAAAGCAAGTTATTGATTGTTAAGCCTCACAGACAAATGGAATAGCTTTTGCTTCAGTTGATTTCGTTTGTATTCAGCTCACTCGTAAGCAAGCACTGAAAATATTTTCAGCTTCCTCTCCTCCAGCTTACCATCTTTATCGATTGCTTCCTTCTGGGAGGAGCTATAGATTCTCAAAAACTTAACCTGTTTTAAGAACAGCTTCTTTTCTACTGCAGTAAGGTTGTTACACTCTTCTGTGTAGCACATCGGAGTCTCCAGCCTTTGTAAGACTGCACTAGTGAATGTAGGGTGTGATTTCCTGGGGTTCCTTACATTGTATTGCATATTGTGAATGTGCTGTGTTGTGTATTGTGCTATCACAAAGTTGTGTTGCATCTTGATGCGCCAGAAACAATTACCACTGATGTGTCATGGGGAAATAAAGAATCAGTCAATCAATCAAAAACAATACATCAACAATGCAAGCCTTTTTGCACTTTTTGCATAAAAATAACCTAAAAATAAACAGACATGCTATTTAGTATTATTACAGTCACTTATGATGAATTAGAACATTTCAAAATTGATGCAGTTGAATGCCATTCAAGTTACCTCAATGAGTTCTACTCTCTCCAGTGTTTCCCTTAGGTTTTTTTCAGACCGGGTGGTAGAACCTTTAAAGTAACCAGTATTGTCATGCATATGTGGTGTCATCAGTTACATGCGTCATGCAAAGTTGCTTTCAAAAATACAGTCAATGCACAAGTATTGAGACTGCACACACACATTGTGTAATAAAAAGCACAAGTATAATGTTGTCTAAACATGAATTGTCTAGGAATTAATTTATGGTTAATTCATATCGGAACAATTCACTTGCAACTAAGTGCTTTACATTTCCTGCTGGGCCAGAGAATATTTAGCTTTTTTGAAAAGAAAAGAATAGTGCTACAGTCTTTTCAACCTAGACTAAATACTATCTAGACCATCAGGTCTACAAGAAAACTTGATTAGTATGGTTTGAAGAATGCTGTAGATTGATTGCTCATGTCTGCAAGCATCCAGATGGGAGATCTCTCATGCATTTTCCTCTTTTGGATGGGAAAAATATCAGCAAAAGGGAACACCGCTTGAGTTTATGTTGTTTATTATCCTCTTTTATTATCTAGGGGTACGTTGCCACATTTCCAGTAAACCATCAAAGTAAATTTCAGTTTGCCAGAGTTGGGATCTGAATTCAGTGCATTTTTACAATGAAAAATAGTTTTGGAATTTTTAAAATTTTTGGCCAAAAATGAGAGTGTACTACATGAAAACCAAACGATAGGTAGCAAACATTAGCCTGCCAGTTACAACCCAATGCCTACATCTCATCTGAGCAGGGTGACGTGAGTGTTTAATGGGAGGGGAAACACTGCTCTGACTTTGCATTATCACATCATTCAAATATCTGTGCAAGAGTTTTTGTTTTATGGTGCAAAGAAACTCTATTTGCCTCATGTACTCTAAAAACAACTAGGTGTCTTTTACTGTATCATTATAGAGCATATGTCAATTAAATAATGTGTTGATGTGTCATCTTTTGTCCATCATCATAATTGTTGACAAATAACTGACTTCAGTACTATTCGAACAGGGTTAGTTTTCTAAGGGCACTTTGTGTGATGCAATTTTATCAGGAGACACCTGTGATGTTTATGACTGATTTCTATGGGATACGAAATTTTGGTTGTTGCGGAGACTTGATTTATTAATTGCCTCTACAAAAAGGAGTAGAAAACATATCAGAACATTTGTAATGTTGTTTACCCTTATCATTTACCCAGCTGTCTTAAGTGACTGCAATATCATTAGCACTGCCATTAGCTGGGGAATTTATAGCCAACAGTCAACATTGCCACACAAAAACGTTTTTCTATCATTTTACAAGTTTTTCTGTAATTTTTACATTTTAATTTTACATGAAATATAGAGTTGAGATGGGCCAATAGATATTTGAGTAAAACCACTGAGAACACAAGAAAATGCCTTCTTGAGAGCCTCCATACTTAAGGAAAACAGCAAAAACTATTATTCCGCAAAATATGATAACATTTTTACCCCCATGTAAATTTGCACAGGACTAAATAACACCTCATGAAACGAAAAAGGTGCATCAAAAATTTGAGCTGCTAACTTGGTTTACTAGTGTAGTACTTGAGTGTGTTGTGTGCAACTTTTGTAAGTCGCTTCATGTAGTTGTCAAGTTGCATGGAGATCTCACAACATGCAACTAGTTGCATGAAAGTTTCACCATGTAAAGCCAGCCAAAGTCTTTTGGGTGTGCACTCTGTGAGCGTTCTGGTGACCCCCTGATAGGCTGCTGTTCTGCTCAGCTTCTGCCGCTGCTCTTGGGCCTCTTTACAATGGACAGGCAGTCTTATTGAATGTGCTTTCTGCTGGTCAGCATGTTTCTGAGCTAAAGCAGGCGATGTACGCGAATGTGGTCAGCAAATGCACACACAGTGGAAGTAGAGGCATGACTTCCCAAAACCTGCTTGTTTGATTATGGCTCACATATTAGAATGGAACTCACATCCTCCTTTGGCCTCTCATCTACTGTGGGCAAACAGAAAGAAAGAGCCGTGGGGAATTTGCTTGGGCTGTGTTAGTCAGTTTGCGTGTCAGCATATTGCGAGCCGTCTGCTGTGTGCGTGTGTGTGTGTGTGTGTTTGTGATGTGAACGGGATGCGCACCCATGCAGATGCTTGCATATTTCTTTTTTTTAATGTATTTCATTCTTGGGGAACGCTCATGTGTAACTGCTATTGCGTTATTTATTTGATCACTGCGGTATTTATTTAAGTAGTGTATCTAAATTTAAGGACTCGAGAGAGAGAGAGAGAGAGAGAGAAAGGGGGGAAACATGTCAGGCGGCTGTCTGTGTGGCTATTTTGGGTGTTTGAGATGAGTCCTCTTCTGCGTGCTGTCAGTGAGACACTGGAAGAGAGATTCATTTCCTGAGCAATGAGGCCTGAACACAGAAAAAGAGCAAACAATGCTCCATCCACATCTCCTTCCAGTCCAAATCCAGCTATAGCACCGCCCCGTTCTCTCCTCAATAAAGAACCTTCAGTGGGATCTCCTCTTATTTACTCAGAGCCATCCCTCAGCTCAGCGAGCCTGTTTAAAACCTGCTTAACCTTCTGAAGAGCACCAGAGGAAGCATGCCAAATTAAATGCCAGCATCTGGGTTAGGAGCACAGGCTTAGGTCAGCTCAGAGTAGACTCCCAACAGCAAAGCTGGTGTCATGTCATAAGGAGAACTACTCATTGCTAAATTGCTGAAACCAAGGGTGAAGTTGTCTGCAAGATAACAGAAGCCCTCTTAGGACTGAATTAGGTAATCGGGGGAGAATGTCTGTAATATTATTTGACATGTTTTCTCAGTTATAAAACTCTGGACAGCAATACAATTACTGCAGGATGAGTGAGTTTCTGGTGGGTTATATTTTCTACAAACCTAGAACCCAGGCTTATAGTCATGTAATGAAAAACAATCCACATTGTTTTGTGGTAGGAAATGCCCAGTAAAAGCTAACTCTGGCCCTTGTAGTTCACAATATACATTAATGACCTCTGCAAAAATGTTTTGAATGCTGATATGCATTTTTATGCAGATGATACTATTATTTGTTGTTCTGCTTCATCACCAGCAGAGGCTCTTTCAAATTTACAGGAGGCATTTGTGACTCTTCAACATATTCTTAAGCTCTCTAAAGTTCGTTCTTAATGATCAAAAAACAAACTATATGTTATTATCTAAAAACTTGATACGGAGATCATCTTTCCCACAAACTTACACACTCCTCGGCAGACCAATAGAATTAGTAAGGGTTTTATATTAGATGATAACCTGTGTTTTAAATTGCATGTTGGGCAATTGATAAAGTTGAAGTTGGGATTTTATTTTAGGAATAGTTTTTACTTTACTCAGCAGGCATGAAAAAACTAGTTGAAGCTAGCTTGTAACTATTTTAGGTTATGGTGATATTTTTATAGGTATACTTAAAAGACATATGTAAAAGTATTATATTCATTGGACTGTTTATAGCTCAGCTTTTTTAACAGGCACTAGATATTCATCTCATCATTGTAAACTTTATGAAATGGTTGGTTGGTCTTCACTTTCAGTGCGAAGACAAATTCATTGGATAATTTTTGTCTACAAAGTGATTATTGGTCAGCTTCCTTCATATTTGTCTGCATTCATATCAGCAAACAAGTCTTGGTACAATTTACGTATGTTTCGATAATACAAGTCTGAATATGGCAAGGCAGCTTTTTCATAGCAGTTACAGTGTTCCATCTGCGTGGAATGATCTGCAAAGCATTTGAAATTGGAGCAATTTATTTCCTTGAGTGCTTTTAAGATATTTGTTAAAGAACTGTATCATTCTTGTTGGTTCTTGTTTTTAATTTGGTTGTGACCCTAATTTGATTCTGTTGGCTGTGGTCGTGTTGTTTCTTTGTTGATTGTTTTGTGTGCTGCCTTGTTGGCCAGGTCTCACTTGTAAAAGAGATTTTTAATCTCAGTGTGATCACCCTGATTTAATAAAGGTAAAATAAAATAAAAAATAAATAGACTAGTTCTAGAGACACTAGTGCAATCTCAAAAGCCTCTTCATAAAGGAGCATTCAGGATATTCTCCATCAGTACATGAGAACTCATGAGGAACTGTGGATGTAATTGTGGTTCCTATGCTATAATCATTTATAAAACTTTTTTCAGCTGGACTTTCAGGCTACTACACTCTTTCTCCACAAAGATGACCATGCTAGGACCAAACAGACAGCACAACTGCAGCTTTCTTGATATCAAAAAACTATATACAACAGCCACAATAAAAGTAATAACAACAATAAAAACAACAAAGTGGATCAAAAGTGGTTCTTCTATGGTTCGTCTTCTGAAGTACCACTACATGGACACACCAAACTTATAGAAAAAGAATTGTTCATAACAAGGATGCTAGCAAACAGTATAGTTCAGATATGTTGTTTTACATTACAATATCACCTAGTAATGGACATTTCCATTTGGAACATGTTGCAAATCTTCTAGATCTACTATGGTGAAAATAGCATTTGCCTTGACCATGACTGGAAATTCTAATGCCAAGCATTAAGAATTTATATTAAACTCTAAGACCTCATCGCCATCCTGGACTCTAAGATGTCATCCTTCATATACTGTTCTTCTAGTGCTTCATGAGGGGTGAAGCAGCTGCCATTGAGATGAAGTGGATGGTTAATCCATAGCTGCCTACAGGTATATTTATATCTCAATGAGTGCCCCAGAGCAGCCTGGAGTAGTGCTCTTATCCTGGTCTCTGAGAATGAGACTTCCACTTCAAAAACCTGAGTAAAAGCTTTGTTCTGATATGCCCAGTTACTGTCCTGGACATTACGGGCAGTGAATTAAACCTTAAGATATGGACCTCTCCTGTTGTGATGATGATATTAAGCTGCCACTGTGTTGTGAGATAAGCTGACAAGGTATCTAAGGCTCTAAGGAAGGACTGAGAGGAATGTTAAAGAGGAACCTTTAAAAAGCTCTGAAACTCCAAACAAGGGCTTGGATGATAAGCAATTTTGGGAAAGTGCTGAATGGTGTTTTTATTATTTAAAACACAGGTATTTTACAGTAATATTCAGTATATATAGGACCATCCATTTGCATCAGATGGAGTGACAAAGCCTTAAGGCCTTTTCACACTCTGTCTGAAATTTACACTGAAAAAAAGATGTCAAAATGAAAGGCAGGTTTTAAGAGCCTGCACATTAAAACGTATGCCGTCTTTCACTTCAGAGCTCATAGTTACTAATGATTTGTTTACTTCTGTTAATGCTCTGTGGTCAGAACTGAAGCAGAGCTGTGAGTCGGTGATGAACTTTAGCAGATCGGGCTGTTATCTGGGTGAGAGGAGTACTGAAAGTCTCTACTTGAGTATGACTACTGTTACTGTAGTGATAATTTTCTTGAGTGCAAATAAAGGTATTTAATAAAGAAAGTCACTCAAGTCATAGTATATAAAGTGGAAAAAATAAATAAGCAAATACTTACTTTGCGATACTTTTTTGTATGTCCGCAATCACAATCTGAAAACATTTCTGAGCTGACTTCATAATTGGAAATAATCTGTACAAAAAAAAATGGGCCAAAACATATTACATGAGAAACTGATCACAGTGTGCTTTGCTCACCTGCAATAAAACAAACCATTAGGTTTAATAAAGACAAATTTGTTATTCTAAAACAATAAAGTACAAAGACAGTAGTAAATGGACACAATACCTATTTAGCTAGGATAAGTTAGCCTGTCAGCGAGCTGTTGGTTGCTCAAGGTGGAGGTTTAGGGCATTAAAAATTGCGTTCACTTTTTCATTTTTAACCATTGACTCTGTGTGAAAAGACCTCATGATGATTAAATGTCAAGCTAGCATAAGAATAAAACAAACTGTTTATGAAGGGTAGCCATTGTGAATCACTGACTGGACAACTCACTTCTGGCTGTGTAAATGAAGTAAAACCTTGACTGGAGTTTCGGGTCATGGATCAGAGTGTAGAGCACTTATGTTTACAAACTGAAAGGAAAAAAATGATCAATTCTACTTAGCCATTATCAAAAATCATTGTTTATTCATTAAGTGCTTCTAGCCATAGTCTAAACTGAAAAAAATCTTACTTTAATGCACAAGTAGTGCCGTTAACACAGCTTCTTTCTGAACCTATGAATAACTCGTATTTTAAGCTGCAAATTGAATGTGTGCCACTCTAGGCTTCAAGTGAATACAAACTCATATTCAAGCCAAGCATGTAACCCTGACAGGGTTAGCCATGGCAATCTGCAACAGACCACACTCGATAACACTCAGCCAAAAATAATGGACCAGTCAACCTCCAGCAAATTTAACAGTAGCTATTGCTAAATTTCAGATACATGAGCTATATGAAACAGGGAGGGCAAAACTAGCTAAAAAGTTGGAACTAACAGCAACAGTCACGCTTGCTTGTGACTACTGGACATCACTGGGGAGTCATAGCTACCTCAAGGTTATAGTCCATTACATTGATGAACGGTGGAAACTCCATTCACATGTTTTGAACATCATAAAGGCAGGAGAGACTTCATGCTGAGGTTAAGTAAATGTGTTTAAAGCATATTTTGTCCACTGTTCTTAATATAACCTCACTGCACTTAAAATCTTTCATTGGCGTAAAATTTCAACAGATTAAAAATAAAATAAACTTGTGATTAATCACGATTAACAACACAGTCATATGATTAATCACGATTACATTTTTTAACTGCTTGACAGCCGTAATACAAAGGCATAACAAAGAGATTATGATAACCATTCACTCTACCTCATACCTAATGTCTGGTTAAACTCCTGTATGTGGGCCAAACTTAAACACCCTGTTAGATGCCACTTCTCTTGGCAATTGGACGAGTGTTCTGTGTGCTTGAATTTTTTTTCTCTCATTAAGTCCCATCACTAAGCCAAACATCATAATGAGCATTTTCTTAGTGATAAACTCTGGGTTTTTACACAAACTAGCATTCCTGTAACTTTGATTTGTTGGCAAACATGCAGTAGAAAGAGATACGTTGCATTAATCAGGTAAACAGAATTCTGATTTTGTTTTTGTTCTTTTTTTAATGAATTACCTCATTAAATCAGTAAATAAAAACAAAGTTATGTCTAATCTGTAATACATTAGCTATGTGCTAGGCTAGGACAACAGATCAAAATGTTTGAAGGCCAGGCCAATTAAATAAAATTTGTGTTTGAATCAGTTTCATGTTTGTTCTGCTGAGCTGTTCAAGGACTTGGAGTTCAAATCTTGCATGCTGATGATATGAGCTCAGTTAGTTATGAAGAGACACAGATAGAAATAGTTAGGATGGGCTGTCTGCTCAAAATTGGTGCCTGGACTGATCTGTTTGTGATTGATTTAAAGCACTTTCAGTATCACTATATTTTCACAAATGTATCACAGTATCTTCATTTGCGTTAATAAAGTTAATGAGCCTGTATCTTCTGAGGTCTGCTAGTCTGTGCTGAAATCATGTCTTACAGACCTGACATGGCTTGTTTTAATTGGGCTTATTGTTCTGTTTTCTTATCCTAAAATGACACCGAAGGGAACCTTCGAAGACAAAGTACATTTCCAGAAAGAAAACTCACTATTCATTTGTTGTTTATGTATGTTATGTATCTGAAGTATCCTACAAATGATATACACTGGATTTTGCTTTGTATGATTATTTCTAAAACTAAAAATCAGTATAATGTGACAACAGTACAGGTATACCAGTATAGACCACTGGTCCAATTAGGTATTGATTTACTAAGTTAAAATAAGTTAACACACCTTCTACAGGGTACACACTTCTGTACATTTCAATGCACAATTACTGCTTATTTTCTCAATGTAACACAAAAAAAATTGTGAAAATTGTGTAAAGTGTGGCTTGTGACAAAAGTAATAGCACTTTTTACATTTTATCCTTTCTTTCAGTGTGTTAAACTCAGCCAATAAAAAGAAACCGAGCAATAAAAATTGAAAATGATATACATTTTCTGTTCCCTGTAGAGGATGTTTTAACTTAGTTTCACTTAGAAAATCAACAAATCATGTAACTGGACTGGGGGTGTTCAAACGTTTGCATATGACTGCATATGTCCCAAAGGAAATACAGTGACTTACTATCCTTTATCTTTGGAGAAGGCAGCCAAATTTAAGTATTTTATGGAAGTTTGCATGAAAAGCAGAGATGTTTACATGTTCACATTCCGGCTTAGTTTGTTTAAGACCTGCGATGATGGGATTGGTGTTCAGGGCTGTTTGCTGAAGTCAGTTAACATCTCCACTCTTTCAGCAGCACTCGAGTGCACTATGGTGGGAGAGACATCTCCCACCACATTTCTAACATTGCTGCTCTATTGTCTGTGCTGACTCATTGTAAGGGTGGGCAATATGGCAAATATGTAACATTTTCACAATGCACAATATAAATCAAGCAAACTTTTTTGAGGTTTGTGAAAAAGTTGAAACAGGCACTAGAAAAAGCAAAAGAATAGTGCCACATTTGAAAAGGCTGTGGATTATGTTTTCAGTAGTAATTAAGTAGGAACAGGAATAAAATATTACAGTTGGTAAAATACAGTACTATGCAAAAGTCAGAGATGCACTTTATTTCCAGTCAAAACAGCCAATAAGCACAAGATCTTAATTTTTTCAAAAGGTATTTCTGAGGAGGTTATATGTAAGATGCTCTTGCATAAAGAAGGAGAAAGTCAAAGGAAAATAAGCATGTAAGAAAAAGGAGTTTCCAAAACTGGAGTTAAAGAACGATTAACGATAAAGGGAAATTGGGTCTCCTAACAACTGTGTAGACCACCAAAACTGTCCCCAACAGATAAACAGCACTTAAAGCTGTCATCTTTGAGAGAGAGGAGAAAATCAAGCTGCTTCAGATCTGAAAAAGTCCACAGGTGTTTCTGTCCATCCTTCCGCTGTGAGAAGACGACTCAGTGCTATGAGTCTGAAAGGATGTGTAGCTGTCAAAAGCTGTTACTTCGAAAAGGAGAAAGCAGAAAATGCAGCAACATCTAAGACTGAACTTTAGAACTGTGAAAAATATCCCTGCAGATTTCTGAAAGTGAGTCTCCTGAAAAAAATGGAAGCTGTAATAAAGACGAAAGGCAGAGTAATTTTCCGTTACATATATATTTTCTGTTTTTTTCTGACACTTGAAAATGATTAACTCTCTGGCTGTTTTCACTGGAAATTGAATAAATTAAGGTTGGTCTCTCACTTTTGAACTATACTGTACATTAATAAAATAAGATAATGACATAATAGGCTGACATCAAATCAGCTACTTGTTGCTATGCCGATTATGCAGTTACTGTACGTGTTATTGTAGTTTACAAGCTTTCTATTTTTTGGTCTATATCTGTCGTTTTTATGATACAGCTGTTCATTGTAGTAGAAGTGCTGTTGATACTCATGACATACTCAGAGAAGAATATTGTGATGGGATTTATCACAATAATAATAACATGCTGTGGTACTACCTGCCTCTACACCATTATACACAGTGGTACATCTGTACAGTCTGTATCTACTTCTCATTAGCCATCTTTTTATTATTCTCCTACTTCCTCTCCTTATTTTGGTTGAGCGTTTCTTTAAGTTTCTTAGATTGTCTATGGGATGCATCACAGCAAATCAATGGCTGTAATTAGGGTGAAGCCATATCAGGGCTGGTGTAGGAGGGGAGCTCAGTCAGTACATAGGAGAATGAGCTGAATAAAGACAGTTGGATCTGCTATGGTGAGTAATAGTTGGCTATCCCTGGTCTAATCTGGTCTGTCACTGCCATACAGTGACTGAAGATGGGCACCAGATGGTGGACAATATGTCCAGTGTCCTCAGGAGAAACGTGCAGCATCCCAAGGGCTGGAGCAAGCTTTCGGAGCAAATTGCATTCTTCTATGTCACTACACAGACCGAGTCAGGAGTGATGGCATGGGTGTCAGGCCCCAGTGTACGGGTACACCTTTACTGCTCTACCCCCACCATCTCTTTCCCTCTATTTCTCCCTCTCTTTTCCTTTCTTTTTGGCCACTGGCAAGGGCAAGACATCACTCCATGGAGCACAGTTCCAGTGGGTGTATAATAATTCCCGTCCCCATGGTCTTGGCATGCCTCTCAAATGTTTGCTTAGCTTTTTGGTGGAGAAACAAGAGAGAGGAGAGAGGTAGAAAAGAGGACCGTGAGTGCATGTGTGAAGAAACACAATTAACCTGAATGAGCAGTGAGACAGGACTGACTTTGATGAATTTGCCCATTAAAGAGAGCATGCAAAGCCCCAAGGAGAGAGAGAGAGAGAATACCTGAAAGTGTGCAAGAAGCTGTGCAGTCAGGCATCCCCAAGCAATGACAGGATTGATAATGCACATTCAATACCTGCTACTTTGTTAAACCTCAACAAAGACATTGCTTCCTGTGAGGCATTTAAAGATTTACAGCCAGCAGCTTTCTGCTACAAAGAACATCGAACTGTGCAAAAGCTATTGTTGGAATTCAGAGCTGAGCCCTCTAGGCTGCTAAATAGCCTAGATACTTTCTCTGATAAATGGACAAGTGAGATTTGCCCTCTTCAGATTCTGTCTACCTGCCCTCCGCCATTCCTTCCACCATCCACTATTGCTGATGGTAAAGATTAATTCCATGTCCAAAGCTGCTAAGATTCCTAGTGAGCCGTTTTCCCTGTAGTCACCTCCATGGCTTCTATTTTTTTGAAGAAAAAAAAAAGTTCTTTAATGGCCCACTGATGTTTATGCTAACAGTCTCTTGTTCAACTCAGAAAATCTTTGGATTTGTTTGGTGGTCTGCAGCAAATTCCCCCCTTTCGAAGAGAGCAATTAGTCTGGGGGGTGGTGCGGCTGCATTCGGAGCCTGGAGAACTATCCATTAAGGCGCTCGATAGAGAGATGAATGGCAGCAGCTGCTGTTTTTTGCCTGTATGCCTCGCGTTTGTTGCCTCAAGCACACTTGAACTTGTTGCTGAAGGACAGGCGCACATAACTCAAGACGCCCACGGCCAATCTCGCTCCTTAATTTTTTCTCATGCTGTCAATTTTCTAGTTTTTCCAGCTCTTCAGTGTTTTGTTTTAATGGCCACAGTGGAGAATAAATGCTTCACTCATTAATGAGTGAGATGGTGGAACTATGGAAGAAGAATAGAGAGGCAGGCTGGGTGAAACTTTACCAGACTTTGTCATTACATAATCACAAAACGTACTTGTATTACGTTACAGCAACAGCTGAGAAAAAGATTACCTTAACTACTCCTACAGAGTTTAGCTTGTAAGTAAGACAGAACTGTATTAATTTTGCAGAATAAACTACTCTGCAGTGTGTAGTCATGAATGCTGCTTGTTATTGATCGTGTTTGTAGATGACATTTATTTATCTGTTAATATTACCTATTTGGAAAAAAATATTCCAAATGTATTGGCATATTATGTTCAATATATTAAGAAATGCATTTTAGTGTTTGGAGTGTATTTGAGTGAATAACGTCAAATCTGCCAGTGGCTGAGTGAATAATGTTAAATCTGCCTGTGGCTGAGTGAAATATAGCGGTAACTGAGTTAAATCTGCCAGTGTCTGAGCATTTGTAAACAGTATACAGGCTTCAAGTGACTTGAAAATTCTGAATTACTTTAAAGAACTCACTGGAGCCACACACCAACTAGGTAAAAAGTCAGTGAAAGGAGGTAGCATTAGTATATCTAGGTTATTACCCCACTCGTAGTTTGGGAATTTGTGTGGATCTGGACTATTGATAAGGCTGATTTTATCATTATATAGATGTTTGATATTCATCTGGAGTTGGTTAAAATGGACACTTTTTTCATTTGATTTAGTTTTAACCCCTTCAATGGCCAGATTTTTACAACACACTTCTGTAATCTAAGAATAGCTCAACCAGTTTGCTTTGAAGTCCCTTTTAGTTACTGAATAGCAAGCCTTAGTATGTATTTTAAGGTGTTAAGCATGTCATGCCTGATAAACCACAGTAAAACAGCCATCTCTTTTAATTCTCACAGTGTATGTGAGTATTTACACATTGTTGTTTTTCTTGGGTAAGCCTTATGTGACATTGAAGTCGTCTCTCTGAAATACTTTTTCTCTTTTAATTGTTTAATTATATGTCTTATGGAAAATAAGTGAAAAGGAAGTATATGAAAGTAATGGAAAATAGTGGAAAATAATCAGGTTACATTAATTTCTCAAAGTAATCGATTGAATTAGGTCATAATGTACATGTACAGGATATCAATAATCTGTACCAGAATACATTTTCAAAATAACCCTCCCAGCCCTGAACTTTTCTTTGTAATACACATAGACAGAGAGAGGGGATGCTGGGTCTGTTTCCGCAGAATATAAGCAAGCAGGCTGAATTAACAAGGCAGGAGGATGGGAAAAGGTGGATATTTATTTCTCCTGTCACATCCCTGCAAGTGTCACCAGCTCAGCCTTGGCCCGAGATGCCTTTTCCATCACTGTCAGCCTCTGCTGTTTGTGTATGTGTGCGTCTGTTTGTGTGTTTGTCTTTGAGCTGATGTGTACAGTAACGTCTCACTGAATCATACCCAATAGATTGAATCTGCCCAAATAAAACCTTGCTGTGAAATTTCTATAGGGCATCTACCAAGGGCATTCTCTCTGCCCTGTAATCCTCAGACTCTTACTCCACATGGGTCCATTCATTTGGATGCCTTCTTTGTTTGACCTCTTAAACCGTAAGTGAGGTATAGGCCCACAGTTTAATTCCTCACTCTCATAAGCACATAACTTACATATTATTTTCATAGGGGTTTCTGCTACTGAATAAATCATAAAACTTAGTCAATCAAAAAAATGACTAAGTTTTAAAGTACCTGTTTATTCCAATGGTGTCCAGCCATTTAGGCTTGGAAGAAAAAAATAGGATCGGAGCTCTGAGGACCAGGCCTGTGACCAGTTACTTCCATTGTAATGTTTTTGACTGAATACGCTACAAATGCAAAGACTTTTGAGAAGCAATCGATGTTACAATTTCTGGCAGTTGCATGATATATATTTGTGTCATATAGTTGTGGTCTAGAAGAAGAATGAGGGTTTAGTTTTTCAAAAAAAAACACAAATCAGGCTTTCAAAAAATGCCAGGAAATCAGAACAAAGAAGATCAAAAAAACTGGGGAAGACAGCAGGCTACATGACCCAGTTTTACACAGGTAAAGGTAAGTTACAGTATTTGCAGTTATCAAATGGAAATGATGCGACAGAGCACTCTAAACAAAACCCCAATGAGACTACTGTAAATTTACAGAATATTTCCCCTTATAAATCAATAGTGTAACATCTTCTGTTCTTGTGTTATGATGTCTTGTTCTCTCAACCACTGAAATGAAACTTGAAAGTGAAGGCGAAGTTGTTTTGCAACTCAATTTGAATATATGATTTATTTGATAACTGACTGTGTTTGTGGAGATACTGCCAGTTGCATACAGTACATTGATATGCAGCCATGTTGTGTAAGTACATATTTGCTGCTTGCTGTATGCCGAGTAGGACATGTTGAGACAGATTCTGCTAAGGAAAATGAAGTGAGGCAAAGGATCCATTCATTAAATATTCAGGGGGCCTAAAGTTCTTGCTGGCACCTTTGGCCTACACCCTCTTGCATTTTGCAATAGTGTTTTGGGTATAATAGTGAAATGAAGAGGGAATAGACAGGCTCCTCCATGCACTTGCTCTGAGTGTATCTCATTGAATGGAGAAGATAAAGAAGTTGATTTCACTCATTAATGCATAATGGAATCAGAAACTGGATTAATTAAAAGAATCTGTCTGGTAATGTGAATTGAACCACTTCTGTCTATATGTAATTAGTTTGATTCTGTTTGGGCCATCATGCCAGTTCTGTTTTTTTTTTCACCTGTTGCATAGCTGTTGGAGTCAGTTTCAAAAATCCCCTAGTGCTGTGTTGAGTAACTACAGTGAGGTTGTGTAGGTGTGCTAGTTCTCTGCTAGCTCATATACACTAATACTTAAAAATGGAAACCTCCTATAATACAACAAAAGTCAAAATCAAAATTATTTAAATGTCTATTATCATAATGCTGTTTTTCTCACTTTGGCATTGTTCATGTCTCAGATTAAGGGGACTTGGTGCAACAGCTTTGTGTATTAGCCCAGGGATGACATATTATGATCAGAGTTTATACCCTTTGGCTGCTTGGGCTAGCCAGGGTCACTCAACCAGTCAAACTCTGCCTCCTGGGAACAAATACTATAACTGCTGATATGTTATATATACATAATGGAGATTCTAAACACATTACTCTCTACAGATCCCTAAAAGCTTCATGGAATTCAGTTCTATTACATATTTAAAGCAAACAGTACACTATGAAAAACATGATTCTTCTGTATGTGTTTGAACATCATGCAAATTACATGAAAGAAGTGGATAGAAAACAACCTCTTACATTTCATTTTGTTTTTAACCAGCATGCATGGAGAGAGTTGAAGCAGTTATGTGGTCTTGCTTCTGCTAGCCATGGCTTTCCGGCTGCCTGGCCCATAAGTCATCTATCAGAGCTGGAGTGTAGGGCCAGCTGCAGCACTGTAGGGATTCCTCTGTCTGCCCTGGTCTGGCTCTGCCACAATCAGCCCAGACCTCAGAGAGATGTGGCATAAATTAAGCAGCTGCTGAGAGAGTCTGGCATTCTGGGGCACCAGCGTTGAGCAGAGATCCCAAAAGATGCGCTCCTGACGTCTGCTTTGCATGTGATTTATGTTTCGCCTCCGCATGTAAACCCCAAAGGCCCAGGCACCTTCCCTAAATGCTCATCTCGTGCACGTTGAGTGGGCTGAACATTATGATTCATTTAGTGCTATGGGAACAGAGCCAGTGGTTTGAGAAAGTAGAGTGAAGCATTTAAATGGTCGTTCAGCTCTTTGATCAGGGGCACAGGCCGAAATCTCTTCTAGAGTCCGTAGAGGGTAACTTGGTCTGAATTCTGAGCCCCTCAAGTTCTTCAAAGGTGAAATGCCTACTGCAGTTTCATGGTGGACATGAATCGGAGTGGAATCTGATTTGTTCAGAGCAGCGCAGCCACGCAGTAATATCCTCAAAGCCGGATGGATGGAAGGCCCATATATGCCACACATTTGTCCAGCTTCCCCTCTAACTAGCAGATCTGTTAGCTAAATGGCTGCTCAGAGATGCTGTATTCTGCCTTGGAGGTGTGGCACATCCAGGCTAACAGAAAGGTAAAAATCAGACAGACAAATAACCTGTCAGAATCTTTGACAGCTGCCGTTTAGATTTAAGTGAAGGTCAGAGAGTGTGCCGTGAGCTGGAGCTGAAAGAAATGGAGAGAAACTGCCTCAAAATGAGCTCAGCTACAACTCTGCTGGCATGGATCTTAATAATAGTGCAAGCCTGTACAAATGTCCAGTGGTTGTCTGTGGTCTTGTACTGCAGCTTGTAGTAGAGAGCTCTGAAGCCAACCAAGCGAATAGTGAGTGTGGGTCTGTGGGGTAACTCAGCCTTTCAGCATTTAATGCTTCTCCAATAGACCCTTTTTCCATTTTGGACCGCATGTCAATCTGCTTTAGAGGACCTCAACTCGACCTGAGCCTGACATGGCCTGAGAAAATATTGAGTTCTGGCCTGAAACTCAATATTTTGTTGGGTCCTGTTGTGCTGGGTTTTAGCTTTCTTCATTTGTCAGTACATATATATATATATATATATTTATATATATATATATATATATATATATATATATATGCCCGACAAAATATTTAATTACGGGCTGGGTTCAGGTCAGGCTTAGGTCAGGTTTGGGTTTGTTTTTTCTAATGAGTGATTTTTTAATGTAGTAGATTTGTTTTTATTTGAAGGAATGTGCTTACATACATTGGTCTTGGTCTAGTTCATGTGTAAAAAAAAATGTAAAAAAAAAAGGTCTTCATAGACAAAATATTAAGAAAGCTTGTTAAAGGGAGAACTGCTTAAAGCTGTGGAAACATTATGACCTGGTCATTAAATCGGGTAAAATTGTCATGTACAGTGTAGAGTTTGTGGTAGTATTTGACAGTATTTTGAGCTATGATATCATGCTGTCTATTCAGCAACATGTTGACCATGAATGCAGTCGTTCCACAGCAGCTGCAAAGCAATGTACTGTAAAACTGTGTCTGTGATAATCCTCTGTTAGTATATGAGTGAATTCGGGTTGGGTTCAGGTCTCAAATTTAACTTTAACAGGCTTCCCTGGTCAGGACAGATCACAAAGTCATGAGTTCAGGCTTTAATTTCATGCTCATGCAGACCTCTAATCTGCTTTAGTATAACTGTGTGAAATCACATTAACCTATATACTATCTAACAGCTAATGCCTGGCCCACGATACGGGATAATTGGGCTGATTTTGAGGCAAATTTGCTCCTCCTGACTATTACAAAAGATCTCTCAATATCATCCTAAATGATGATCTTCCCACATTATCCAGTGGTGTGGGGTGTCTATAATCCAATCTTTACTCATCCGATCTACTCTCAGTTCAGTCACAGCCGCTCCGATTGTGAATCGTAAATATTAAAAATGTTCAGTATTTACGACTCAGTATCCTGTAGTATGGGGTGGACGCTGATTCTTTGGTGTGAAGTGCCGTGTTGACCTCATGCTTGAAAAAACATCAACCTGAGCTCTTTTTCTGTGCAGAAGGCACATCACCAGCATAGCAATAGCAAAGAGTATAGATGCCCAGAAGCCTCTCTGTCATCCACCATGTTTGTTTAGATCTAAAGTCACATTAACTCCTTAATAAGCCGTGGGCCCGCCGGCAGGCCCAAAGTTTTATTACACACTTCTGTAACCTGAGAATAGCTCAATTAGTTTGCACTGAAGTCCCTGTAGCTACTGAATAATAAGCCTTGGTATGAAATAAACCTGGATTGTTCAGGGGTTAATTTGCAAGAAATCCCCTGATATAGCAGTTCATGAGAATCAGAAGAAGGTTTTGAGAACCAGAAATATTGGCTGGGACTCTTGTTCATGTGCATAATCTGAAAGTGTGGGGTGTTTTATTCAGGGAAGATCAGGTAGTGTGGGGACTTGACTAACAATGACTAAATGTTTTCATTAAAAATTGTCTCACGTTTTCAACATTGGTTAGTATTTTTAAAATCCTGTAGTGTCAGCCAGGCGTAAACTACCTTTAATCTCACTCTCTTCTTTCTTATGCTGTCCCTTAAAGCAAACAGTGGCAGGACCATGCAGTGTGTGTCTGTTATGGCATTTTTCGAGATGCCACAACTAGCAGGGTAGCTGTGCTCCAATTTTCTATTAAATAAAGCTAAAAGGCTTCTGATGAGGTAGGTTTAATACCAAAATGTATCTTCATTTCATTCTTTTCAATGTACATTAAGTGTTCAGCAGTAAGCATTCAGAGAAACTGGTCTGCCACATACCCTGCTAACCCACAGTTATGCAATTCTGCCTGTTTTTATACAGTTACATCACCTTCTAGATGCAGTTATTGGTATAGCGTGTGAAAGAAAACTATGACATTTGAGGGTTAATGGGTGTCAGTCATAATATAATATATAATATAGTTTTACCCGGATAAATATATGCAAAGGACACTTTCAGAAATTTTAAAACTGGTTTCCGTGCAGCAAGCATTTGTGAGGTTGTCACTTCTCCATTTCCAACACCTCCCTGTTGCAACAGTGGAAGTAAATCAAAATAGAAACATTCAGAAACTGCTTTCAGAAACTTCATCTTATATCTGCAGAGACTCTGTGAGAGCTTATGAGAAAATCCAGGCATGTGCTCTAGATTTCATTAAGAGTTGAAGAGCATTGTATTCAAAAACACTTTTGTTTAATTATAGGTATTAATGATGAACCAGGTGCGCAGGAATATACATCAGAGGCTCTTGTGCTTAATTATTCCAGCCAGCCCTGTTATCACACCATTTTCAGCTCTAATTAATGACTGACTGCCCACTGTGCCACTGCAGTGGCCATTTTTGGCACAGAGCTCTCAAAGAGGAGGCGAGTCGAAGAAAAATGAGTCTCTCCAAACTTTATTTGATATGAAAATGAAATGAGGAGGATAATAGGGAGCGATGCTCCTGCTGGGAGAGGTGGCGAGTGGAGGAAGAAGCTTCGGCTCCAGTGCCAACACTGTCTTGTACTTCAGATGGATCGATGCGAGGAGAAGGGCTTGTTAGAAAGCTACTCTGCAGTCATGATGGCCTTGTATGATCCTCATTAACTCCTGATGCAAGCTGACAGGAAGGGCTGGGACAGCACAGCTTTACTGTGACATCTTCTCTGAGTGTGTGTGTGTGTGTGTGTGTGTGTACATTTTCAGAACTTTATGGGAAAACCATGGACAAACGTGGATAAGAACATGGTCTTGACTTTGTAAAACACTTTATACAAAACTTGTTTCCTTTATTTTTTAATTAAAAAGACAAAATGTGCAATCATATATATATATATATATATATATATATATATATATATATATAATATTTAGGTTCTTGCATATATTGCATATTGTATATTATACAATATACAATACATATATTGTATGTTATATATATAGATGTGTATGCACACACACACACTCACTCACTCACTCAGCACTTTATGAGGAACACTCATTGTGCATTTTATTGACTCCACTTACTATATAGGTGCACTTTGAAGTTCTACAATTACAGACTGCAGTCCATCTGATTCTCTGCATACTTTGTTAGACCCATCCTGTTCTTTAATAGTTAGGACCCCCACGGGACCACCACAGAGCAGGTATTATTTGTGCGGTGGATCATTCTCAGCACTGCAGTGACACTGACATGGTGGTGGTGTGTTAGTATGTGTTGTGCTGGTATGAGTAAATGCTAGACTTAGAATAGTCCACCAACCAAAAATATCCAGCTAACAGCATCCTGTGGGCAGCATCCTATGACTGTGGACAGTGAGTGGGCACAGTGTTTAAAAATTACAGCAGCACTGGAGAGAATAGTTTACTGTTTAAGAGCTTTGGCTGGTTTGTCAGCCACTTTTATTAGTTTTTGTAAAATCACACAGATTTAGGTTGTAAACTCTGGAGATGTGCAGGTTATACAGATCCATTCTACCAATCTAGCTAGTCTTCTCCTAGTAGCATTTTCTAGGGACTAAATCTAAAGTGTCCACATATCTCTTTTGTAGCCATTCTGATCTATTTTGCTATTTTGCTTTTGGTCTTCAGCCTCCTGCAGGGTTGTAGCTGCAGCAATGGCAAGGAGACAAGCTCTATCAGTGCACAGTTATCAGAGTTACATCTCTATCAGAATTATACCTACCAACATGGCGATGTGGTCTCCTTAATGACGCCATTGAATCCTATGAATACATATAATACACTTGAGACATACTATTACTTAAACATACTTATATATTAAAGTGGTGGGACATGATATTCTTATACTTATTCTTATTCTTATTCTTATAGTTACATATATTATTATAGGAGATGTTTATATGACCCTGTGTCCTCATATTGTATGAAAACAAGTGCATGTGTACTTAAATGCTTCTCAGTGGGTTTGAGTATGTGCTTCTTATTGGCTTATTATTATTTCTTTCACAATTGCTGGACACCTACACTCAAAACAAGAAAGCGCATTAGGACATGAGGATTCGTTTTGGGGTTGGGGGTCCCACTGCTTTCAAACCACTTCAAAAACACTGCCTACCCTTCCCTGTTTGAGTATCGAGCGAGGGGGTCGCAGTGCTGGGGCTAATTATACAGTGTGATTTGAGGGCAGAGGAAGGCCTCCCTTGGCCAATTAGTGAGCTGTGTTTTCTCTGCACTGTTTTTGAAACTGTTTGGTTCTGTCATTATGGTATCCCCCATGGCTGCTGCGTTTAGGTAGACCTGCTGTTCTCCTCTGTTTTTGAAAATCTGCTGACCCTCCTGTGATTGTCTGTGTATGTATAAAAAGAGGGATTTGCTCACTGTTGATGTTGAGCTTTGTTGGTGGCTTTTTGTGCTGTGATAAAAGTGTTCTTGTGATACAAAAGGATTTGACAACAGAGAGACGAGCAATGAAATCTGCCCATGGGTGTGTCACTGATCCATGTCTCTGCTTCACCTCTCTAAGACCCTGTCAGAGACCCTAGAGGATGCCCAGAAATGTCAGTGATTCTGCTTCATCTACTGCTGGGAAGGAAATCATGCTGAACCCTTAAAAACCACTAAAATATTAACTGTAACTAAGATGTTAATGGTTGCATTTATGCCTACAGAACAGAATATATAGAGGATATTTGACCCCAGCATAGTCTTTAGATGCCTGAGTAAATGTTTAATGGAAGCTAATTAGAAGCTTCTTAAATGATAGTAGATCTAGTTTATGTTACTTAAGTTAAATGACACTTGGATGCAATTAAAGGCTTTTTAGATGCTACTTAGAAAAAGATGCTAAAGATGCTACTGGTAGCATCAGGGCTTCGAAACGAAATATAAAAAATCTTGCTCTGTGTTTTAATGTTGCCATTCTTGCATTTCAACCCCAACATAACGTTCCTAAAATGGTCAGAACAAAATGAAAAACCATACCTTTACTTTTATTCCTTTTATATGGGCTATTTATAATATCAAAATAGTTGATTGATAAAGCAGTTATGATTGTATTTATACATACACACAGGCTGTGGAATTTCAGTGTTTGTGAATTAGTAACTGCTCGAATATATAGCTATAAAATTGTGCATAATAATTCACCAGAATTTATTACGATTAAAATAAGCCCAAATAAAATGTTATATGTTGTCTATAGAGTAAGCAAATTCACTGTTTCAAAAATCATGCTAGCTGGCTAACTTGTTTCTTGCATCATGACATGGTACAAAAACACAAAAATACAGCTGCATGCCATAGAAATCCTGCAAAAATGAAACACTGAATAAATTCACGTAAGAAGGTTAAGAAGGTAAAATTAGAGGTAAGACATAAATAATAAGCTGGTGGATTAATGGAAAGAAATATTATTAAATAGAAAGAGATTTCAGAGATTTCAAATGAACAGAAGTAGCATCTCTTCAGAAACAGATTACAAAATGTTATAGAAAACTCTGGAAGAAGACATTTTGGTTGTGTTTCTATTTCTAGGAAAATACTGTATGTTTATGGCTTGGTCCGCCAAGCATCTACTAAGGTGATAGCAGTCCTGGAAAGCTTTCTGGTTTTACATTGTCTCCTGTAATTTAGGTAATTAAGCTAAATTGATAGCTGATTAATTAAAATCATGGTCTTGACAGCATCAGGCATTGTTCATACATACACAGGTATTTTATATTAAAATTACATATATATATATAATTTAAGGTCGCTGAAGACTGACCTTTTTGCAAAACTCCTTCCAGGGTGAAGATATTCAGAAACGCTCAATTTGTTTTCAGTGTTGTCTCATTCATTGGTTGTCAGTGTTGTTGTGTAGTCAGACAAAACAGAGTTTTTGTCTTGTAACGTTTACACCATTATCTCCTTTGTTTGATGTCAGAGTGTGAGCCATTATCTGCTTTGTTTATATGAGGTGATTTTGTGGTGGACGTAGCTAAAATAGTGCTGATTTTGACATTGCTAACAGGACTTGTTACATGTTTACACATGTTTACACATGTTTACAGTTACTCTTAGATTATATTGAAGAACAGAGGTGTCAGAATGCGCTATTAAGGTCATTGCAATATCCAGCACTCCTACGACACAGATCCCACCGCCAACGTTGCCGGTTTTGGATGAGACCTGGTCAGACCTCTAGTTGCTGGGACAACTTTGAAAACAAAGTGGTTGTTGCAGAAGAGTGGCGAGAGAATTTCCGTTTGTCAAGATCATTGCTGTTGTTGTTGAATGAGCTGCTGACAGCACGTTTTTGCGTTTTCATGTGGTCAGAGATTTTTCAAAAACAGTGTTTGTGTGAACAGGTTTTTTTCTAAAAACAAGAAGGAGTAAAATCCTGTTTTAAAAATTGCATCTGTACATGTGGACTAGGCCTCAGTCCCTGGTGTTTAGAGAAACTGTAATTTAGATTTAGAAGGGTTAGCTTGGGTCATGGTCCGATTCAACATCATCTGTCTTTGGTGTTTTTGAAGGACCTTGTTGTTGTAACTGAGTTACAAATAATCACCTGTGTTATTCATATTCAGGTGCGCTCGGTCTGTGTTAGTGTGCTGCTCTAAGAGTTGAACAATGAGACTGTTTGTGCTTAAGGAGCACTAAAGCTCCTCATTTGCCTGCCATTTTGGCAGGCGTTACGACGGCGGCCATTTCAAAGGAGGCCATTTGATGCCATGAATAGGCATATTTACACCTCTGACCTGCTGTTCACTGAGCCCTCCTTGTGAATTAGTAATGAGCCAGGCCTCGCCTGCGGGCCGTAAGGATTTAGATTGGAGGCACCTCGGGACAATAGAGCAACACACCTGCAGAATGGATAGAGCTGATTTTGACAATGTACATAAGAAAAGATCTGGCTCTTTCTTTCTGACAGGCAGATCATACCATATTAATTATTATTTCAAATAATCATGCATACATATTTATTACAGAGTAATGTGTTCCTCAACTAGCTCCAGAGGTCTGTGGCCAAAATAATATATCAACGATTTAGATCAAAACATCAGGTCTGCTTTGCTGAGACTACCTGAGAAAGCAAAATATTTCACAATACTAATCATTTTGATGACACACAAGGCCTGACTTTTTGGACATTTCTATAAGAGAATACACGAGGAAAAAAATAAATTAATAAAATAAGACAATGACAGAATGAGCTGACATTCAATCAGCTGCTTGTTCTTGTGCAGTTTATGCAGCTACTACACTGGCTGTGCAGTTGTTATTCACAGTTTCTCTGTATTTGGTCTGCATCTCTCTTTTTATGATCCTTGCAGTTGTTCATTGTTGTAGGAATACTGATGATACCCACACTTGTAAAAATAGGGTTCTTTATATGATGCCATAGAAGAACTTCTTTTGGTTACCTAAAGCTCTCAAACTGTTCTCAAAGCCCAGACAGTCCACATTTTTACTCCAACCTAGCTCACAGTACATTAAGAGGACCATCTCTGGGGCCCTGAGGGATCGGTTTGAGAACCACTGCCCTGACCTTTCAATGGACATTTTCTTTAGAGAACCGTATTTGTGTGCATGAGATGTGTGAGTGTGAAGAACTTTCACATGATGGAGGTTCTGAGAAGCTGGTAAAGAACATTTACATTGTGTGAAGGTTCTTCAAACCTGTCAAAGGTTCTTCACTCTTACACATCTCTTTTTCAAACATGGTTCTTTAAGGAACCAAAAGTGGTTCTTCATTTGCAGCACTGAAAGAACCCCTTGTAACGCCTGGTTACATGATACACTCAGGAAAGTAAATTGTGAACAGACCAAAAAGCACCAGCTTCATGTTGTTTTTTTTTTTTAAACATTATGCTACTTTACCTGAAAATATGAACATACATAATTTAGAAGATGAAAAATATTTAAATCCTTTATTTCATGTTTGGTTTCAGTGCCACTCCAAAAGTGTTTTGCTGACATCTTGCGACATCCACCATCCGTTGTCGCGCATGCGCAGACCGAAAAATCCGATAGAAATCGGAGTATGAATATACATGCACTGAGAAATGAGACTCCTGAGCTGAAATCCAGCTCTCTTTATCAGATTTCTTAATCAGATTTCTAGATCAGAGTATGGTGTTTACAGGACCATTTGAATAATCAGGTAACTGCAGAAATCCGATTATGATCGGATTATTGAGTGTACGTATATGCACTCATTGTGAATTCATCACAGTAATAATAGATATCATCATATTGGCCACCACTGGACTGCACTATAACTAGACTATTTTGTAAAAAAGGCTTTGAAGCTGGTCTTCTGGCTGTGAGCAGGGTGGGCTGGCACTCCTCCAGCAGGATCGTTGAGGGGTGGGACAGGTTTGGTGTTTCAGGTCAGGGTAGGGGGTTCAGATCCACGTGGGGTGGAGGTGCTATTTGTGAGGCCATGATTAATGAATGTGAACTTTACCCAGACGCGCACACACACACACACACACACACACACACACACACACACACACACACACACGCACACACACACACACAGTGTCCAGAAAGCAGCCACCGCTCACACACCAGCAGGAGCCCATAGTCCTCTGGGGCAGAACTCCACTGATAGGTACAGTGGAAATAAGCTCTCTCTTTCTCACTCTCTCTTGCTCTCTCTCTCTCTGTCTCTGTGTATCTCTCTCTGTCTCTCTCTCTGTAGTGTCAGCCTTTTCTCCCAATGCAATGCTCTTATTACTCTTATTTGGAATGAGTTCTATTCTTTCAGTCAAGAACAGTTTCTTATCACTGGACTGGCAGATTTGCCTCCATGTCTTTTGTGTGCATTTTGTTCTAACACTTGAGAGTATGGGCTGGGTGGTCCTGGCAGCCAATGTGATTCCCATTAGCAAACAATGAACAAAAACACCCTTCAATTTAGAGAATAACTCCATGAGATGAACTTTGTGAGAAGCATTTTATTAAATAACACTTTGCAAGCCTATAATTCATTCACATCATCATTTCTATGCCACTTTGTGAATTCAAAATACTCTTATTAAGTAAGGTTATTGTCCTTCACTGACAAAAAACTACCTTTCATTTGTTTCATTTCCAGCCAGAACAGCTGAAAAATTGCATTGTTAAGCTATTCACTTTGCAGCATCAAGAAAACAAACAAACAAAAAAATCTATAAACACATTTAACAGAAAACTACATAGAAGCCTAAACAACTAAATACAATATCGGCATTTTTCAGTGTTTAGTGTGGCCACCATTGCCTTTATTACAGCTTATATTCTTTTCAGGAGACTCAGTTTCAGTTTTTTAAAGAATCTGCAGGGATATTTTTCACACCTCCAAAAGTTGAGTCTCAGAAGTTGGTTGCATTTTCTGCTTCACAATCCAGATAATCCCAAACATATTCAGTGATGTTGAGGTCTGGACCCTGGAGTGGACAGTTCATTATGATGAGAACACCAGCAGCTCCTTCGTTTGATTTGCAAATTTTCTTCTTTTTTGTCTGTTTCCTTTTCTCAGTAAGCTCTTCTTTTCTGCTTCTCACACCAAAGTAATCCCAATTACAAGTTTAGACTCATCAGTCCATAAAACCTTCCTCCATCTCTCAGATGTCCAGTTTTGGTGTTCTAGTGCAATTTGTCCTCTTTTCTTCTTTTTTGTCTACTTTTTTCAGTTAGGGCTTCATGACAGCTACACATTCTTTTAGACTCATAGCGCTGAGTTGTCTTCTCACACTGGAAGGATGGACAGAAACACCCGTGGAGTTTTTCAGATCTGAAACAACAGTAAAGCTTGATTTTCTGTCAAAGATGAAAGCTTTAAGTACTGTTTATCTGATGGGGACAGTTTTGGTGGTCTACCAAGTCTTGCATGGTTGTGAGGAGTCCCATTTTCTCAGTGTCTTTTAATCATTTTTGAACTCAAGTTTTGTCACTTATTTTGTCTTATATGGAATCTCCTCAGAAATATGTCCTGAAAAATTAAGAACTTGTACTTAACAGCAATATTAACTAAATGAAGTAAATATAGGGTGATGTCTGACTTGTACAGTGCTGTATTTCTCAAGTGTTACTTTTGTCCCTTATTTCTTGACACATGTTTCTTTTCCCAGCAGGGTGCTGGTGTAAAATCTCCCCATGCTTAACGACTCAGGGCAAAGCTCAGTGTGCTATAAAATTTAGTGTCATTGACTATTAATGTGTCTCTTCTTTTGCTCTATCATTGCTGTCCTATCAATACCTCCTCAGTCTTTTTATTCCCTTTTTTATTCTTTACACCATTTGAAAATGTTAGCTTTCATGACAAAGTGACCAACTGAAATAACCTTAAATTGCTAGTAATAAAATCTGCTTACACTGAAGTACATTAAAATTAACAGTGCTTTTCCTTTCTCCTGTAAAGTTACCATTTGGGAGGAAGAAGGTTTAGTTATGCCTGCAGCGATATCTAAACTAGCAGAGCTCAGCTGCTGTGGTTGGAGGTTTAAGATGGAGGTGATTAGAGCCGTACCCTGGACACCCTGCATACCCTTCTCTGCCCAGCCTGCAGCTGATTGGCATTCGGCACGCCGAGTGGCCCTCTTCATCAATGCAGAGACCAGCTCCTCGGGCTGAGGAAACAGATTCTGTGTGTTTGCTGTGGCAGAGAGATCAGGTCAGGCTCTCTTTAAAGTGTTGAAGACACTGAAGTGTATGCATGTATTCATGATAAAGGGCTGACGAGCAGGCAAGCAGGAGGGATGAGAGAAATGTGTGAAATTCGCAAAGAAATTTAAACATGCAGTATATAAATCAAATCAAATCAAATCAATTTTATTTGTATAGCGCTTTTTACAACTGATGTTGTCACAAAGCAGCTTCACAGAAATCTTTTTAGGACAAAGTTTCAACATGAAATGTAAATCCTCCAGGTGAGCAAGCCAGGGGCGACAGTGGCAAGGAAAAACTCCCTCAGAGCTGAGGAAGAAACCTTGGGAGGAAACAAGGCTCACATGGGGGGACCCATCCTCCTCTGGTCAAACTACCTACAAAATTATTATTCTACTAATATTAATAGTAGTAGTAGTAGTAATAGTTAGGAGGTAATAGTAGTTAGGAGGTAGTAATAGTTAGGAGACTTTAGTTTAGAGTGGGCAGCCAGTCCAAGGCAGGTGTCGGTGACTGGGTTGTGGGTAACTGGTCTGAAGCGGGTAGCCGGAGAGCTCTACAAACAATCATCCAGCAGTGTCCGGCCGGACAGGTGGGCAGTCGTTTTCTCGGAAGAAAGGTAGGAAAATGGAGTTAGTTTAGTTCTTTATGGGTGTACGTATAGTAGTATGTAAAACATTTCCAGAGTGTGGCTAATGACTCCAGCAGATCTGACCATAACAGCTTAACTAAAAGCAGCCAACCAAAAGGGCACACAGACACGTGAGCACCCTGAGACAATCTGGCATCCCTCCACTCCTCTTATATAATATATAAGCAGTAGATTATATTAGTAATCGAGTGATCTACAGATGATCTTGATGATTAGTGACTTTATTGAGTAATTCAAATGAACTACTACTATAATAGTAATAATAATAATGATAATGATAATAATGATAATAATAATACTAATAAATTTAATTTGTATAGTACCTTTACTGAACATACAGCTCAAAAGTAGACAAAATACGTAATTAGGTGTGTCCCGATCCAGTTATTTTCTGATCTAAATTAATATTTGGACAATCTTTGTTTTCATAGTACACAGTTTAGATTACATATGCCAGGCTGCCAATTAATACTATAGTGATGATCAAATTGACCTCCCTGCGACTTCAACATTCTGCAGTAACATCACATCACTCTGAACATACATCAGACTTTGTTTTAGTTTTTAATGATTTTCTCTCAGCTTTGAATGAGCAGTTTCAGCTAATGCTGGTTTAAATTCAGAACCAGCACAGCACAGCTGCAAAAGCAGAATGTTTTCGCAATAGATTTATTTTTCACTCATGACTTGCAAGCGAAAACATGACGGGAGTGTATTTTGTGGTTGTGGTGGCATGCATGTGGTTTTGTGGTTGCAGGTGGGATAAAGTAGAAAGTAGGCTCGTGTAATAGCACGCAGATCAGTAGAATGGTGCAACACCTCTCCTGTGTCAGCTAAACCTTTCTGCAGGTCCTTTGCTTGGCCTTTCTGGCCAGTATACGAGCAGTTCTGTTTAGTTTTCTTGGTCTTCCAGACCTTACCTTCATTTTGCTCTGACAGTTCCCCTTAACTGCCATTTCCTACTGACATTTCAAACAGTGGAAAATGTAAGCTGGAAGTGCTTTAATAGTTTTTATAGCCTTTTTTCATTGTCAGATCCTCAGCCAGTTGCTTAAAGGATTGGTTGTTGGTTGTTGTGTGTTAGCACAAGGTTTAAAATGCTCTAGAACTGTCCTCATCCAATAATTCAAAATGACAATTTTCGACCTCCCTAACCAGTACTAACAAGTTCTTAAGAGACTTTGCAACCAGAAGAGTGGCCAAACTTTGGCACAAGCTTCAACTATTAAGCTAATGAAATATAAAGTAACTGTGCATTAAAATTTGCAGACAATATATCGAGCTATGTAATTTGGCCAGGGGTGCCCAAAGCTTTGCATACAACTGTAAGTAGAATGCAAAAATAAAGAATTTAAATGACCAGAATGTCTGCAATGTAGATCAACATCAACAGTATAGAGCAGTATTGAACAATACAGTATAGAGCAGTATTGAACGATCAGAAAAATAAAGCACAATACAAAATAATGCTGAAAGCTGATCAATGATGAACCCAAATACTCAGTTCAAAATATATAAAAACCCTGTGGCAAAAAACACAAAAAATGTGTGTTTGTGACAGTCACTGTTTCTTATTGTAAGTGAGACAAGTAGGGAATTCAAAATATACATTATTGTCATGAAATTAAATTATACAAAGTAACTTTTAACCAAAAGCATTTGAAATCCTGTTTTATAGAGTTGTGACAGCTCTAGTGCTGGTAATTTGCATGGAAAAATGAAACACAAGATATTTTTTCTTCCAAAAATGTGTCTCAGCATGCAATCTATTTCATGCACGATCTCTCCTCATCTCGCTTCTAGCTATCATGAGCCACAGCAGTGTGTGAATGCGGTTCAGTTTCGATGTGGAACAGAGTGGAGCGAGTGTAATTGGTTGCGCACACCATGTATGATTGAAGAAGGCTTAACTCACAGCAGTAAGGCTCATCACTTCTCTGCAGTTACTTGAATCGGGAGAAGGAAATGACTGACTGGTATTTGAACTGCGCTTCCTTCTCCCCAAAGCAACAGAGCTGATACTGGTTTGGTAGAACAGCATATCCAGGACACACTGCAGCTTATGCCTGGAGTCTAGACATCTTCACGGTTTAGTTCAGAATGTGCTCAGAAATTAAAGCAACAGGATGCTCTGAAAATAAATAAAAAAACAAACAAACAAACTTTACATAAATAAGAGTACATGCACAAACTCATGCCTGTTGAGGCATCAGTCTGATGTTTCTCCACAAGGGGATGCTATTAGCACATCATTTAAAGAGATAAAAAAGCTAGGAACCCAAACCAGCAGGAGCTCACAAATGCATGTCTGCAGTAACAACTTTAAAAACAAGACTTACTTTTATTGTTTCATGCATGAAATATAAAAATAAACAAAACAGCCCACAATGTGAACAGGTAGGCCCAGGCAGTCTCACAGCTGTGATGCAGCATCACTCAATCGGCTGGCCCAAGCATCCTTATAGCTGTGGTGTAGCATTGCTCAAATGGCTGGGACAGGCAGCCACATAGCTGTGGTGCAGCCTTGCTCAAGTGGCTGGCCCAGGCAGTTGCATAGCTGTGGTGTAGCATTGCTCAGTCGGTTGGCCCAAGCAGCCTCATAGCTGCAGTGTAGCATTGCTCAATCGGCCAGCCCAGGCAGCCTCTCAGCTGTGGTGTAGCATTGCTCATGTGGCTGGCCCAGGCAGCCTAATAGCTGCAGTGTAGCAATGCTCAAGCGGCCAGCCCAAGTAGCCTTTTAGCTGTGTTGTAGCATTGCTCAGTCAGCTGGCCCAAGCAGCCTCATAGCTGTGGTGTAGCGTTGCTTGAGTGGATGGCCCAGGCAATTTCACAGCTGCGTTGTAACATTGCTCAGTCGGCTGGCCCAAGCAGCCTCATAGCTGTGGTGTAGCATTGCTAAATCATTTGGCCCAGGCAGTCTAACAGCTGTGCTCTTGTCACTCTTGGAGGTTATGGAGTGGGAACTCTTTGGTTCAGCTGGGACATGTCAAAACATAGACAGAAGCAATGCCAAACAGTACACAAACAAAACAAAAGAAGCAGATTTAAAGTGGCCTATATGTTGAGCGAGTGCACTTACGCCAGAACACAGTTGACTGTGTGCTTAAAAAGAAAATATTGTGCTAAGTAATTTTGTTAGACATCACTCAGACCTAGTGATATCATTGTTTTCTTATTAACATTCCCATAGGGGTTCAGATGGAAAAATAATAATAATAAAATTAAAATACATTAATAAGTTATGGGGAAGCCAGAGGTACACAAGTTATGACATATGAAATTAGAGATAGAAACATGTGAAATGGCTATTTTATTGATAAACTAATAAAACTTATGTGATAGCAGTTGTTTTTAGGAAATTATATCATTACGTAAAGCATTTTTACTGCTAAATGTTTGATGGAATAAGCTACTGGGAGGCCACATCAGACCCATTTTCATTTCATTGCTTGCAATTTGTGTGGAAAGTTGGTGGAAACATAGCTATTGACATGCTGTCTGTCATTGCGGAGAAACTCTGGCTTTGAGCTGTAGATAGCTGGGTAAAATGAAGTGTTATATTTTGGGGGAACCATGTAAATTTCACCTAGGGCACCAAATAGATTAGAGCTGCCACTGCTGGGAAGCCAACCTTAAAAGTTCAAATGTACGTTGTTTCTTGAGATTTGCTTTACAGCTCTGAACACTGAAATGAAAGACAACAATGACATAATTGTAAAAAGAAATGCCCTAGTAGGTTGAGGGGAGCACTCACTTCAGAACACATCAAGACTGATTGTGTCCTGTAAATTATAAAAATCAAAATGCCAGGTTTTTTTCAGAAGGCAAAAGCATGATTGTACTTGTGAGAACTCCAAGTAGAGGTAGGAGCTGTGCAGTTGTGGAGGATTTCATCAGCAGATCAGGTCAGAGTTCAGATCAAGGTTTTTAAAATCCCTTGAGTTTTCCTGACCCCTTTTTCAAAGTGAAGCTGCATTTGGAGCTAGTATTTGTCCATTTCATTGGCAAATTTACCTTCACTCCTATTCACTCATCCAATTCCAAGAACTCTCTTACTGCTTGCTCAGAAACACTGCGTCACTAATGAGGCAGTGTACTTAAAGACAACCTCTTAAAGCTTTTACTGTATTCCCCAAGTGCTGTATTTTTTCCCCTGAGGCAGCTGGTCACGTTTAGGGCCGTTTTAGCCTGCAGGGTCTAATGGTGTATTTAATCCCGGCAGGTTGAGAAGAAGTGAGTGGCAGTGCCCTGTCTCTTTCTCTTTCTCCCTCTCTCACTCTCTCTCTCTCTCTCTCTCTCTCTCTCTCTCTTTCTCTCTCTCCCTCTCTCTCTCTCTCTCTCTCTCTCTGAGCAGGTCAGGGTACAGTAATCACAGCGAAAGTGCCAGGAAGCCTGCCAGGGTGATGCATGAATAATTGAAGTGCAGATGGAGGGATTAGAGACTGGCGTGAGGGAGTGTGTGTGTGTGTGTTTTGATGAGGATGTGGGACAGTTTGAGAGCTCATTAGGAAGGTCCCTTTCAGGAGCGAGACTTGCCCATTGTCAGGCGAGGGCAGGCGAGACAGAAGTGTAGCTGACAGCGAAGTTTGATTGGACATTAGTTTCTGAATTCGTTCATTTTGAGCTGCAGAAGTGGATGTGTAGTGCTTTGCAGCAGAATCAGAGCGCGCCTTAGTATATAGTAATGTTGTTGTGGACATGCTCGTTTCAGCAGCGCCTTCAGGAAGTACTGGCAAAATGAGCAGAAAAAGCTATGAAAAAATGTCTTTGTTGTTTATCACTTTTTCTTATGCAAACCCCATTGAAAGTCTGTGGGCTGAACTGAAAAGCCCACAAGTGAGAACTGAGGACTATGAAAATCTGGAAAGAGGGGGCTGCCAAGTGGTGCAATTGTCTAAGCGTAGGCCTTATCATCAGGTGATTGCGAATTCAATCCCGGGTGATGCTACAGCCATCCGTGGCCGGGAGTCTAAGAGAGCACAATTGGCCTAACTCCTTGGGTGGGTAGAAAGGCCCCCCCTTCTCCCCCATCACCTAATGCGATGCTAGCCAGTGCAGGCATCTGTTAGCTGACGTAACAGAACTGGTGGTTAGTGCTTTCCTCCAAGCGTGTTTGGCTGTCCAATGATGTTGCGTGAGCGGCAGTTCGAAAAGATGCGGTGGCACTTCTCAGGACTGAAAGTAAGCCTGTGCTAGTCTTCGCACTCCTAGCGTTAGTAGTATCGTGTGATGGGGGGAGTCCTAGAAGGTGGAATTGTGCATGACTGAATTGGGGAGAAAATTGGGGGGAAAAAAAACAACAACAAAAAAAAGAAAATCTGGAGAGAGTTTGTACGGAGGGCCAGTCTCAGATCCATTTATGTGTTCTTCCACTTCATCCAGCCTTTTAAGAAGACTCTAATGCAACTGTAGAATGTAATTATAAGTTCTAATTATAAACTACATAGATTAATTTGGCTCAATTAAATTAATGTTCTCAAAATTCAGAAGAGCAAGAGAGGCTTATCAGCGATATAGTTTTAATTTATGTTTTGAACTGTAAAGAAATGGTTATAATGGAAGTCGATTCTCACCAGGTATAGGAAAAAAACTGTTTTTGTCCTTCAGTTTCTGGTAGCAGTATGTCAAAATTTTTACTTTTTTCTTAAATATTTGATTTAGTATTGCAAAAATCTAGAAACAAAGAATCTCAAAATTCTGACTTCAAATTTTAATGCAAATAAATAATTGTATCGATATAATAAGTCATTGTTTTGACAGAACAAGTCAATATTTCAAGGAAATTAGTAATTATGGTAACATTATTTGGAGTGGTCCTTTGTAGATTATTAATAAACTCTTAACAGATTATCAGTAACACATCAACAACATATCAGTGAAGTAGCAGTGGTGAAGCATCTGAATACACTGAAGTAAATATCTTGTAGATGTTCTATTGATACATTACTTACATTAATTCCATTACAGAAAACCTAACCTTACCCAACCTTACCCAAAACCTAACCCTAACCCCGACTCTAATCCTAACCCAAACTTTAACCTCAACCAAACACCTAATCTTAACCCTCATATGTTTTTGACATGTTACTGAGAGTCTAATGAGTGTTTGTTTCTTCCCACACCAAATAAAGTGTCACCGTAATTATTTCAACATTCACCAAAGATTACAAGCACACTGATATACTTGCACTGAGATTGCTTTTGCTGCAGAGAATTCATTTGTGGTCTGGAACAGAGACAATTATATGAAATGCACTGTCCAAAAGAATCCAAAAGCCCCTTCTAATTACTGAATTCAGCTTTTTTAAGGAGGACCCATTGCTGTTCAAGTGTTCAACTGTGTGCACGAGTTTGTATAATCTTGACAGAAAAGTATTGCCGATATGATGGGATGCTCTGGAGCAGCCGCACATGAGCCTCAGTCATTATTTCAACACAGTAATCAATATTTCAATTATTTTAACCAGAATTTAATCATAAGTTCCTTTTTCTTCAAATATTTTTACTGCAAGGTTTGAATTATGTCAGTTATTAGGAAAGAGATCATCAGTTTCAGTCCTTTAGGGTCTTGGTCTCTTCTCAAATACACTTGATTCAACTCCATATTTCCTTACAAGGTTTCATAGGTGTGTTGAAGCACGGAAATCACCAAACTTTTCAGGACTCCATCCCTCCTGAATTGAGCTGATGTATTGAGCAGGCATTATTTCATCTTTACCAGGAGTACCAATAATTGTAACATTGTCAGTCTAGGGAGTATCTTGTATTGTTTGACTTGGCTGTAGATGCTGTTGTGCAGAGATTGCAGCTGCTGCAGGGCATTCATATGTGGCCTGGAATGGAGATATTTTAATAAAATACACTGTCCAAAAGCTAGTCCAAAAGAAGAATTCAGCTACTTTAAGTTGCACCCATTGCTGACACAAATGTTTAGTTGGACATATACAGCTGGTTTAATCTCCTTAGAAAAGCACTGCCAATAGAATGGAATGCTCTAGAACACCCACACATTAGCCTAAGGTCACCATGCCCAATGACAAACACTGGGGCACAAAGCCTCCAAGCATTGGGCTGTGAAGCAGTAGAACTGTGTTCTCTGGAGTGATGGAGCTCTGTCCAGTACCTTTGGGATGAGCTAGAATGGTATTTGTGATCCAGAACTAATCATCCAACATTAGTACCTGACCTCACTAATGCTTTTGTGGCTGAATGCAATCATCTTCATAGCAATGTTCCAATATCTAGGAAACTCCCAATTAATATCCTTGATTTCTAAAGAAACATTGAATGAACAGGTGTCTACAAACCTATGGTCATGTAGTATATGTCTGTACTCATGTATTCCTTGTCTGTACTCATATATCTCAAATATACTCAGACCATTCACATGACCATATATCTGGGCCACATACTGAAGCTCCTCCAGCCATCCAAAGCCAGCATGAGCAGGTACTCTCTCTGCTGAGATAAGTGTAGATTTTTTTTTAGATCTTTTTCCTCCATCTGTAGACATACTGGTTCATTAACTCATCGGACTGAAATAAGTGACAAGCCTGTCCACACTTTCAGCTTTTAGTCTTTCTTCTCCTTTGTTCTTCTTCATATTTCTCTTTTGCGCTTCTCTCTCTCTTTCTCTCTCTCTCTCTCTCTCTCTCTCTCTCTCTCTCTCTCTCTTTCTCTCTCTCTCTCTCTCCCTCCTTCTTCTGCTCTCTTTCTTTTTTTATTTTTTCTCTCTTTTCCTCGCTTACTTGCACACGTGCACGTGGACGCACATATATATGCACGCTCTCTACGGTTGCTGCCTCTGTTGTGCACCCTCAGGGATAAGAAGGTTTCCCTCGCTCTTTGCGAACAATCCATGGTCACACTTTAAAATTTAAACAGCCACCATACATTGGGACAGGCATGTGTACCACTGCTGCTTTGCTGATGATGGTAGAGATACAGCACACCTACTGTACTCTTCTGCAGATAATTCTGCTTTTCCTGTGCTTAGTGCTTAGCATAATAAAATTCAATGTGACGATTTTTTTTTTTACAAATTTATCACAGTATTAAGGTATCAGATGATATGTTCATTGTTTTCTTCTTATTGTTATTCTATGGCCAAAAATTTGCTTTCAAACTAGGACCACCTGGAATAGCATAGCAACGGCCTAGCAACACCTTAGCAATCACCTGGGATACCATAGCAATGGTGTAGTAACACGTTAGCGACCATCTAGGACAGCATAGCAACAGCCTAGCACCACCTTAGCAACCACCTGAAAAAGCATTACACTGGCCTAGTAACATCTTAGCAATCACCTCGGATTCTGTAGCAGTGGCCTAGTAACAACTTAGCAGCCACCTAGGATAGCGCAGCAATGGCCTAGCAACACCTTAGCGATCACCTGGAATACCATAGCAACAGCCTAACATACCTTAGCAACCATCTGGGATAATGTAGCAATGGACTTGCAACACCTTAGCAATCACTTGATATACCATAGCAATGGCTTAGTAACATCTTAGCAACCGCCTGGGATACCATGGCAATGGCCTAACAACACCTTAGCAACCGCTTGGGATACCATAGCAACAGCCAAACATACCTTAGCAACCATCTGGGATAATGTAGCAATGGCCTAACAACACCTTATCAACCACCTAGAATAGCACAGCAATGGCTTAACAACACCTTAATAACCACTTGGGATACCACAGCAACAGCCTAGCAACACCTTAGCAAGACAAGACAAGACAAGCTTTATTTATACAGCACTTTTTCACTTGTCGTTGTCACAGAACAGCTTTACAGAAAATCCGGGTTCAGGTCCCAGAAGAGCAAGCTAAGGCCGACAGTGGTAAGGAAAATCCCCCTAAGTAAGTTACTATAGAAACTCACTTAAACTTTCAAAAACAATTAACAGTGTTCTGCAACTGCTTTAACTTATGAAGGCTTATTATCTGGCTTTGTCAGGCCAACTTTCACTGTCCATGCACATTGAGTCTGATGGTAAACAAACCATTGTAAGCAGTTGACCGCTTTGCACACCTTGACACAAATAAGCCTTTCGGAGCGATGAGCATTAACAAGATTAACATCAACCATATTTACAGAAAGTTTTTGTCTGTATAACTATCAGTACAACATTTTTGTACCTAGTCAGTACTTAATACCACTAAAACTAAAAATCAATATTGTCTTGTGACACCAATAACCGGTACACTGTTATAAACTATATATATCATCCAGTGCTACGTCTACTCATGCAGGGCTCAGGCAGAGCAAAGACACCTGCTTCTTTTTCTTTTCTTCTTCAACCAGAACTGCAGGTTTCTTTTTGGAGAAACATGTTCAGTCATAACTACCAATTATTTACTGTTTTGTCCTCCAGTCCATGAATATGTTTGTCTGCCATCTGTGCACCACCCACACGCACGCTACGCTTCACCCCACTCCCTGAACTGAAATAAAACACCACGCTGTGACTAATGAATCCAGGGTTTCTCTGTGACTTTGAGTGAGCTATTACGGTCATGAACAAGTGATTGGACTGTATTGGCAAGAATGTGTTTGTCTCTGTAAAATACTGTCACAGATTCAGAGATTCTAAAAGAAACATTTAATGATCATTAAATAATCCGTTTCTGATGTGCTCTTGGCCTAGAACCTCCTGGTACGATTGCATTATTGAGACCAATGAACTCATAAATGCCTCACCTTACCATTTCAGACAATAAATGCACCAGTGTTTTTCACTTTCTGTGTTGAAAGCCAATATTCTTTTTATCGGACTTTGACTTCAAAAATAAGCTCTAGATTCCTGAGAACTTATGTTTAGCCAAAACATTTAGCTCCAAGCTATTTTACTTACTTCTTTAACTCTTAGGAGTCTTAAGTTACTCTTTTTGCTTTTGCATTACTGTTTAAATCAAATTATATAACTGTTATTTCATAGTTACATTATGCCTGTTTCTGTGGGCTACAGGAGAATAATATTAATGTAAATTACAAACAGTTACAAGCAATTACTAACTGTTTTTGGTGGTAACTGCAATTTCTAAAGGTTTTGGAGAATTTCAATGAGTTTTTTTTGTGAAAATGTTTGTATTTTTGTTAACTTGTTAAATCCATTAAAGTATCATCTCCCAGACAAAAGGGTGTTAGTACTATAAGGGGTGCAAAATACATTGGTAGGTAAAATATTATTTGCCAAAAAATGAGAAAACATATTGTTGTGTATTATTATAGCAATTGAAACCAGTAATTACAACCATTACTTTAACAAGTAGTTATTAATGCAGGAAATTTTCCTTCATTTAAAATCCTTAAAAACAAGATGTTAATTATTGGTTATTGTATCATAAATTCCATTATATGCATCCATACTCACCATTTCCCCCCTATTCCAGGGTACCGCTTGACTACTACAAGGTTGAAAACACTGTATGATTGTGTTAAGACTGAAAGATCTTAAAAGACAAAGTATCAAAACACAAAGTTCAGTGTAACATGGCTGAGTGAACATCCTTTTGAACACCTGTGGCTATCTTAGCTTACTTTTTCTTTGCTTTTTCTTTTGACCAAAGGTTATTTTACAAGCACAGCAATGATGATGATGATGATGATGATGATAATAATAATAATAATAATAATAATAGTAATAATAATAATAAAGACAACTAAGATAATAGCAGAAACAAAATATGATAAAACTTAGGAACAGCAACAATTTTTATGCCTTAAATTTGATCCTCTAACACTGAAGCTGATGCTTGCAAGCAAACACAGTAATAGCATGCGAGTTGAAGCTTAATCTTTGTGAAACAGAATAACACAATGAATGCGCAGTTCAGTAAAAGTTAGCGTTGTAAAATATTGCCAACTTTAATTTGTCAGCGAAATGTTTTTAATAGAAACAAAAAACAGAATTGCAAATGGCACATGAACAGTGGAGGCCACTTAGCTTAGCCTGCTGCCTTGTTCCTTGAAGCCATTTTGCATGAGGTCCTTTCAAACTGCCCATTTTGCCTAATGTATGACAGCTCAGACATGATTTTACTTTTGTGTTTTTCCCAAGACATGAAGCTGTTTTGTCTGAAAGCTGACATTGTGGTCTGAGAATGTACTAAAATATTCATAGTAACAATAAACAACTTTTTTACGGGAGTGATATGTGCCTGCAGCATCAAGCGCATTTAACCAGCTAAACAGCCATGTTTCTAAAACGGTCTCATCTGTTTTAGGTACCATAAATGTGGCTTAAATGTTACATTTTTATGTATGGCTTGCACAAAATTTATATATTTTTTACACTGGCAGCTTTTACTGTCACTGGGGACTGTTATTGCAGTAACTTTCACTGTACCAGGCCTAACTGTTTCCAGTACTCTGGAAAGTTGGTCCAAACCACAAAACTCTGATGGACTCTTTCCCAGGTACTCTGTTTCATTTGTGGCTTTACTGTAAAGGGACAGTGACCTATTATGCTGGGGCAAAGTGGGGCTGTTTTGAGATCTTCCACAGCACTCTTTACATTCTGTTCAGTATATGAAGTCGAGTGTGTCATTTTGTGGCTGCTCTCCTGGTCCAGAAATATCATCATAATGCCTTTAGCGTCTCAACAGAAAATCTCCACAGAGCCTGACTCAGCTCATTTCTTCAGCTCCCGGGTGTGTATGTGTGTATGTAATGTCAAATCAAGCCCTCAGCTGCAAACTTCTACCTCCTAGTACACGCAGGGAAAGGCCTAAACAGTCATAATAACACTGGAAAAACAGCTCCTCAACCAGTTCCATCATCAATGATGAATTAGCCACTGATCTTTCCAAGCGTTTTGGGTCTGGCAGTACTACCTGGAGGTGCTGAAAAGAGCTTTTTCCTGTATGGAGGCTGAAAACATAAAAAAAGAGAAAGCAAGCGATACTCTACTAGGGGAATGAAAGTGTACGAACAGCTCTGCGTTTGATATGTACATTAAAAAGAGTCCAACATTGCCAAGGTGCTTTGAATGATACGCTGTTCATTGATCAAGGCGACCATGCGTGTGAGAATTTTGATACATGCCTCCAAGAGATCAAAACCACACACTGTTAAGCTTGGTGTGGAGAGAAGAGATGAAAGAGTCCAACAGCACTGGTTCATGATTCAATTAAAGGAATACTCCAGCGTTTTTCAACCGGGGATTCAGTCAAGGTTGCTAATCAGTCTGTTTGTTAACAAGCATCTAACCATATGCATACAGCTGAGATGTAAACTGTCTGATAAACTGGAGGTTTTAGTAACCTCAAACTAAAGAGACAAGAATATGGTCTTTGTTGTTTAAAGTGGATTTGTCACCCCCCAGTTTCAGGGTCCACTTCAGGCTCTGTAGGCCTGTGCGCCGTGCTAATTCTCCTGATAAACAGCCACACGTTCAACACAATCTCCTCATTATTTACCACCAGCGCATATTTTTGGGCAAGTTTTTATTGACATTACCCAGAAACACACAAGTCAAGTCTTAAGTCTTCTTTAGCCTATTAGCTGCAGGCCCTGCAGTGCTCAAAATTAAACCTCTACTAAAAACATATCAGATTCAACATGGCTTCAAATAACAAGCCCTTCATTATAGAAAAATCTTCAGATGGAACGACAGATCTGAAGCACTAAATGCAGTAAATGCGGTGTTAAAGGAAAAAAGTAAAACAACATGAAACAGTTGGCTAGTATGTAGTTTATATAGCATGCATGCTCACTTCAGCTGGATTAGTTAGTGCTGTAGCTAGCTAGCTAGCATGCTATATAAACTACATACTAGCCAACTGTTGTTTTGCTTCAAATAACAAGCTCTTCATTATAGAAAAATCTTCAGACTGAAGGACAGATCTGAAGCATTTCATGCAATATAAGCAGTGTTTAAAGGAAAAAAGCAAAACAACATGAAACAGTATGTAGCTCAAATAGCATGCTAGCTAGGGCAATAACTAATCCAGCTGAAGCTTTAGTCAATGTGTGCAGCCCAAGCGTGGGAAGCACCATAAACTCAACAAACTATCTGTCGAAAGATCTAATCACTCCAAAGTGAAACTGATGGCTAAAAACCCTGTGCTGAAGAGGAGAGAGACCCAAATTCACCAAAACAGGCCAGACCTGATTCAGACTTTGTAAGCATTATATTTTATTTATAAGGATTTTATTTTGAGGCAGCTGTTTTTAGAACAATTCTAGTTGCTAATTTCTGGTAAAACAGCATCAACTGATTATACTTTTAATCAGTATAGCTGTCTGTGTCTTGGATAGTTCAGTCACAGGTCATGATTCTGTAATTGACTATTTCTTTTTTGAATACATTTTTAAAAAGGACTGTTGTACAGTTAGTTCAAGCAGGTTTTACAGAGTGACATAGAAGAAAAGTAATGAACCGTGCGATTACTTTTTCCAGGGAGTAACAAGTAACCCATTATAGTTTGAGAGAAGTGATTAGTAATCTGTAATGGATTACTTTTTTAAGAAACTGCCCCAACACTGTTCACAGTCACTGGTCACATTGTATTTTCATTAGAACGTCTAATGGTAGAAACAGACACTAAAAGAGAAGTTGGGACACAACTGCAGTTATTGTAAAATTAGGACACTAGGAATTTATGTCAAGTTAGGATGCAAATACAGTCTTGATGTTAGTTTTGTTATAACAATGTTATACACCTTTGTCAGTCACTAAAGAGTCACCTACAGCTCTGTTCATCATACTGGAAACATCTAACATTCTTTCATTTTACAGCGTCTTACTAATTAGTTGAAACTCATGAGGCTGTAGAGTTGTAGCATCAAACTAATTGTATACATGTATCTGCAACAAAATTGATTTTATTTTAATGAAAACAGGTATAAAAACTTTTGAATAGAGACTTTTCAATGATAGTATTTAATATGTGGCCAAAAATATGTGGACTTTGCAGGTGTATAAAATTAAACACATAGCCATGCAATCTCCAACACATTCTGGCAGCAGATTTTGTTACACTGAAGGGCTCAATGACTTTAAACATAGCACTGTAATAGGATGCCACCTTTGCCACAAGTCAGTGTGTGAAATTTCTGCTCTGCTAGATCTGCCCCGTCAACTGTAAGTACTATTATTGTGAAGTGGAGATGTCGAAGAACAACAGCTCAGCCACAAAAGGGTAGACAACGCAAACTCACAGAGGGATGCCACTGAGTGCTGAAAATTGTAGTGTGTAAAAATCGCCTGTCGTCAGTTGCATCACTCACTGCAGAGTGCCATCAGCACATCAGCACAAGAACTGTGTCTTAGGAGCTTCATGAAATGAGTTCCCATGCTCAAGCAGCTGCAAATTAGACTAAGATCACTATGCGCAATGCCAAGCTTCGACTGGAGTGGTATAAAGCTCACCACCACTGAACTCTGGAGCAGTGTAAGCATGTTCTGTGGATTTGTTGGAAATCTGGGTTTGGTGGATGCCAGGAGAACGCTGCCTACTGGAATGCACAGTGCCAACAATAAAGTTTGGTAGAGGAGGGATAATGGTCTGGGGCTGTTTTTCAGGGTTTGGGCCCCTTAATTCCAGTGAAGAGTAATGTTAATGCTACAGCATACAGAGACATTTAGACGATTACATGCTTCCAGCTTTGTGGCGACAGTTTGGAGAAGACCCTTTCCTGTTCCAGCATGACTGTACTCCTGTGTACAAAGTGAGGTCCATAAGGACATGGTTTGATGAAATTATTGAGGAGGAACTGCACAGAGCCCTGACCTCACCCCACTGAGCCAGACCTGTTTATCCAAAATCAGTGCCTGAGACATCCCCACTTCCAAATCTTGTGGAAATCCTTCTTAGAAGAGTGGAAGCTGTTATAGCCACAAAAGGGGGCAACTTCATATTAATGCCCATGGTTTTGCAATAGGATGTTCAACAAGCTCATATAGACATGATGGTTAGTCCACATACTTGTGTCCATATAGTGTAGATTAGTTTGAAAAACACTGGAGTAGTACTTTAATATGTACTTCTGACGCAAACAGGATATCCCAGTGATTGACAAACAACACGGCTGCAAAAGCAAGAAGCTTAAGCCACTACCAGCTTAATGCAGCGTCTTCTCTGCCAAACAACAAATCCTCAAATCAGCTCGGTATTTTCCCCACTCCTCGGAGCTGGGGTGCAGCTTAGGTACCCGTGCTGATGGTAAATAGAACTGTCATTTCGTTTTAAGTGCTAGCATGACACTCGGGGGGAGCAGCGGTAATAAGCCTGTCCACCGCGCCGGACCCAGCAGACCTCTCCGCAAGCCCAAACCTAATGAAAGTGCTTGTTTCATTTTGCCGAGTGCACTAAGGCCCCGAAGGAAACAGCCCTAAAACCTGTTTAGCAGCACTCTCACACCAGAGTCACGTTTAACTGCCGGTCCAGCCATTTTCAGCCTCAGAAAACACCCTCCCATTTTCGGAGGTTGAAAATGATTCAGAGGGAGTGTCCTGGCATGATTATCATCAGCATGAAGCTTAGCATTATTGCAGCCCTGCTAGAATTTCAGCATATCAGCTTTTTTGGCCTTTGAATGATGGAGTTGTAGGAGGGAAGTGATCGCTTTCTCCTACACCTCACCCAAGCCTGTGATTAATTGTAGTGATAACAGTGCCTGACACGGAATTTTTCTGTTTCCTAATAACCCACAATAGAATGACTAGAGGTGATAAAAGATGCTTCGGAATTTCCTGGCTCTCCTTTCAAGAGCTCGGTGTCTTAAGTGTCAGTCATTTTCCAAGATGGTTTCATATCTCCTTTAAAAGGAAATTCTATTGCCAAGGCATGTTATCAACCAGAACCTTCTGGTATGATTGCATTATTTGAACACAATGAAATCATGTCAATGGCAATGCATTTAAAGCATTTCAGATGACAAATGCACCCACATTTTGACTCTTTCTATTGAAGCTGACAATCTATCGTGTCCAACATGTGCCGAGGCATTTTATAGCACTTCAACCCCAAAATTAAGCCCCAAATCCTTCAAAGCTTTGCTAGTGGCCAAAACAATATTAAGCTTTTTTTTTACTTCACTGAGATTTTCAAAGACGTTTATTTATTTATTTACTTATTCATGTGTTATCGCCACACAGCCTCTGCATAGTTTCTGTTCTTTCTATTGTGTAAATCCACTCTTAGAAAAGGACGCTCGCTTCTTTTGTTATGCTCTTCTTTTTCTTTCACTCATTGTCTTATTGTAAACAGCGTAATCTTCAGGGTCACTACATTGAATACATTTACATAAAAAAACAACAATTACAGCAGCAGCTCCCACTTTGTGGCTCTACTGGGGGGCAGAGATATACATACAGTGGCTTTCAGGGACAAAATGCATCTTTTGAGCTTTCTCAAACGGAAATTTCACAGACCATTAACTTGAATTATCTTGGACTAGGAATGAAAAGCAGGGATATGTAGAGGAGCCAACACCCCCCTGTGGAGAATACAGCAGGCCAGAGTTTGACCTCTCTCTTGGGGCAGCCTCCTTTCTGGACAAAAAAGGCTATAAATTGGATAGCTGAAGTGAAAAGCTGGAGTTTGAGTGAGTGATAGAGAATAGGAAAGAAAGGGCGGCTGGTCCGAGGCCCCATCCAAGCCAAATCCATGAGCGATTCAGATTCATTCACAAATTTAAAAGTGGTCAGAGCGGCTATCAATCATTCTGTCTCAACCTATCCAGACTATGCTCAGCCAAACAAGTCAGTTGAGGGCTTGAAATGAAATAGAAATGGGAATCTGTGTGCACTGGAATTGAGTGCCGACACTATCTATTGTCTCCATAAGGGCCTGCATCTAAAACTCTTAAGTGAGGCTGTGAATTGCTTTAACCGCTGCTTCAAGAAGTGCTGCTAGACTGAGACTTAATAATGTTCCTACGAAGTCTCTTTTATTGGGCTGCACTGCTGGATTTCATCTCTTACACAGTGCTAGCCCACCTTCTATTACCAACACAAGGTTGAGAATGTATATATAGTTTAAATGTATTTTAAATATGGATAAGTGAATGTTTGTCCAAGTGCCAGACACTTTAAAAGGCCCACATAATAGCAAAACAAATTTTTCTCTCCTTTTTTAAATGAAAGTGTTTGGTGTAACATGTCAGTATGGTTCTCAAAGTATTTCAAAATGTTTTAAAAAGTTTAAAAAATGTACTTCAATACATCCCATAAATGGAAAAACAGTCCTGCTTTGGATTCGTTGTTCTTGTAATGTCACAAAAAACAACATATTTATATTATCCACCTGTTCAGCCTAAAGCTGTTCAGCCACACCCATTCCTGCTGAAGTTATAAGGAGTGTTTCAGCCTGGACTGTTTTTTCATTGAGATACAGTACTAGGGAGCCAAGCAGAAGAGACTCCTTTTACAAAAATCTCTTATAAAGGCACAGTAATAGAAACACCTTGTTTATTTCTAGGGGATGAATAGAGGTTGAAAATGTAAAAACCTCCAACAAAAATGTAGGATGTGGGTCCTTTAAATTATGTATGGTAAATTATGTATGCTGGAACCAAATACAGTATGTTTTATGTGCAAGAAGATAAAATATAAAATAACCCCCCCTTAGCTAGCTAGCCATCTCCCAGTCACAAATCAAGTGACTGGTACAAGTCTATTCTGTTAAATTTATTAATAATAATGGATGTAAATAATGAATTGGAGTCTGTCCCTTTCAAGATGCAATAAACAAACAAACAAAAAAAAACAGATTCAGTTCCTTTGTTTAATGCTGCTAATTTCCAAATGAGGTGTAACTGACACATTTACCAGTGGGTTTTTGGTAAAATAGCCCAAACTGGCTCACACTGTGGAGCCATTTACCAAAAATATATGAATCACTGTTGAATCTGTGCCTTTTTTTATCGGAGTGTCTGTGATTCACTAGAAAAAAAAACAGCATGAGCTCTAGTTTGAGTATGAATGTGTGCTAATTTGAGTATGAATGTCAGGCCCAGCTCATCAAAAAATATCCCCCTAAGCACAAATGTCTGTTGGGCCTATATGGCTAAATTTTTGTGGTCAGGGATTTTTTTTTTATATTAGCAGGTTACGTGAGGTTATATGTGGTTCTTGAAAGCTCTTTAAATAAATATTTATATTAGGTACGACAGCCTAAGGTAAATTTTGACATTTATTTAGTATTGTTTAGAATGAGGGTTACTGTGCTGACTTGCTGGTTCTCTATGTTAAAGTTAAAATTTGCTAGTGAAGTTCCAACTGTAAGTCAAAATAACTGCTTAAATACCCATGGGATGATCCTGGCCTGATGAATATGTGTTAGTTTGAGTTTGAATGTGTGGTAGTTTGAGTATGACGTGTCATAGTTTGATCATGAGCATGTGATAGTTTGGGTGTGAACATGTGATGGTTTGAGTATGAACATGTGATGGGTTAAGTATGAACATGTGATGGGTTGAGTATGAACATGTGATAGTTTGAATTTGAACGTGTCCTAGTTTGAGTATGAACGTGTGCTAGTTTGAGAATGAACATGTGATAGTTGGAGCATGAACATGTGATAGTTTTAGTGTGAACATGTGATAGTTTGAGTATGAACATGTGATAGGTTGAGTATGAACATGTGATAGGTTGAGTATGAACATGCACTAGTTTAAATATGAATGTGTGCTGGTTTTGAGTATAGATGTGTGCTAGTTTTAGTATTAATGTGTATTAGTTTAACTATGAATGTGTGCTAGATTGACTATGAATGTGTACTAGTTTTGGTATCAATGTGTGCTAGTTTGAATATGAACATGTGATAATTTGAATATGAATTTGTGCTAGTTTGGATATGAACATGTGATAATTTGAGTATGAACATGTGATAATTTGCGTATGAACATGTGCTAGTTTGAATATGAATGTGTGCTGGTTTTGAGTATGGATGTGTGCTAGTTTGACAATTTGTATGTACTAGTTCGGATATGTGGCAGTTGAACATTGCCAGCGTGGCAGTTTCTGTGAAATGCTGGTGTCGCTTTCTCAGCACTCCATGTCATCCTGCTCCATCCTTTTTCCTCTAATGGGCTTTTAATTACACTAAATTATCACAGTGATGCTTTACAACATGACATGGAGCCAGTGATGGGTGGGTGAGGGGTGTATGTGTCCAGAGCTGTTGCTTTATATGCCATACCTTCATCAGAAGCTCATCACTCAGTGCTGCTCTCTTGCCGATTGCCTGCTGAGTGCAGGACGACAGGAGAATGTTCACAGCTTCTCTTAGACTCGCAGTGAGGCACATGCTGCTCGCAAAGAGCCACCCAGCAGGAGAGCTTTAAAATCAGCCTGTCAAATACATTCGCTCCATCCGTGCTATTATGCTCTCTATTCACTCTATTGTCACCAAGTGCCAAATGCAATTTAGCAATTTAGAATGGTGGACTTAGTGATAAAACATTCTGCTCATAATTTGCATTCTGTGCTGGCATTTCAGTTATTATTATTTTAGACATAATTATACCGTTCCTAATGGGTCACATGACATGTTCATGCTTTTAACACAAGACATCGTATGTCTTAGTATACCCAGCCTCTAACTGAAACAGTCTTTTACTCATTGTTTAACTTCACCACTGATGTTTGACAGGTGACTACAATTAAGTATGTAGGCCGCACCAAAGCATTGTGTCATATCCATGGCTACATCTGTGGCTAATGGAGCTTCTTTCTCACCAGGAAAGCTGGCTGCGTGGGCAGAGGGAGGAGGTTTTGCATTATTGAGCACTCGTACGGACCCTCATGATCCAGTATCCTGCTGCTGGAATTCTAACTGGAACATGGAACGTTCCATTTTCACAGTGACCTAGATCTGTGGGCGGTTCATGTGTTTTGTGCATGTGCTTAGAAAGCTGTGAACACGTGAACAAGAATGTAGCTCTGCGTGGCAGGTTGTTGGCTTGTATGTGGTTTAGTGTGCATGTGTGCATGCACTGGAATGTCAGCAGTAAGAATCTTTCAGCTTGTCTTGGCAGAGTGCTCTGCTACTTTACTTATAGACACACTATATGTATGTTTTTTTGTTAAAGCTGGAAGAAGTAGTGTTACTGAGTCAGGAGAAAAAAACACATTAAATTATGGTGTGACTGTGCTGCTACGAGTCAACCTGTAAAGCCTGAAATAATAATTTAAAAGTCAGAGGTGTCTGGACTTATTTTGCAGGAGTTTTTCAAACCATATCATACATATTTACGTATTAACTTCACATGCACAGACTCAGAAAGAAGGTCTGGCTCGATGTTTAGATCTCAAATACAAAATCAGCATTATACTGATGAAGATATGATGACAATAGTAGATAATTCACTCACATCCTCAGAACCAACATCCTGCATCCACGTTTTGACTGTGTTCTCTTTGAATACTCTTTCAACTCACTCTCAATCATCAGACTCATCTACTCGTGGAGGTCTGAATCACAACTGGCAATACAAAATGTTCCTCTGCATGTTGCATGCAATTACACATTTTACCAGAGAGGACTCCAGATCCCCAAATGCTACATAGTGCTGCTTTAAAGGGCCCATTTTTAAAATTTGTTTTCTTTTTCCATTTTACTTTAATTTGATTTTTTTTTCTTGAGATCTACTTATGACATTTATGTGGTTTTCTAGCCTTTAACCATTTTCCAACCTTTGTTTTATTATGCAGGTTAGATTGAAATTATGTTACTGTACCTTTAGGACAGACATACAGTTATATGCCAGAGGTTGTACACCCCTTCTCACATTACATGTTTTTTGATCTTCGAAGTTAAAATACGTTTATATGTCCTCTACAGGCAATAAACTTAAATATGCCATTTTTCTCCAGTTTCTATTTATTAGCTGATTTTAATGTATTGTAAAATAAAACATAAAATATAAAATGTGCCATAACTTTTGCACAGGCTACATTTTATGATTTAAACCATAATTGTGCATTGAATGTGCAGAAGTGTGTTCTCTGTAGAGGAAGTGTTAACTTATTTTCACTTATAAAATCAATTAATCAACAAATTGTAATTGGTCTAGGGGTGCATACAACTGTATGTAGATGACCTCTGTTCTGATTGGCAGCCTTAAAACTCCTAATAACTTCTGCGTGAATGGGTGGGCCTCAACGTCTGTAGGCTCATTAGGGGTTATATGTAAATGCATTGATCTTCATGACCTTCCAGAAACAATGAATTTAGTGGCCTGTTTTTAATGGCCACATATGTTCTGTATGCACTGGGGAGTGAATGGTATGTTTTGAAACTTTAACAATGATTACATACTAAAAAAGTGAGAAAAAAGTATCCTGTTTTTCTATGTCATGGGCTCTTTAAATTAGCAAACATCAGAGAAATGCTTCTCTTTAATTGAGAATCATAACCGTCTTTAAGTTATTGGTCCTTTTGTATCATTTAACTGCATTACTGTGAATGTCATTGTGAATTCCAACTGCGGTTTTAAATCCAAAAGTCAACCCGGATGTCTTTAAAGGCCCACCCTGCTGAAGCAACTTTGAGAATCTTCCGAGCTTAGATTAATGGCAGTGAGTGGAAGTGATGAAGAAAATACATTAGTGAGAAAGCTATTTGGAGGGCTGAATCCTCAACCGTAACTTGTTTCATTATTCAGCATAGCAGCAGTATGAATGCAAAATGACAGTGAAACACTGGGGAGTAGGCTCTGTGGATATAGATATGAAGGTATTAAAGTAAATCAGTTATGTAGATGGTAAAGAAAAGTGTCTTTAAAACTGATATATGTGCTTACTGAGTTTTGATTTCATTCAGTTGGAATTAATTAGAATCAATGTATCATGAAAGGTCAAATATCAGTAAGGCTTGATTCAATTACATTTTGGTAGAATTCATATTTTTTATTTACATTGAATACACAGTGGTGGCTGGAAGAGCTATTTACACAGTAGTGGAATGTCTAAAACATGGACAAAGATGGCTGATACAGATAAAGTAGAGTGTAGAGAGGATGGAAATGAAGTTCTACCACCAAAACCAAGTAAATAGTTGAAAGACTTCCGAAGCCTCCACTGTTTCATGATTCAGAAAGTGTTTCATATGCGTACGCATGGAAGGAGACTAAGTATGATGAGTAGCAGTGGTAAAATACTTTGCCATCTGTGCCATCTGCCTGGAAAGTCCACCAATATCACAGATTTGTATCTGGATTGACTAATTTTTTTCAGATGATTGAGGAGTTTGAAAAACAGTAGGTGATTCAGTCTGTCATTTTCCCAGGGGAGGAGGGAGAAAAACACTGACATGACTGATCTAGATGGGAATAAAATCTCAGGGGAGAAGCTGTAAAAGAGGAAATAACCCCAGGACCCCTGTAAATTTAATACCTTCTAAATAGGGCCTTTTCACATTAGAGCTCACAGTTGTGTGTAAGTTGGTGAAACTCTCTGTGCTGCTAAACATTTTAGCAGAACGGGCTGTTATCCAGTGTCTGTATCTTTGAGTCGCACTAGCTAAACGAATAAAAATACTAAATGGTTTTACTAATGGTATTGTTCCACATTTGTCATCTTTGTTAATAACAAAAGCACATCAGACTTGATGTGAAGGTTTCAGTGTGTTCAGTTTATTCATCCAAAAGAAACCACGCAAGCAAACCTATTTGAGATTACAGTAGCAATTTATAATTCAACTACTCTTATAAAGGGTTTATGTATAGTTTAAAATTTATGTCTATTTTACCGTTTTGGCTGTAAATATGTCACAGCATGTGCTGATGCCCTAGTATAAGCCCACAGACTCACTTTGCTCTGCATTAAGCTTGAGCTATTTTCACATCTCTGGCAGGAAACTTTTCCACAAAAGTGGAACAGTTTCTTGTAAAATGTCTCTCAACGTTTGATTTTTTACAAGGCTGGGGTCATCTTCTCATTTGAATTCTCCCATTCCACCATAAACGGTGCCTGAGGCACCAGTATGTAGCTAACTATTTAGCTTACTGCTGTACTATTTAAGGTGGAATGGGAAAATTTGAACAAGAAGCTGGTGAATGAGAAGCTGACCAACTGGAGTGCTTATAAATGCAAATACATCCATTTGTATCCACATTATCGATGTTTGTCTTAAATCTCTCTTTCTCTGCGTTTTTGTTAGCCACTACCTGGGCAAGACTGTTATCTGCGTTGCTATGTGACCAGCACCTGTGTCTGCTCACCAATCTTAAGGGTTAAAGGGTGAATTAGCAGTTATACATTCAACTCCAGCGTTTAAGACCATTTATTGTTAACACTGTGTTAAACGATCAGCAGAGCTATATGTTACTGCAAAAGAGAATTATTTTGTTTACTTGAAAATCAAATTGTGCTGTGGAGCTGCAAACTTGGCAAACAATAGGTCACTGCTGCCCTTTTTGTGTATGTGTCATCACTCATTGTTAATTGTTAACTACACTAAATTTAGAGAAAATTATTAAAATTGTTTAAAAGCATTGCAGCCATATTAGAAACACTGTAAACACACCGAAAAAAACCATTTAGCAAAAAAAGGTATACCAGAGCCTTGTGGCTGTGCTGGAATCATGCAGGAGGTTTGGAGTGGACTGAGACTTTGCACATGCCAGTGGAGTTATGATTATGATAACCGTCTCAAAGCCGGCACAATCGGGATTGAACAGTGTAATTAATGGGTTCACTGTTGTTTGTATAATACAGAACAAGGATTTGCATGTTTTAAAATGGGTAATGCATCACAGGGCAGCAGACGGCTTTGTATTAATGAAATGAAAGCAGTGTAGAAGAATATTTGGGCTGGAATGCCTCTAGGGTAGATATTGGACTTTAAATCTGTTATTGCGAACAGATTAAATTGTCAAATTGAATGCTCGTTTATGTCTGTGGGGGCAAAAGAGAAGGCTTAGCAAATGAAAATGCTGACCACGCGCTGCAACAGAGCTTTTTAGAGGCAGATATGTTTGTCTGTTGTTTTACAATTTGAGAAATCACAGTGCATGAAAACAGCTGGTCACACACTGTTAATATATTAGTCTAAGGCATTTTTAAAACAGCTGCATTAATTCTGGGTAAACTGACCAACTTCTGTAGCTGATTAGTCTGCTTTTCTATTGTAAACAGCTGTTTGTGTTGCCACAGAACAAATGCACAATTTATTATTGCAACTTGTAATCAGTGACCTGAGCTTTGGCCTGTTTTGATAAGAAGACATGCTGTGACAGCAAAAAATGGACTGCCATTGGATTTTCAAGGAAAGACTTAAAGATGAATTTCATCAAACTGCCAGAATGTTTGTTACTGATGCGAACAATTTATTAAATCCATGCAACTGACTCATCTAAGCAAACTTAAAGGAATACTCCAGTGTTTTTCAACCTAATCTCTATCCACTGAACCTATAGCATGTGGTCAACAGACTTAGTAACAGAATCAATGTAACAACATTACATAAGCAGAACCCAAAAAAGCTAACTCTATTCCATTACAGTCAGTAAACCTGATTTTTCACATGGTGAAAATGCAACATTATTTTTTCCACCACCTTTTTAATTTTAACTCAGTCCACCCATCTTTGTTGTCTTTATGGTTGGAATGGCAACAGCCAAGCTGACTGGACAGTGGTGTCTCAGCAACATGTAACATTCATTACATACGGTGCTGTGTTTCCAAAAGCTGGGATACGTGTATTTGAGCTATAAGCAAAAGCACTCAAAAGGTTATTAACCGCCTTTTTTCTCTTATTAACTGGCTGTTTTTTTTCCATATATCTGTCCAGTGTTTGCTCCTACAATAACAACCTGGGCTAACATTAACTCAGACTGTAACTGACTTCACAGTGGGAGATGAATGATTACTGAAAGATCTCTGACTTAGACATTTAGCTAAAGGGTTTAACATTAGTGTTATAGTAGTATGGGGGGGTTTAGGACAATTCTAAGGGCCTGTGACTGACAGGGGTCCTAAAAAATTATAAGAATATTAGGATTTTTCTTTAATAATACTAAATTGTTAACATATCATTAGTAGAATATTTTATTTACAATGTGCTAATAAAACTAAGGGTTCACCTTTTCTGTATTGTCTAACCCCCCACCCCCATTTAAATAATATGATTTGGTCCTGCCCCCAAACCAGGTATGAACGGTACTTGTTAGCAGTACAGGTGGAGCATCATGTCTCAGCTTCCTAAAATCTGGCTTCCAAAAATGAAAAGAAAGACAAGAAGGAGAAAAATTTAATGTTCAGTAAAGAAGATTGTTCTGTATAGGGTAAGTGTTCTTCAGATTGATGGAGAATGTGCTGTAGATGGTTCTATATAGAGCCTTTTGAAAAGGGTTCTATACAGCACCAAAAAAGAGTTCTTCTATTGTAACAAGCCTGACATCGTAACAGTAGAAGAACCCTTTTTGGTGCTGTATAGAGCTCTTTGCAAACACTGGCCAACATGGGACCCTTTGAATACCAGGGATATTTTGCACACTGGGTGTAGTCTGTGAGAGGTGGAAATTGACCTGTTAGCCTAGTCCATAGTGAAAGCAGGGCTGGATATGTTGCTACAGTTAATGTCCATCTGCCTTAGTAGTGCACAAGCATGTCAGAAACTGCTTCATGGTAAACAACCTTACCATACAGATGCAGCAACAGAGAGTAGGTTTAAATTTCTTAGTATATTCCTTTAAGCATCGGGCAACATTTCATTTACAAAAGCCCCGCTTCAGTGTTGAATTACACCCCCATGACTTTGAAAATAACTTTCCGAAACGACAGTTATAGACAGTAAAGTTGAGCATCATCCCCTGATAACTGCAGTAGAAACATTTCATGTGCACTTCACAACTCATTTAGCCCTCTCTGCAGTGTCTTGAGGCATAGCTTTCCTAATGACGGTTAAGGTTGGCTCTAATTGGCTTTCTGTCACCTCGGCCTTCGTGCTGGGCACATTAATCTGCAAAGACTGTTTCAGTTAGCCCTAAGTGGCAGTGTGGTGATGGCAGGACCCAGGGGGCCTTCACTGGAGTAGCCAGGGAGCCAGGCTGCACTGTGATTAACCCTCACCCCTTCAAACACATACATCACAGAGGTGTCACTGAGACGTCAGCTGCGTGGCACTGATCCTCTTTGGGCTATTACTAATTGGCCTAAATTTAGGATTATTGGAGTGACCTGCTGCACTCTTAAAAATACTTATTGTTACTTATTGCCTAGTTGTGTGGCTCTAGGAAAAAACTTTAATTGATATGGAGTCTTTACATTATGAACAGGTTCTTTAAACTCTACAACTTCTTCACATTTTACAAGATTCTTCACATTTCCTTTAGAGAGCCATCCATTTAGAGATATGAGTTATGATTCCTCTACGACAGAGGTCTTCAACTTCAGACCCTGAATCCAGTCCAGAATCCTGTCCTAGAATGTCATTTTTAAACATGCTTGAATTTCCTTCTAAATTTAAAGGGGAATTCTACCAATTTTTCTAAAAATCTGCATAATTCAGTGGTTAAAATGTAAACGATGTCATTTAGAGTATTTTGGTGCCAAACGGTTTATTTGTAGAGAAACTTACTGACTCTGATTTATTTACAGTGGTGACGATAGGAACGAGGGGTCCTGATGTCTACAACACAAATATAATCATTTTATTTAATATCCATAATCACCAACATACACAAGTCTTCTGAGGTTTTATATGTAATGTTGATGATGATAAAATAGCAGTAAATCTAAAAAAAAATGGTGACTATTTTGCATTAGAACACCATTAATGTATCCCTCCACCACGAACAGATTAGATAAACTGATTAAAATACGTTTTAGACCAAAACTCTCAAAACTGCTGTAAAACAATGTCTCACACATTAGGCTAAGTATTCATAACCATTAAATGTAATAACTTTCTGTGATGTAGCTTTTAGAGGCTTAAACTCTTCAGACATCTGGTTCCTATCACTACCACTGTGAACAATTCTGACTTACTAAGTTCCTCTAGAATTAAGCATTTTGCTCTAAACTACTCTGAATGCCTTTGTTTACATCTTAACCATTTAATTATTAAGAATTTTTGAAAAATCAGTGGAGTTACCCTTTAAGATGGGTTGTTAGCATTTGCGTGTGACTGATTTTTAAAAACAAGGTGCTCACAAATTGCACATGGTAATGAGTGTAGCGCACTCAGAGTGCTGTTTGTACGTCAAGTTTGAAAGCTTGCATTTACTACCTACACACGTTTTCACATCTAATTCACATTTTATAAATCACTACTTACACATGAATTTCACATACAGTTCTTTTAAGATCACATCTGTGCATATGAATGTTTTATAATTTGTAATCTCTGGTTCCTTTTCATGGCTTAACAGTACCTATTGGTACTTGCGCTTGTCTTTGGAAATACTTGCAGCTGAAACTAATAAACTATTTCATTGTGCTAAACCATAAAAATAGAACTAAATAATATATACCCCCATACATACTTTGTTAACCCCCTTTTACCCTGTTCTTCAGTGGTCAGGGCCCCATGGACCCTTACAGAGCAGGTACTATTTGGGTGGTGGATCATTCTCAGCACTGCAGTGGTGTGTTAGTGTGTGTTGTGCTGGTACGAGTGGATCAGACACAGCAGTGCTGCTGGAGTTTTTAAAGACTGTGTCCACTCACTGTCCACTCTATTAGACACTCCTACCTTGTCAGTCCACCTTGTAGATGTAAAGTCGGAGATGATAGCTCATCTGCTGCTGCGCAGTTTGTGTTGGTCATCCTCTAGTCCTTCATCAGTGGTCACAGGACGTTGCCCACAGGACGCTGTTGGCTGGATATTTTTGATTGGTGGACTATTCTCAGTCCAGCAGTGACACTGAGGTGCTTAAAAACTCCAGCAGCACTGCTGTGTCTGATCCACTCAGGCCAGCGCAACACACACTAACACACCACCACCACATCAGTGTTACTGCAGTGCTGAGAATGATCCACCACCCAAATAGTATCTGCTCTGTGAGGGTCCATGGGGGTCCTGAGCACTGAAGAACAGGGTAAAAGGGGGCTAACAAAGTATGCAGAGAAACAGATGGACTACAGTCTGTAATTGTAGAACTACAAAGTGCACCTATATAGCAAGTGGAGCTGATAAAATGGACAATGAGCGTAGAAACAAGGAGGTGGTCATAATGTTATGCCTGATCGGTGTATATTCCATAATTCCAGTGGCCCCTGTTTGTGTCAGTTCTTGCTTTTAAATGTACAGTAGAAAAACACCCATAGTTTTTCCCTAATTTTAGAATATTGTATATATGTTTAGTTAATTCTGTAAAAATAGCTTTAAGTAAAAGTAGTGCTCCAAATGATGTTCTTTTTCTGGAATGCCTCCTTCTGCTGTCATGATTCTTATCATAAAATGTTTTTATTTCTGTATTCACTTCAGTGACCTTTTGAAATGACTTACATCTTACAGTTGTTTTGAAACATATTTATTAAAAGTTGCCTAAGGATGAGCAGCTTAGCTTGGTTTTGGTTGTGTATGCTCTTGTCTTTTTCATCTCTTATCCTTGGGTTTTTCATCCTTTACTCTATGTAGTCCTTCAAAAAATAGAGAAGCAAAAGAAGAAACTGCAGCTGAGTGTTGACGTGTCATATCAGTGTGGGATTTGACCCTTTGAAGATGTTTAGATGATGTTCTGCATAGAGACAGGAACTCATACTGTGAGATGAGTCTGAAAGCTCAGCAATGCTGAGGAAGAGTAGACCAGAGACAGGAGTTATTTTAATGCTGTTTCAGTACATGAGAGCATAAATGGTCAAGCCCGAGTCCAGACCTGAGTCATGGTGGCCTCTCCATTGGCTGCTATGTAGTGGAGAAAAGACAGAGGTCTTGCGAATCCTGCTGTGCTATTGCTATTATGCTCTGCACCTGACAGAAAATCCATGTGCTCCTCTAGATAATGATGGAAAAAAAGCACATTTTTTAGTTCATATTGATTCTTTTATCACGAGGAAGAGTACAGCCCAGATGATTTATCCTAAACTTTTTCCGTTTTTACCCCACAAGGCACTCTAGACCCCCAGAGAAAGGCTTAATGGTTTCTGGGAGCTAAAAAATACATGTCTGTAAATTTTGGTTCATTTTTTATTTAATAGAATCGTCATGTTTGTTCCATTAGATCTCTACAAGTATTGTATCAGTAGTAGTTATTGTGGCATCAGTGAAGAACAAGACACAGGAAATGTTGCGCATGTAGACGAATGCTCTATTTTTTAAAATGCAGTGAGGGAGCACTGCTGCTCAGCACTGCTGAAACAGCTGAGATAGCAGGCAGGTCAGTTCTAGCCGTGCACTTTCTCCTGGCCATAGGCACTAACACTGAGCTAACAACCCTACAGCCCAGCACAGAATGGTATAAACAACAAATGTGCACATCCTCAAGCTAACAACCACAACTTCTTTACAATAAAAAAAATCTCTCCTACCACAAGTGCAGCTTGTATGGCTGCTCTGTATGGCCTTGCCTCCCGCTTGACCACGGCAGCGTGAGCCAATAGTGGGAAGCTAAATTATGTTTTGGTTGGAAACAAAAGGGTTAAAATCCTGAAGGGAAATTTAACCAATCAGAATTTTTTTCCATTGTATCTAAGTAGATACAGTGAAGTGAGCTCTCCTATTCGTTAGGCCTTCAGGAGCTGAACTACAGGCCTTACTCTAGGCAAAAAACAGGAACGGGGCCCCCTGGATGCCCATTTTTAAATGAGCTGAGGCTCTGGGTTTACACTGCAAAAAATTATATCTTGGCAAGTGAACTTATTTAGTTGATCATATCTAACGTTCTTCATTTTGAGACTGATAGAATAGTAAAGGTTTATTTAACTATCACTATAATAGCAGGTAATGTTGCTTGTTTTAAGAAATATAGCTACACATTTTCAGAGACATGATTAGTAACTTGGATGGTTTTTGAGTAATTACCCAACATCCATCTTACATCTTACAGCTATCTATACTAACTTTAATAGTAGCATTATGCACTGCTGAGTCTGTGCAGCACTCCATTCTGACTGAAAAACTGAAGTTAACTTTAGGAGTGCAGCAACAAACTTTTTGCTTTCCTCCGTCTTTCACCGTGTCCTCACAAACGATGCCAGAGTGACAATGACAAAACCAAAAACTCCCATTATAACTGAACAGTGAAGCTGTATACCAGCTGTGAGCAGCATAACATGATGTGATGCATTATTCTTGACAGACAAAAAGACATTTTAATGGGCAGAACTCTGCTATTCCACCTTAAATGAATAAGGAGTGCTGAAAGCTGGAGGTAAATGAGCGCTGTTTGTTTTGTATCACTGATTGATAAGGATGCTTATCTAGCTAACAGATACAAGCAGATAAAACCAAACTGCCCAATACAATAATGTAGTGAGCAAACTCACCCATCTAAGTCTCAATATATATCAATATATATATAAAAAATTTGAACCTTGGGGGCCCTAGCTGGCTGTCTATCTTTGCTTAGTGCACAGACCGCCCCTGGACTGATGTCAAGCAAGCATGTCTAAAATAAAAAAGTTAATGTGTACCAGCATTAGCTTATCACTAAAATACTATTAGAAATCCCATAAGAGCGATACCAGAAATTAGCATTAGGTTTTTTTATTTTTTTATTTTTAAATAATGTTTTGACATTAATGGCCTAAACTAAAGACCTAACTTTTAAAGTCAGTGTCCAACACTACCTTTTTCACAGATGGAAAGGTTATTTGGAAAGGTGCATAGAACTGTCCACACAAGTGAAGAAGGTTCTACCTGCAAAGCAGTGTCAGTGCATCTGTAATCACTTTGTCATTTTTTAGTTGACACAGGAAACATTTTTAAAGAGGCTGTACTCTGCATATTTCTTTGTGGGTATGTACCAAAAGCAATTGCTTGGCCTGACCATTTTACAACTTTTTATTATTATTTATTTGTTAATTAATTTATTTTTATTCAACCTTTAATTTAAATAGGCAAGTCATTAAGAACAAATTCCTATTTACAGTGGCACTCTGGCAAGCAGCAGAAGCCACTTGAGTAAAAGGAAAATACAAATAGGGATAAAATAACAGTGGAAATGCACAGACAAGTCCTTGTGCAGTAGCAGACTGAAATGATGAGGAAATATAAGAAGTGTTTGTTTTAGGGACTTTGAGATGAATGTGAAGGAAAGACCTGCTGTTACACTTGGCAGACACTGGTTGTATCAGTGTTTGTATATAGGGTGTCTTTATCCCTTAGAATTAAACAAACTAATTAAAACAGATTATGTAAATTACCTCTGTTCTGATTGGCTGACTCTCCTATATAACTTTGCTTAAAACTTTGTTAACAACTTATAAACACTCCTTATAAGTTCACTAATAACCTTTTACTTATAAACATTCCTTCTAACTTCACTAATAAAAATTATAAACTCATATAAGTTATTCAGCATGATTGGGCGGGGTTAATGTGTTGTAGGCTGAGGAGGCAAATACAGTCATATGCAAAAGTTTGGGCGCAACCTAGAAAAGAAAACCACGCTTTGTTGGTTTTCTTAGTGAAAATATTATTGTTTATTTGCTGAATTTAACATATTGGAACAAAACAGTAAAACGTAAATGTAAAATATGGCCTTTGCAAAAATACAGCACATTTAATATTTTATATTTTTCCAGTGTTATTCCATTAAACTGTTGTAGGAAAAATACAGATTTATGTATGTTTCCTATAGAGGATTTGTTAACATATTCTCACTTAGAAAATCAACAAAACATACAGTTTGACGAGGGGTGTTCAAACATTTGCAAATGCTATATATGAATATGTAAATGTTTTGGTTTTTATGACATCTGAAACACTGAATTCAAAACAAGCAGTTTTTGCAGCTTAGTGTTCCATATATGGACTGGAGAGTAAACTGAATATTATAAAACAGGGTTTTCATACTACATCAAACTGTTTTATTTTAAAAAGATAAGAGCATTCATATAGGAATTACATAATAAATGATTTAAGAATAAGATGTAGGCCTTTTAAACATGTCATACACTTTATGGCACGTTAAAATCCGTAGCTGATTAGCTTCAAATGATATTGCAGATTAATAATTAAGGTTGGTAAGGTAAGAAATCCACTATACTACTGCTAATGGGTGAACCGTGTAGCTTAAAGCATCTGCGAGCAAAAATGAATTATTAAAGGATTTTAACAAGCCTGGAGCACTAAACTGTTGATGCGGAAACTCACACCATCTCGCATCAGCAAAATGCTTGACTAAATACTTATGTCAGTTACACCATCCTCATTCTCCCCATCACTCTCAGTGGGATTTGTTTTTGCCTCGTTTCTTTCCGTGTCTTTGTCTCTTTCAGTTGCTGCCTCATCCAGTAGGACATCAGTGCCAGGCAGCAGTCCTGTTATGGCTTGTCACTATCTCTAGCTGCAGTGCACCAAGAAGAAATTGCTTTTTGATGACTTGGCCCTACAATGACCGCTCATTTTAATACACTTTTAATGATTATAGCCTTGTCCTCTGTGACTCAGAGATGACTTGTGAAAGTTAAGCTTTTCACCTGACCGCTTGACCTCACTGGGCTGGTGCACCTGTTACCACAGGGCTGTTATTTTCAATGGAGATTTTACTCATGTTCTCTCTCTTTCTCTCTCTCTCTCTCTCTCTCTCTCTCTCTCTCTTTCTCTGTCTCGCTCTCCCCCTCTCTCTCTCTTCTATCAGCTGCTCTCTATATCTCTGGGGAGAAACACTAATAGAGCGCTATGAAAGTCTGCAAAGGAATGTGAATACGTTTCAATATGACTGTGACAGCTTTTTTCAACCTGAATAATGACAGATCAGCATTCACTTCTGAAAAGTTATGTTTCTTATGCTATTGGTGCCTCACCAAGTATGAGTTCATGACAACTGTATTTCAGCTCATTGCTAATGCTGTGTATGGTCTTATCAACCACAATACTGTAAAGCATCTCAATACATTTAAGTAAAGGTCTTTTCTTGTCAGAACAGGTGTCTATCAAGAATTCTCTGAGTGTTCTGTACTCAATATAATGATGCATTGAAATGATCTGATTTAAATGTTTACATCAATTTTACATAAATAAAACATTACAACACAGTTATTTACAAAAGAAGGTAAATAGAAAAAAAAACTGAATTAAACATTAAAATAAAATTCCTGGCTTAAACGGGAAACGAAGTTCAGGACACAATGCATCGCCAGTAAATAAAAACGTTTTACATAAAGGTTAACCTACTACAAAATGACTATAAAATTACTACAGCAGGCCACAGTATGTGCCCCTTATTTAAACACACTCAATAGCAACAATAGAGAATTACTGGTCATCCAAGCCAAAGAGTTCTACTTATTTTGGCTTCTTACGTCTTGCAGTGTTCTGTGTCTTGTATTTTCAAGTGGAGTCAATCCTGTAGTGGAGGTCTTAGAATGAGAAGTGACTACAAATCACTTGTCTAATGTCCTTCATAGAAACTGTGTAATATTTCCACACAGGAGACATTTTTACTGTTTCTGCTCAAAGTGAACTGACACACATAGTAGCAACCACCTGGATACCAAAGTGATGGCCTCAAAACACCTGGGATAACATAGTAATAGCTTACTAACACCTAGGGCAGCACCCAGCTAAGACCCAGAATACCATAAAAATGGCCCAGCAACCACTTGGGATAACATAGCAACACCATAGCAACACAACATAGCAACATTCTGTCAAAATTGTTTGGCCTTTTTTCTCTTCTGGACAAAGACAAAATCAAGGCAATTTTTCAAGATTTTGGTTCATCTCTAGTAAATTTTCATGTCACAGCTAAAAATACTTGTATGACTGCCCTTTCAGCTTACAGCAGTTTAGCCCATCATGTTGAAGTTATGTGGAATGTTGTTACTGCAGACAGTATGAAGCAGAGTGAAACGTGGAGAAAACGGCTGCACCGTTACAGATTGTCAGGAAGCTCAATGGATTAGTTTTCTGAGAAGGCCAGACACCTCTTTTTTTTTTAAACCAATGTCCCTAATGAGTACTTAACAGTTTATTCTACATAGTTTGAACAAAGCACAACACAGGACAACCAATCAGAACATAGTTTATCAGTCTTAAATTCACAGTTCCAAATGTCACCTATTTAATTCTAAGACATAAAGAAAGGTTGGAAATTGATCATGACTGTTCTTGGTACATAAAGTCATTCAAAAATTATAAGTAGACTTCAAATTAACATACAAAAATTAGCATGTGAGAAAAATTAGAATATATCCCCTTTAAAAACAATGGCAGGGACATGCATGGACTTTAAGGTACCATCCAAAGCAACACCCGAAATAGTCTTCACCTAAATAACAGAAACAAGGCCATCCATCCAAAGAAAGCCAGACTTAGAGGGCAATGGACAAGGACATCACTGAATTTTTAACAACACTAGATCATTTTAGTAATAGGTCCAACTATATGACAGTTGAATCTATGTGTGTGTATTCATGTGCATGTTTTATGTAGGAGTGTCTGCTTTTGCTGAACTTTTCTGAATATGTTCTCCTGTCTAGTGCTTTTCACTCACTGCATGAGATGACCATTGAGATTTAGTGCTCTTGCTCTCTTTTGTCTGCCAACTCACCTTCTGTTTCTATTTCCCTGCTGTCCTTTTCTTTTGACAAGCATTTCCTTCTCTACACGCCTTTATTGTGCTGGAAAAATGAAGGCCCTGACTCCATTTCCTCTGACCGTTCAAATCAATAGACATATGCGCTCCACAAATGAGCATAAGACAAATAGATGTTGCTTGTATATTACTGGCCACTTCGCAAATCAAAAATGAGAAGGACCTTTCTGACATCCAGGAAGATAGGTCATGGAAGACAGACACCATCAGAAAAAAAACTGTACTTAAAACTTTCATCTTTGATAGAGAAGAGAAAATCAGATCTGAAATGAATCCACAGGTCCATGCTTCCACCATGAGACTATAACTCAACACAATGCAGAAAATGCAACCACCTTCTAAGACTGAACTTTGGAGATGTAGAAAAATATCTCTGCAGATTTCTTTGAAAAACTGAAAGTAAGTCTTCCAAAAGAATAGAAGCTGTAATAAATGCAAATGTTGCACACACACAGTACTGAACATAAATGAATATTATGTACACTTCTGTTAAGTATATTTTTCCTACCAAGTGTTTTGATCAAATAAATGAAGGGTGGTCTTGTACATGCAGTACATGCTGTATACAGTATAGCACCTTTCCTGGTCATGACTGAACAAGCTGATTTCTTCTAGAATCTGAAAATGGCAATGTTAATGTCCCTCTGTATATAATTTCATGAGCTTTCAGTCCTGTCTGTTCTGTGCATTTGAAATGCTCTGAAACCTCGGTCCTGCGGTGAACCAGACGCTCCCTTGGCATTTGTCTAATGGTAGCAATTTCCGCGCGCTCAGTCGGACAAATTTGATCAAATCTGAGTCAAACTAAAACAGAACCATTAAGATGATGTGGAAAGACCATGTTGTGTTGGATTGGAAATCAAAAAGTAGTTGCAAAGAGCGCAAACAAGGCAGAGTTCGATTTAACTGTCAGAAAAGCTGATTGATTTTCATTGAAAATCCTTTGTCTTTGTCCAGAAAACTGGGCAAACAAGAAAAACTGTAGTGTAAAACAAAATACGAAATAAAAAAATTTCAATGATTCAGATTGTATCAAATTTTTTAATATAAACTGAAAAGAACTGTCTTTCCTTGAGCATGACCCATCCAAGCCTTTCACAGGTGTTTAAATTATGTCCCCCCAACCATTTTGCAACTTCCAATTCCCATACTACAGCCGGCCATTTGTCATTTGAGTATATGTCAGACAAAATTTGACAAGAGCCATTAAAAGGACCAAGGGGACCATATTTAGTTTGCTTGTAAGAAAGCACTTGGAGGAAGGTGATAAATCCAGACAAACACATCCGTCACACACAATTGCAGTGATCCATTTCCAAACCACATGGTCCCTTCTCTGCAATGAAGGGGAGCACAGGTTTTGCTGACCCAGCAGTCTTTTACAGGAGGTGCACATCAATAATGTTTCCTCCTTCTCTAATTTACCCACCACCAAGCCTGTAGCCTTCAACTCACTACCTCCTTTGGCTTTTTGTACTGAACTCCTGGTGCAGAAGAATCTGGAAGAAGAAGCCAGCTCTTAAAGCGGCTGGTCGCCTGCAGAGCCTAGCAGAGCCGGTGCTGTAATGAGGGACTTTATTAGCCGCTGCCTCGGGAGCTTGGCTGACTCTTTCCTCCAGCATGTCTGTAGGTGTTGTAGTGGTTAGCGGTACCTGACCACTCTCAGATCAGGAGGCCGCTTGGCTCATCTGGCGAGTGGGTGAACAGATCGTGAGATATAATTGGGCCTCTGAGAAAAGGGGGTTAGCTTGTGTGACTCTGCTAGCTGGGGGTCTACAGGAGTGTCATGTCCTCACTAGCATTCGAATGTGGCCTTTGACCACTATAGACAAGGTTCCGGTTCATCTTAAACCATTAAGGGGTTTAAGATCAAGGCATCTTGTGGATCTCCTTCTTGGTGTATTTCTTTGTAATTAGTCTTCAGGGACACACTTGATGAATGTACACTGCACTTACAGTGATACATTTTGATTAAAAATGATGACAAAATGTATTAAAAGTACAGTGTTAGTTGTACATACAAAACAATTACATTGATATGCAGTACTACGCAAACATCATTTGTTTAATTTCTAGTCGAAATAGCTATTAAGTACTAGTTATTAACTTTTCTGTGTCAGAAAAAGAGCGAAAATATGTGAAGGCTTTTGTTCCCATTCTAGACCTCTTTCAAAAATGTTCTTTTTTTGTGATATACTTTGGTGGGAGTACATTTCACCAATGCAAGACATATCGAATATACATTTTGATTAATAACACCTTTATTAGAGAAATGAAAATGTGTTTCTCTTATGTCAGTTGTCAAAAACCTGTTATGACCAAAATTGTTACAAATATATATGCAGGATTTTGGAATGAAACTCATGTATTTAACAGAAAATTACACATTTGGAAGACTCGCTTTTAGTTTTTCAAAGAAATCTGCATGAATATTTTTCCACACCTCTAAAGTCTTAGAAGTTGGTTACATTTTCTGCTTCTCACATCCAAGTAATCCCAATTATATGTTTAGACCACGGGTCGACAACAAGCGGCTCCTGCTTTTTCCTGTTGCGGCTCCACAGCAGAATTAGATTGTTAGGAAAAAGTAAAGTAATCCTCCTTTGCAGTAAAATAAAGCTCTGTTAAATAAAGCTCACCTGGCTACTAGCTAACGAAATGGCAGGGAAATGGCAGGGAAAGATTTTAGACGAACAACGATAATCTGGAGAGGAATGCACTTATTTGCATTTATTAGGTTTCCTGCTATGTTTAATCTGCATCAAGAAACAAAAGTCAAACACTAAAAAGTCACGAGACTGAGATCAGCTTCGTGTTCACCAGTTTCTTGTTCGAACAAGAAGCTGGCGAATGAGAAGCTGACTTCAGCCTTGTAAAAAGTTGAACGTTAAGAGACATTTCGCAAGAAACTATTTTATTTTTGCAGAAAAGTTTCCTGCCAGAGATGCAAGAAAAGCAGCTATATCAGTGCTAAAGCTTAAAGCAGAGCAAAGTAGGTCTGCGTTTTTGTTTATATTATGATTTTTTTAGCCTATACTAGGACATTAGCACATGCTGAGACATATGGTTTCATTTTTGTTGAAACGGCAAAATGTACATTTGGGTTGCCGACCCCTGGTTTAGATTTATCAGTCCATAAAACCTTCCACCATATCTCAGATGTCCAGTGTTGGTATTCTAGTACAGTTTTTCTTCTTTTTTTTTTTTTCTACTTTTCTCAGTAAGGGCTTCTTAACAGCTACACATCCTTTCAAACTCATAGTGTTGAGTTGTCTTCTGACACTAGAGGTATGGACAGAAACATCTGTGGATATTTTTCAAATATGGAGCAAGAGTGGAGCTTGATTTTCTCCTCTTATGGTAGTGACAGTTTTGGTGGTCTACAGGCCTTGCATTGTTGTTAGAAGTCCCGTTTTCTCTGACTCTGTTAATAATTTTTTGAACTCCAGGTTCAGAAACTCCTGTTTTTCCGTTTATTGTTCTTTGACGTTCCCCTTCTTTATGCAATATTTTGTATCTGATCTTCTTAGACATCTTCTTTAGCCAATTGTATGCACATGTGAAAGAAATTTGAAGGCAGTGAAGGTGAGTTTGTGTAGATGTGTGTGTGAATATTAGCGTCTCTTTAAAGGGGAACTTACTGTCAGTGACTCCTTTGTTTGATTGGAAGGATGGATAGTTAAAGTGGTAGTAGAGTGCACAAAAGTAAAGAGTAAACAAATTAAATACTGATTGATTTAATATACCTTGTATTGGAGCCTTTTGTGTCATTTTCTGTTAAATACATGTTCCCTACTTTTATCTCACACTACAACATGAATTACTTGTACTTAATGTCTGTCATATTAAACAAATAATGGTCTCTGACTTTTGCACAGTACTGCATTTTGGTTTAAAAGGATGATAAAATGTTTAAAAAGTCATAACAACCTTCAGGTTCAGGTTAGTGGCATCTTCCTAAACACGTAACCATTAAGAGTTCTTGTCGCAAACCCACGCTAAGTATAGTCTTGGTTTAAGGAACCTCTCGGGGATTCTCAATTGGTTCTAATGAGGGTGAGTGTCATTCTCTGTAGGTGAAATCTCAGCACATGCCACCTACGGCCATCCCTCCCACAGAGCCACAAAGGGTTAGGGTGCAAGAGCCATCGCGGCAGCTTCATTTCCTCTGATACGCAATCTGCTAAATGGCTTTGAGCTCCCTTTGAGTGAGATGCAGCCAAGTGCCATTCCCTTTGTATCCCTCCTCATGTCTGACAGAGGCTGATCACTGAGAATGTGGAATCAGATTGCTCTGATTTGAACGCTGGCCAAGCTGAACAGGGAGCAGAAGAAAGCCGTCTGACTGACAGCTGCTCTCCTCGCTGCCATGAACCAGCTGCCTCATTTCATCGAGCAGTAGTACAAGCTTTCAGAAATTGGGCATGGTGGATATCAAACATTTTCTTGACTCTTTTTCCCCCACAGTCCGTCTTTTTCTTGCTACTCTTGCTAATGCAAGACCTCACAGCTCTAGATAAAGGCCAACCAGCTTGAATTGTCTCTTGAAATGAGAGCTATAACTTTGGAGATGCCTGATACATCAAGACAAATTCAATTCCAGCCCACGGCTAGCTTTTTTTTCCACCAATGCACTACCCCCTCATAACTCCCACAAGTTATATTTCATTCCAATCTATTCTATTCATTTGGCTCATACATCCTGTAAGGCTTTATATTGGGCCCTGGTGGATATATGAGACAGAAAGCCCTAATATGGGCACGGTAATTAAGAAATATGAAGCAAGGAAAATGAGAAAACTCTCATTTTGCCATGTACCCTCTAAAAAATAAAGGTTTCTGAATGGTTCTTGGCTTGGAAGGATGGTTCCAGGAGAAACATTTTGTGTTAGTACAGGGCTGCCCAAAGTGGGGCTTGTGGGCCAAATTTGGCTTGAATGTTTAAGAGAACCTGTTTTATACAACTTCTTACACCATACAGTTGTCACTGACTGCATCAGAGATGTAACAACATCTATGAATCTAGGAACTCTTACCTATTTAAGTGCAACAGGCAGTGGTACATGGACAAAAAGAGACTTACTAACCACCGGTGTGAAGAATAAAGTAATGTGCTTCATCTAAAGAAACCAATGGTAGTATTTAAAGAATACACTTTCTTCAGATACTACCATTGGCACAGTGCAAATATATAAGGCTAACAAGTTGCTAACTAGTTGTCCTGTTGTCCCAAGACAAAAAAAAATCAGGCACCCCTGTTATAGAACCTTTCTGTGGAGGTATTTAAACCTACAGTATTTAGGTTTTGAGGATTTGGAGACCTCTCTGGTGGAAATGTATAACTGCACAAGAACATTTTTGTAATATTGGTTGTGTTTTGAACCCAAATGTGTGGATGACTGTCAGTTCATTGAAAGAGTATTCAAAGAGAACTCAGTCAAAACTTGGTGAAGGATGTCTTCTGAGGATGTAAGTGAATTATCTACTATTGTCATCAGTGTAATGTTGATTTTGCATTTGAGACCTAAACATCAAGCAGGACCATCTTTTTGAGGCTGTGTACATTAATACGTAAGATGTGATCCAAAAAAACTCCCACAAAAAATCCAAATCAACTCCTCTAAATTTCAAATGATTATTTTAGGCTTTGCTGGGTGACTCAGCAGCTTTAAACTTTGAAAAATTCTTAACGCTTGTGCATTTATTTTATGAACAATTGAGTTATGAAATAACTCTAGAATTCTTCTAAAAAGTCTCCTATCTACAACCATATACTGAAGGTATGGATTTCACTCTATAGAACAGAGGGAAAATACTTACAACAATAAGATTTTGGAAGATCTGTACTTTCTTCAATTATTATTGAAGTTAAGTTCTTGTACTTTCATTCAATCAAAAATATACTTTTTACTCCTTATGTTTCATTCAAAGCTTCAAAATATGCATTACAAATCTCAAAGACCTTTTTTTTTTTTAATTTTGTCCTTTTTAAAAAAAATTCTCTTGCCAATCAGCCAAGTTCCGGCATATTTATTTGTTTGTTTACTTATCATCCAACTAATGTCATATCAGTGTAAAATACAACTGCCCACCACTACATGAATCATGGAGTAAGGACCACGATGCCCATTAGTCATCACTCTACACCAAAATAAGAAAACTATTAATATACCTGTTAAGACATTGACTTTTTACTTTTATATACCTCAGTATGTTTAAGTGTAGATACTCTTTGACTTTCACTGCAGCAAAGTATTTGTTGATATTTTCTGAGATTTTTTTTTCCAGTTCAGTTTTACCAAAAGTACAAAGTTAGCAATATGTATATGTCAGCTTCCTCTCCCTCACATAAAGTGACTGCTCTCCTGCTGCTCTGAGTCCTGACCAAAACTCCCAGCAATAGGTTATTTAAGCTTCATTAATGGTGCTTGTTATGGCTACAGTTAAGAACACTGAATAAAGTTGTTTTAATAAACTCTTTTTCTTCTTTTTGTTTACTTGGCTAAACTTTAATAAATTTGCGGGATTCAAGGGGTTATTTAGACAAATTTCAATTAGCCTTCTGACCTCACTACAGGGCTAAAACTGCTCTTATAAAAGTGTTTAATGATGTACAACTGAACACTGATTCAGATAAAATATAATTTCTGGTTTTACTAAATTTCAGCTGCATTTGACACCATAGACCATAAAATACTGCTATAGGTTGGAAAATTGGGTAGGACTTTATTGGTTCAGGTCTTATTTATTAGTAGTTACTTTGTCACCATTGGCAGTTGTGAATCTGATAGGGTGGCTATGACATGCAGAGTTCCCCAGTGTTCAGTTCTTGGACTTCTTTTGTTCAATGAATATATCACTACTGTCGGAAGAAAACCTTGTAAATCCATTTTTTCAGTTTTTGACATAATTTGAAAATGCCTGTTGCAATTTACACTGTGTGTAAATTTCATGAAGAATGAACCAAAACAAATGGCCCAAAATGACTTGGAAAAAATTCTGGTTCCATTGACTTTTTTCCTTCTCCTGTAAAGTTATCATTTTGATGATTTTCTTTCGACAACCATTACCATAGTTTTGCAGATGATACATAGTTATATCTACCTCTCACACTAGACAATTACAGCCAAAACACTCACTGTGTCAATGTTTGGAGCATATAAATAATTGATTGAGTCAAAATGTCCTTCAATTCAATAACAAAAAATGAAATTATTGTGTTTGGCAACAAAGAGAAGAGAATTAGTATTAGTGAACATCTTGATTCTTGGGCTCTAAAAATCAAAGACCAAGTACAATATATTGGCATTCTCATAGACTCAGATCTCACCTTCAGCTATACTAAAGCAGTCACCAAAATAGATCTTAAAAACATAGCCAGAAGCAAGAATTTGTTGTCCCAACAAGACCTAGAGAACCTTATTCATGCTTTAATCTCCAGTAGGATGGACTACTGTAATGGTCTTTTAACCGGACTTCCCAAAAAGACCATTAAACAGCCACAGCTCATTCAGAATGCTGCTGCCAGAGTTTTAACTAGAACCAGGAGAACAGAGCACATTACTCAAGTTCTAAAACCTCTACACTGGCTTCCAGTTAGTTACAGAGCAGATTTTAGCATAGCTAGACACTGCTTCCGACTTGCGTTAGCCACCTGTTCCAGAGTCCTACTATATGTGATTAACTTGTCAAGCCAGCAGTCCACCTTGACTGCAGGCCTAAAATGTGTTAGATCTTGTGTTTAGATCTCTAAAACTAGACAGCGTGTTCTCCATTTTGCACTTTTTAGTCACTTTTCAGTCACTTTTCAGAGAGCGGTTGAGAAGAGTGAAGTGGTTTGATTTTTAAAGCAATATTTACTATTAAATTGTATTGATTTGTGTATATATTGTGATGAATGGACCAACATAAATGCTTCAAAATCACTTAAGATAAAACCTCTTTACATTAACTTACATTAAAAGTTAAGAACATTTTTGCTGTCTCCTGTAAAAGTTGTCATTTTAAGGATTCTTATTTTTCTTTGGACAGCAACAATATATTTCTTGACTATAACACTGGTAAACACTTTTTTTTTTATCAAAACAAAATTTTTAGTATTTGAAATCATGTTGACAGTGGCTTTAAGTACAGTTTCTCTGTACTTTTCCATCCCCTGCCTTAAAACCCCTCATAGGCATATACTTCTCATGTGACATATCAACACTGTGGATGGGCAAAACTACCTGAGTCCCAGTGATTTTCCTTCACAGGCCAATATGACAGCTTTAAAAGAGTAAGATCAAAACACTAGTTGGAGTATCAGCCAGTGTCAGTGATTCTCAACGTCGCCTGCTTAATGGATCAAGACTGACACTATAAACAACTCTGTGACTTCTCTAATATGACTCTCTTCTAATGCAAGACCTCACGTCTGCGTCTCCTCTGAAACACTCAAGCAGTATGAATATCGCTCGGCCTGTGATCCTGTCCTTTAGAATAGTTGACATTATTTTTTGAGAGTCCTCACGCAAGGCAGACACTTCTTGACTTCAGAGGACGTGATGAAGGGTTTTGCCAGCAGCTTTGAAAGTTTTCACTTGTCTCTGTCCATCTGTCAGCACTAGCGCTCCAAAAATAAAAGTCTTTAATGAACCTACATTCACACCCTCCCACACGTTTGTCCCTTTTATTCCCAGTGCCATTCGCACGAGGCAGCCCGCTGTTGATTGTTTTTTTCTTTCCCGGAGTAAAAGAAAAGTAATGTTTGCTTTTCCCATGGAGAGACGTCCAGTCAGTCCAGAAATGCACGTAAATGTGGTTTTGGAAATGTCAGCGACACATCAGGCGTACACAGCCTTAGAGCACAGTCAGGCGAAGGTTATTATTAACTGTCACGCACTGCTCGTGTACGTTAGCCTGGAGTTTGATGTTTGGTGTGAGAACGGGATGTAATTAAAAAACAGCTTGACCAAACATGCTAATGTGGCTAACAATAAATGGAAGGTTGTAGCCCCCAGTAGCCCATTTACAACACTGACTTTACTGAATTGTTAGCATCATTAGCTTTTTCATTAAGTGCTACCAACATTACAGTTTTTACAGTCATTAATTATTGGCAACATTAGTTTTTTTATTAATGATTAGCAGTATTAGCTTTTGCATTAGTTGTTAGCATAATTAGCTCCTTCCTTAAAATTTAGCAATATTTTTTATTGATGTTTTAACAATTAATTATTAGTAACATTGGCATTTTTATTAAGTGCTATCAATGTTGTTTCTTTTAATCAATTTTTAGCAACATTAACATTTTCGTTAACTGTTAGCAACATCTGCCTTTTCATTAATTATTAGCAAATTAGCTTTTTGGATGTTATGCACTGCTTGTGTATATTAGCTTGGGGCCTTCAGCATGGATTTTGTCTCGAGGAACCAAAGTACAATAATTGTGGTGGGCCAAGGGCCAAAAAGATGACAATAAGTAAATTAAGAGGATGTTTCAAATTGAGTTTTTAAAAAACTTGTGTTTAAATGTATAAAATGCATATTTAACTGTACAGTGTTGCAAAAACACTTCCAAAACACAATTTTAAATGGAAAATAGAAATTTAATAAGCTATATATAATAAAAATGTTCGTCCTCTTGTTGGGTGAGGGGTGGGGTTATGGTAGCTTAGGGTGGGCTAAATCAAATACCCTCAAGAGCCAGCTTTGGCCTGTGGGCCACATTTTGGGCAGCACTGGAAAGTGGTTTAAAGGAATGTCCTTAAAGGAATAGCTTGACCAAACATGCTAACATGGCTAACAATAAATGGAAGCCATCAATTAACATTTTCATAATGCTAGTTGGTAGCTATTCACTTTCATTCATTGTTAGCAATCTTAGTTTTTTTTATCAATATTTAGCAACATTAGCTCTTTATATGAATTGCTTCAACATACTTCTTCTATAGTCATTGATGTCTTTTCTTTAAAAGATCCCTGCACTGTAAAAAGATTGAGGTGTCTTTGTGATTAAATGGAAAGACCTGTCTGTTTGAGAATAGGGATTGATCGGACCTCATCTTCTCACAGCAGTGTACACACAGAGCTAATCCTCAGAGGACAGCCATTTTGCTGTCTTTTTATGGAAACATTTCAGATAAACTTTTTCATTTTTGTTTGATTTGTTCTCTCACCCTGGCACGTTGCCATGGATACGTATGAGCTGTGAAAGCCTTGCCTCCTTTCCTCTCTATTGCTAGCGTGCCATGCTCTTAACCGTAATCACACATTGAAGATAGAAGCCTGTAGACTGTGATAATGATAAGATGTTGTGGTGGTAGTTCAGTCAGAGATCAGGACGCCTTATAAATTGCCTCTTGATCTTCTGGAACAGTAGATATTCTTGTAAGTGCACAGCTTGAAAACATCTCCGAGTCCTAATGAAGGACTAATGGACTTTATTTAATCAGCGGATAATGCGCTTTAGAAATGAGAAGCATTATTAAATAATGATATTGCTTGGCATTATGCTGTAATCCCAGGTAATGTTCTGTTTAGCCCAAAAGTAATTGGACAGTGGCATTATTTTTGTTGTTTTGCCTGTGTACTGCAACACAATAGAGTTGAAATAAATGGAGTTGAAATGAAAATGAAGTGCAGAAAATGAGTGAAATCAACTTAATCAACTGCAATTATCTTAAATAAAGTAGTAACGTTTATATATACAGTGCCTTTAAAAGTATATATATATATATATATATATATATATATATATATACAATTTCTCTCACTCTACATTTTCAAACCCAAAATTTGTTGTTTGGCTGCAGATATTGCATGAAGTCTATAACTCATATCTTCTGTAGTGATGCTTCGCCAGGCTTGTAATGCAGCCATTTTTACTTCTTTCCTTCAGAAAAGTGCATGCTCAGTGGAGTTCAGGTCAGTCAAGAATATTTTTGGCCCTGAAAGACTCAGATTACAGATACAGTTGCTTCAGCAGCATGTTTCGACCCATTGTCCTGCTGCAAGGTGATGTGCCATCTTAGCTTAGTCTTTAGTTGGATTTGAGCAGTTATGATGTTTGTCCACACTTCAGAATTCATTCTGCTGCTATCATCTACAGTTAAATCATCAATAAAGACAGCTGAGCCTTTTCCACTGGCAGCCTTACATGCCCGTAGTCCATGTTCCACAAAGTAAGTGTTATGATTTGGATCATCAGCAGACAGTTTCCTACATTTTTTGGTTTGTTTTTCTGGTGCACCTTGTCTTGACGGTCAATAAGATTTGGTCTCAGGACTTTAAAAGCTTTATATGTACTTTTTAACAGACTGTACCCTGACCTTAACATTCATGAGGCTCACCATTGATTTCCTAGTTATGTTGAACGCTAGTTGACACATATTGAATCTCTTTAGCTCTCTTTTGCATGAAATAAAATGCAGTGACACACAGGTGGACAAGAAACAACAAGTGCCTGAATGTCTAATTACTGTAGGTCCCAAGATGAGAAGACTTAAAAAAAGGCTGTGATAAAAAAGCAATTACACTTGAATGTACATAATCTTGAATTAACCATGCATTTCTAGCAATTTTCCAAGATTTCTGCATAATTGAGTAGTTTATATGCAAACAAAGCCTTTCAAAGTAGTCAGGAGAAACTTCGTGAGATAGTGTAGGTTCACTGGTTGTTTTGGACAGTAAATAAAGTGGCCATATTTGCATTGAAGAGTTTGCGACCCCTGGTTCCCATCACCACCACTGTAATGTTGCATTTACACATTGGTAGTAGGTCGTCTACGCCAATCTATAAATTCTGTTGTTTTCAGTGAGGGCAATAATGAGGCCAGACCCAGCAGTGATGGCAGCAAACCACAATGGTCAGCGGCGTGTCAACTGCAGCAGTGGAATAAACAGGATGTGGATTTTTTTTGGGATCCAAACATCTCATTGTTGAAGGCCTGGCGAACCCATTATTATACAACCAAAAATAAAACAGTATAGAGCATCTTCCTACCTTTTTACACCTTTAATAACATGCAATGCCACATAAAGAAATCACTAAGTCAGTGCACCATTTCTCTTTAAAGCCTCTGAATGACTTTGTTTACACCTCAGTGGAATTCCCCTTTATATTTGTCTTTCTATTTAAACCTTATATTCCAGTAAAAAATGATATCCTCGTCCGGTTACTTACAGACTGCAGTGCATGTGGGGATGTAGAAATCAACAACACTCATTTTCGTGATATCAAAATTGTCATCACAGAAAGTATTTAGTCAAGTATTTACTGGCCTTTCATATTAAACATTCCTTGTTGTTACAAGCAGCCTTATAGATTTTTTATTATAATTTCTAATACTACAGCAGGCATACATACAAAGTGTCCTTGGATAAGGCATTTGCATTCATGAGAACGCAGCAAAGCCTTGATCTCAGAAGTCTCAGTGCCTCAAGTGTCTTTCTGAGTTTGACTTGACCTCTATGAATGTGTTGCAGTTTAGCCATGAGGTCAATGTAAATGACGCTTCATATATGGTAGACTCAACACAGCTTGTCTACTGCATATAAATGTGCAGTGCTTGCGCATGAAGGAGTTTAGAATTTCTTATTCAGTAGGCTTCAACATCATGCTACTAAATCAGCATCATTAGATTTTAAATATTTGCTTTTCTTTTGACACTTTCACTTGCTGTGCCTGAACCGAGCAAAAACAAGAAGATGCTACTCACACTGGATTTACTGCGTATGTCTTTTATGTTGTTGTTGCTATACAAGATGAGAAGTTAAAACCTTATGAAGGGACAGAGATTGAATTCATTAATGAACAGTTAATGTTGGACGAAGCAGACTTGTGTCATTGTGTGATTCCTTGGCTTCCAGCCCCTCCGTTTTGCTAATGTATTTGTGTTGTGTCAGCTCTGGGCGGTATGCTTTGGGCTCAGTGTGTATGCCCGCCGCTAGCGTTCAGCTCCACTGGACCGAGTCATGAGAAATACCAAGATTAGAGCCCAGTGAATTGTTTAAAGGAGGTTCACACATGTTCTCAGGAGCCAGCGGGGAGCCAGTTAAGGGCTAGCTCTGCCCTTTTGTAGAAGTGCGTGACTGTTAGCAAGAACGGTGGCAATGGAACAGCACTCTGTCTTAGGCAACACTGACAAATGGTGTACAGTGTACAAACAAAGAAAAATCAGTGTTTAGTTTAGCCCTGTAGCAAAGCATGACTATAAAAGCTAAGCCTTTAGTTTGAGCTATAAAAGTAAAAAATTAGGAGACTATTTTTGGATAGGATAGGATAATGCTAATTCCTGCTAGCACCCATATGGGATTCTAATAATATGTTCACACAAAGCAATTCACAATTTTTTGGCTGTTCTACGGTAAAGATGGACGTTTAAAGCTTGTAAAAAACGTTCTGTGCTTTATTTGAAGCTTGTAACAGACATTGCATAGCATGTTCATTGCCTAGCTGCTGCTGTTTTCTATTTATAATAACTGACTGGATTATTCTCACATACATAAAAAGTACTGGAACCCGACTTGAACAAATTAAAATCACTAAAATGTAATGTTTTCTATTTTTTGGATATTCAAACATGGATGCTGTAATGCTGCATTGACAAACCAGATACCTTGCAGATATAAAAGTAGAATGATATGAAACAGTAGGGTTAACACCAGACCAGGTCAAAAATAAGAATAGCCAAGCACGGTACATAGGAGAACAGACAAAAAGGGTAACGAGTAAACAGGTGAGGGTCTAAACCGAAAAAGAAAACCAACCATTAACCTTGGCCAAAGGGGTAAATCTGAGACAAACATCAGCACTAGACAAAACAGGGTCATAACAAGAGAACAAACTACAAACAAAGGACTCAGTACACACTGGTAAACAGAGTCAATACTTCACAATGAGAGTGACAAACAAACAGGTATATATATATATATATATATATATATATATATATATATATATATATAAAAGCAAACAGGTGAAAACAATTAGAATTCAGGTGACTGGGATCTGCTGACTGGCTGATGCATCCTGGGATTTGAAGTCCATAAGACAGTGAGAGTCCATTTAAGAGCTGAGAAGTGTGACAGATGCCTGGTTGCAAAATTGAAAACAAACCTGAAAGATTTATTTAATTCTAAGTTGAATTTTGAAAAAAAAACATTCATATTTAACCGACCAAATTCTCATCACTGCAGCACAGTAAGTATATATATATATATATATATATATATTTTTTACAAAACATCGCATTTTCCATTTTTATCTCATTACCGCAACTCATTGACAGCCACTGACATTTTTCTTTTTACTTGGGTCATATAAGGTATTGTTCGTATTGGTCATTAGAGTTCACAAAGAAAATATATTAAAGTGATTCAGAAGTTAAAAATAATTAAAACTCATATTTTTCAAATTATAAGAAGGGAAAAAGACATTAATAATGAGAAATCTCTGAATTGCTGTAAAAAAAAAGCTGGCAAAACATTTTTAAACAGACAAATGAAGAATTTAACTTTTGACTATACGACAGAGAGCTCCAATTGATCTACTAAATTGTATGAATACTGTTTAACTGCGTGATGATTATGTCACTCAGACATTTACGGACACAATTTGAAGCGGTTTTGAGAGAACTGACCGACTGGTCAGGCTTGTATTTGCAGTCAGTGATGACTTTCATAGACCTACAGTGACATTTTTTTCCTCATAAGCTTGCCATTCTAAATCAGAATATGACTGGTTCCTCTGTCACTTACTAACTGTATTAGTGGTGAATCTGACATGTTAGGTCTTCAGTTCAGCTCCTAAAGGTCTAACCAATGGGAGAACTTACTTAGATACCAAGAAGGAATAAAAGTCCTTATTGGATGAATTTCTTTTGGGGAAAATAAGAGTATTTTATAACACTTGCAGTTTAAATGCAACAAGCATGATGATCCTATAAAATAAAAACTACATATAATTATATAACGTCATAATCATAAGGCCTCCTCTGAAAGTCGAGAGGGCGCTGAGGGTTGCCCACTTTTTTAGTCAGCATAGAAGTCCTGCAGCTTTATGGTAAAGCACTACCATGACGTGCATTTGGACGAAAACGAAGAAATGTGCCATGGATGCTACACGGTTCTCCGACTCCTCTTCAGGGGCTGACAGCGCTGTCGTTACATTTCCATTAAGAAATACATCTCCCAGCCATCGAATGCCATCAGCGGTGCATGCTAGGACCCTCCACTGAGCAAATCAGATAGCAGCTCAAACATCATTTCTGACCTTCAGGCACTCCGAAGGCAACTATCCACCACTGCTTTTCATCTTGATTTTCCAGGTTTAATTACGAGCCACGCCACTAACCCGGAGAGAGAGGCAATTTATTTTGGCTGACGATTAACACGCGTGCTTTGTTATGATTGAATAGATTTGATTATAATGATTTTTCGGGAGACAACCTCAGGGACGTGGATTATCGTCTGAGCAGGGCTCGTGTGAAATCTCAGCTAGAGTAGAACCCATTTGATTATGTGCCACAGCTTGCAGAAAGGAGGCTTCTTTTTACATACACTGTGCAAGATGATCAGCCCACAAAGCTTAAATGTGGTAAAGGCTCCTGGCATTCATTCATTTTTTTGATGTTTATATATTCCAGAAATTTGCATTGTTGCCTCACGTTGTAGCTTTTAATAAGGTAATTAGTGCTGGTTTAGAAAAGCAATAGGATGCGAGCTTGATTGCATTGAGTGTGAGGAAGAGAGGCCTGAGTGATTTGCTGAGAGGATCAGGAGGTTATAAGATTTATACACTTGTGATTGTGGATTGTGGGTAATCTGGCTTCATTCCAGCTGTGCACAGAACGCTTCATTTCATTTTTTACGCTCGGAAATATTTTTTGAGGTGTTTGAAGTTCCGTAGACGAAACTGAACGTGGGAGCTGGTGCCATGCCCTAAAGCCAGACATTTACGTGGAAGTAATCTCATTGCGCCGTGAAAGAGCGTGTCCTCTTTGCCTCGCCATCAGAATGAGGACTATCTCAAATGAAAAGGCGATGTAGCAAAGGCGCAGTGCAAGAGACCATGACTATTGTCCCTATTTCAACAATGCGAGTGGAGGAAGTGATGAACTACAAAGACTTTCTTTTGGCAGCACAATTCTGTTATACAGTACAAAACCCACAGTTAGAAGAGGAGAAAGGTAAATTTTTAACAGGCAATCAGTCTTTTTTAGGAATTTGCACACTAATTCATAATTCAGTCCTCAGATTAGTCACACGGATGGGGCAGTTTGATGAGATTTCAACTAGAATAGTAGAAAATCTAGAGTCATTATGGTATCCCAGATGGTTGATAAGGTGTTTTCAAATGGTTGCTATGGTATCCCAGGTGGTTGCTAAGGTGCTTCCAAATGGTTGCTATGGTATCCCAGATGGTTGCTAAGGTGTTTCCGAATGGTTGCTATGGTATCCCATATGGTTGCCAAGTTGTTTCCAACTGGTTGCTATGGTATCCTAGATGGTTGCTAAAGTGTTTTCTAATGGTTGCTATGGCACCCCAGGTGGTTGCTAAGGTGTTTCCAAATGGTTGCTATGGTGTTGTAGGTGGTTGCTCTGAGATCCCAGATCAATATCTCAAAAACCAGTAAGACAAATATCTGGTAGAAACATGAGAAAAAAACGAAAAACAAAAAAAGGTAAAAATTAAAGTTTATAAAAAACTATTCTAGCATTCTGACACAAGGTAATAATACATCTACAATATGAAAAACAGGAAATTTGCGGTCTTTTGGTATGCCTTATATGTTTTGACTGAAAATATATGAAGATACGGAAGATATGCCCACTAAAATTAGGAACACTGTGATAGATTTTGGATAGAGAAAGAGAGTGAGTAATTGAGTGAGAGAGAGAGGTTGGAAGCTCTCTCCTTCTGCGCTCTGAGTTGCTCTGCTCTACGCTAGGCTTTGAAATCTGCAGGCCTTGAAGTCTCAGGTGGAGAGTTAGTGTTGGGACAGCTGCTTCTGACATGTACATTAGCAGAGGTGCTCTTTGATGAGAAGTGAGTTCAGTCGAGCTCATCCCTCACCTGCAGCCTGATTCATTTTATGTCCCAGCTGCAGTGCCAGGTGGCTGTAAAAAAGAGCTCACAGAGGAGGCTTGGATGCCACTCACAGAAAACCCAAACTCTGCTGGTGGGCATTTTTGCCTCATGCTTGATGCTAGACATGAGATGTTAAAAAAAAACAATAAGTAACGTATTGGAATTTCACTTTGTTAATGATTTGTTTGAGTTTCATGTAAGTTTCTGAACTTCTAAGGCCCTGTTTATTCTTGGCATTAACAAGTAATCATCATGTAAAGATCAGTTCATCATCATCATCATCATATCAAGACACAGAACCTTTATGCTTTACCCTTTAAATTTGGCTTCTGCACCTAGATATCAATTTCCCTGTGCAGTATTTACACTATGTATATGTACATGCTATGTCATTTCACTCAAAAAAGTGACCTGGTGCAGCCAATGCAAGAAAAAATGTTAATTTGACATCAAAGTTGAAAAAAGCAGCCTTTATCATAGATGATGTGTATTTAAACATACCTTTATAAATGTTTATGTAGGTTCAAGTCAGTCGTCATGTTGAGCTTATGTGTCATGCAGCCTCATGAACACTGCTTACACTTTTAATAAAGATGGTTCTTTAAGGGTTCTTTAGTAAAGACAGTGGTGCTATATAGAATCATGAACACTTAAAGAACCATTTGCATGTTTAAATTGTTCTTTGCATGTTAAAAATGTGCTTCAGACTATTTTCACTTTGAAACTGTTTCTTTTTCATTATTCTCATAACCTTTATAGCTCTTGCTGTGTTATTGTTTTGCTATCTGGTGTCGACTAGAGGAGGTTGAGTTCCCACTTTAAATCTTGGTTCCTGTCAAGGTTTCTCCCTATTGCTTATAAGGAGCTTTCCCTGCCACTGTCGCACCTGGTTTGCTCACTGGGGGTTTTGATGTGGACTAAATGTGGGATAAATATGATTTGGAGTTTGTGGTTCAGTGGCATTAAAGAAAAGTGATGATTTTAATAGAATGTGATTTTGATTTCCTTGCTTATAGCAAAAAAGAACAGTCTTGTTTCTAGGTTGACTAAAAAAAGCATACAAAACCAACTTGCTATATTAGTTCATTTTTTATGGACAATGTTTATAGTAAAGAATATAACAACACTGATTATCAACAAACATCAGTTGTCATTTTGTATACACTTTAAGCATTTTCTTCTACCTTTATGGATTTTCTTTCCACATTGCTGGCTCCTTGTTTCTCAGCTGCGCTGATGCTGATGTCAGCCAGAGAAATGCAGGTCACGTCAGTGCATGATTGGGGAGGTGAACTTGAGAGTCATTCATCAGGGGCTGGCTGGGGAAAATCAACATCATCAACAGCATCGATTGGGTGGTTCTGTATGGTTCCTGCAGGACCAACATAGACAAGCCACAGGACACTGAATGTCTATACAGTTGTCATGTGATTATTAACAAATAAGATGGCCGTTTCTTCAGTGCACTCCACCCTTCACACAATACATTCCAATATATGTCATGTCATATATCATATGACTGCAGTGTGTGGTGTAAGTCAGAGAGACCAGCATTTCTAGCATCAGTTTGTATTGAATTTAGTGAAATGGGCGAAAACTTAGTGACTTTAAATGTGGGATAGATGGCGCTAGATCTGCTGGTTCCTCCCAAATGGTTGTCTTCCTCGGCTTTCCACACAAACTATTTCCAGAGTTTCAAGCAGAAAAACTGTAAAGGACGTTTTCTTCTCGTCTGCTTAGTGGGCATGGGCTTCCATACACCTGATATCCACTGGAGAATATTTGAAAGGCACAGCATATCTGAATGTCATTGCTGACAAAGTTCTTTCCTTCATGTTGTTCTGAGGGCCAAAGGAGGAGGCCCAGATAAGTGTACCTAATAAACTAGCAACTGAGTGTATGACAGCACTAATCCTCCCGTGCAGTGGCAAGCCTGATCACTCTGTTCTAGCTTTGCTATGCTAAAAAGACTTGGCCTGATGGGTCTCCACAGTGACATGCTTTCATTTTGTGGAGTCACTCAGCAATGATGAGCAAGTGTGCTTATTGTTAGTTTTTCATCCCTCTGCATTCCTTTCAAATGACCTTGCCACTTAACCCCCGCTTAAGTAGAGTTGGAAAGCTCTCTTCTCTTTCTTTCTTCCTCTCGGTAAGTGGCAGTTTCAGGCCTTTGTGACGTGTTGTAATCAAGTTTGCGAGGGTGGGCTTGATTGAGAAGGAGCTCTTTAGGGTGTATTTGCCGTCTAACCACCCACATCTGCTGCTGTCTCTTCTTCAAACCCTTCGAGACGGAGATAGAGGACTCTGTCATGCTCTCATCACTGTAACACTCAGATTTGCACCTATGATTGGGTGTTTTATTTAATGGAAAACACATATTTACTCTGCCACAAAGCATGTTTGGGCTGCACGTTCTACAGACAAATAAATTAGTGTGAAAGCGTTCTTCAGAGTGACTGTATGGACACTGCTTAAAGTACTGATGACGGATAATACTGTCACGCAGAGAGACACTGTTGAAATGCTGAACGCAGAGGTCGTGATTTACAGAGATGCTTAAGATGACGATGAAATGTCAGAGCTGTCTGTGGAGCTGTTTGTGGTGACACATTTTCTAGCATGAGAGTTGAGAAAGAAAGAAAAATCAAATCTCTGTATGACCTGAAATGGTGTCCTGTAGTCCTCTGTGAGCTCCTGAGAGATTTTCCAAATCCATGCTATTGACCGCACATATGGGCTGTTATCATTTGACTTCACAAGCAGCAGGCACGCTTACACATAAACCCCAGGGTGCTTGAGGGCCTGCCCTTCTGCCTCACACTGTACAAGAGTGCCCTTGGTCGACATTGAGTTTTATGTGGTCATTCTTTAAGATGCATTTCAGCAAGGCAAGGCTCAGCCTCACTCTGGTAATAGAGCTAGTCGGTTAACCCAGCGTAACAAAAAGTTTACTTCTCACATGGAGAACTGTACAAGTTAAAAGTTGATGATGCTCACGTTTAGTCTAGCAACGTTGTGTTTACTATTTACAACATGGTCTTACTATTGTTTAGTAAGTCTTCATGACAAAATAGCCTGTGAGAGTTGCTGTGATCGCAACCAAATATAAGGTGGGCAGTAAGGGACACTAATCTGGGGTACTAATAACTAATACTAATACCTTTTATTGTAAAAAAAGGGATTCATGGTAGGTTCTGTGGATCTCTTTAATAAAGTTACCTGACTTGTTCAAAACAATTGGATAGCATTATGGACAACATTAGCCTTGTACAACAGCAAATCAGCAGGTCAAATCCCTGTTCAGACAGTAATGCTAGTATTTTTGGCAGCCTTGGCAAAAACTCTTAACACTACATTTGCTTTCCTCCGAAACATGATTACACCGTCTTCTTGATAAGAGTGCATGCAATATGCCATAAATTAAATTAGGTTTAATTCTTATTCATGATGCCCCTTCTCTTGAGTCTCTGCCTGTGCACAGGCCTGATGAGCAGCAGTTATAATTTAAGCAACTGCAAATGACATCACAGCTTTGATTTGGTCTCGGGCATGAGCCAAAGGAACCAGTTCTTCAAAATAAAGAAAAACATACAGCAAAGAAGCCTCTTTAATTTTAGCAGTTCCTTATGACAAAAGTAGTAGCCTTGCATTATGGACAGAGCCATAATACTGTCACAGCATATAGTTCAATATTTACCAGATTAAACTGAATGTCACTTGTTTGCTGAATTGTATTCTACTAATTTCTGGTTAATTCTAATTTGTTTAGATGTTGAGGTGTTTTCTGTAGTTATAGTGGACTTGCTCTGTAATCCAGCAATAGATGAAGTTGGGAAACCATGAAGTACTATATTTTCATCTGAACCATGAGGTCAACTACACGGTAAAGAAAGTGCTTTGAATTTTGCTCAGATGCATTCTGGGTAACTTGCAGAAGATACAGTGGGAAGTTTACTCTACTGTAGCCTAATGTCTTATTAATGTCCATTAACAATCCATTGTTTCAACAGTGAAAGTGTATAAAGCATTCAACAAAGCATGTGTATGTATTATTTAGTATTATTTAGCAGCTTCTTTAAAACTATATTAGTCATCTCTAGTTTTGTTCTCTTTCATCAATGATACATGATGACAAACCTATTTCCAAAAAAGTTGACACAGTAGGTAAAATGCAAATAAAAACAAAAAGCAGTGATTTGTAAAATACGTTTTATGGGTGTCTAATTAAGAAGAGCACAAAGAAGAGATATCTAAAACTTTACCTTATTATCTTTATTGATTCTTGTAAATATACACTACTACCAAATTTGATACATGCAGTACATTCCAAAAAAGTTGGGACAGTGCCTACCTTTTTGAGATTAGGTTTATACATCGCCTTGTCTCCCAGGCCTATGCTGTATAAATCATAGGGATGCACCAGCAAGTTTACAGTACCATACAGTAAGTAATAACTAAGTAAGTAACTGAAAGTATAGAATAGCACTTTTTGCATCCGACATTATCTCAAATCAGCTTTCCTGCAGTGCAGATTCCGAGCCATGTTGAGCGAAATGTCAAAAATGGCCAATGATTCAAGAAAACTCTTTTAGAGCACAAAGAAGGAATACCAAGAGGTGCCACATCCTCTTTGTCCCTCAGCTTCATTCCATGCACAAACAACGTTTCTCTCCTTGAGTGACTTTTTAAGCTTAGTCATGTAATGCTTCAACACTAATCATCACTTCCGGACAGAGGTCAACAGATTTCTTGTTCACAAATTACAGTCCGTCTTGGCAGAGTTCTCCACAAGAGACAAAAGTGCTAATTGCTTCAGTTAACATTCGGCCTTGCGTTCTCTGAGTGGGGCCTTTAGATAAGCTTGTGGAGACAGACCTACCACTGGGCCATGGCCTATCGGGAATGGTGGAAGTGTTCTCTGGAACGGCGCCAATGAAATGGCTCATTCAGAAAGGAGCTGTGTAGTGAGTGGTGCTGATAACGCTGCTGTAGAGTGACTCACTGGCACGAGTCTGAGTGGAGTGCTCCTCTTTAAAAGAGCTAAACGAGTCTGGTCCATGTTCATTAAAAGTTATTCATCCACCAGGTGGAAGGTGGGATACGTAGCCCACCGGCAGTGATGTTCAGTTCTCAGTGCACAAAAAGGAAATCAGCACAAGGAGTTGGAGTTTAGAGAAGACTCCCTGCAAAGATCTCATTCACACTTGTTTCTCCCAATTAGTGCTTTCAAAATCATACTCTTTGCTGCCCCCTCTGGCTTTAATCAACCCTTTGTATGCTTGTGCTTCCAGAAGTCTGCGCCAACTGAAACTGTTTGTAGTTCCTAAAGGCATGAAAACAGCAGACAGCATCAAGAAGCATGTGTCGCTTCCTCTTTCCCCGGTCCCTCCTCCATGGGCTAAGCTGCGGCTTTGAGATAGGAGGTGCCATTCATGTTGCACCGTCTCGGTCCATCCCCAGTTGCATTGTGTGCATTTTATCACTATTGATTTGGGTGTTAAGATGTCGGCAGCAGGCTCTGTTTTCCCCTGCAGTCGCGGCGAGGCCGGGACTGGGGCATGTAATCAGGCACTGGATGAAGAGGAACACGGCCTTCTTCAGCTGGGCTCTGGGGTGGCAGACACGCTCATCGATCCGTTTGGAGTAGTACATGTTATAGTGTTTTCTCCACCGGGCTAGAAAGCAATAACAGGTCCTGGACTGCTTTCATGGGTGGAGAGGCGATAAATATATATATTTATATATATTTCTCCATAAACTAAATGTTGTCATCAACCAAGATGATCATCCAAAACATGTCTGATGTGCAAAGTTCACTTCTTACTTTGTGCACTGGAGCAAACACCTAATGGAAACTTGTACTCAGGCCCAGATTATTCCATGGGTTTAATAGGCGCATGCCCAGGGGTACGAGCCACTAGGGGGCCTGCAGTTGTGACAAATAATAAACAGCTGTCTTGACTCATGGTGAGAACTTCAGTAGCAGCATGACCAAAAAATAACTAAAATAAGTCTTGTGGCTGTTTTACGATCGATTATAATCCTGATGCTCTCAGGTTTTTCAAAAGACATACCTGGTGGCCTACTAGCCTGACAGAGTAGAGGATACCCATTGCCAAACACAAGTTAAAACATTCGGCCCTGGTTAAAGAAAAAAAAGACTTGTCATTGACGGCAGTGATCTGTGAACTGTCTGCTTTTGCACATACTGTAATTAAAGGTAGGACATAATAAAAAAAAAAAAACATTTTCCATGTTTGCTGTGGCAGTATGCTTTAGCTTAAGAAGCTTACTGGTGTTGTTTTCTTCATCTTTTTATGTACATTCCAGGGGTTCCGATTTTAATTTATCAATGCTGTCAGGGACAAAACCTTGTATCTCTGTTTTTGTCATTTTTCAATTTTTGAGCTAATTTGAAAAAGGCTGCCCTTTATGTTGTGTCAAAATTTCATGATGAATGGACCAATGGAAATTGTCCAAAATTACTTGGAAAAATATATGTCTCCATTTACTTCCATTAAAGTTAAGAGCATTTTTCCTTGTCCTGTAAAGTTACCTTTTGGAGAGGTTTTGTTTCAAAAGCAGTATTATGTTTTATAAATTGTGTTGCATTGGTTGTTGGATTTATGTTAACGTGTTCATATTAATGTGTGCACAATCTTGCTGTTGTTTGTTCTGTACCACTACAAGGTGTTGGATAATATGATAACTGCACTGCCATCAGCAATAACCTATAATCTCATATCATGCCATAGCAAGACACAGTGCATTTGGAAAATGCAGCCCGGCCTGTGTAGTTCCCACTGGATGACAAAATATAAATGACTTTATCATATTTTATATAATAAGAGATTTATTGAATGTAAGAGGTTTGTTTCTAGAAGCATTCAGGTAACCTGATTATAGTTTTACATGTACTGTAAGCCCCAATCTATGCATTTAACATTCAAAACATTCTTCCAAAAAAAAAAGATACAGAAAAGAAAAAGAAAAATAAATACCAAATTTGTAGTGGACACATGTACAACACCATAGTTAGTATGCTGCCATCATGGTGCTGCAGTACAATATTATAAACAATTCCATGACCACCAACAAAGGTGGGTGGGTTGTGGCCCTTCAACCAGTTTCAGGCCTCCTTGCGCTGCACCTGTTAGTACTGTGCAAACTGCATGCCTAAATCATCACACATTTTCCTCACTGTTTTGAGGTATTAAATCATTTAACACTTTTTTGAAGACTGCATTCATAGGGACTTCATAATGCATGCATAAGCACTGAGTAACATATTTATAAAGCAATACTTGAGCATTTATGGACAGCTTAGGCCATTGATCGTGAAACAACATATTTTATGACATAAATTACACTGTATTGACATGAGGGGCTTTAATGTAAAGTGGCAGGCATTTGTTCCATTTATAACACTGTCATGAAACATCATACAGACAGTTAAATCTGTTCTTCATGTCTGCAGTCAAACAGATCTGCTTAGAAACTGTTCATCAAAATAAAACAACACAACTACAATAGCCCACAGTACTTTTACTGTTAATGCTCAGGTACATTTATAAGCAAGAACGTTTGTACTTTTGTACTTAAGTGGAAATACAGAGAGAAGTTCTACTTTTACTGGAATAATATTTTTCACGGATATTTCTTCTTTTACTCAAGTATGAGAGTATTTATATATATATATATATAAATGATCACTTAAGTTCGAGAGCATCAGAATCTTTTACTAAGCTAGGCCTCTGCCTTGTAAGCTCTTTTACTTCTACTTTTTGCTTTATAACAGTGTTATAAATGGAACAACTGTCTGTCACTTTAGTTGAAGACCCCTTATGTGAGACAATGTCATTAACTTCCTAAGTCTACTTATGTCGTCTTGCATAAGCTGTTCAGAAATACTCAAGTATTGCTCATTAGATACTATTATTCAATGCAAATACATGCATTATGAAGACCCTATGTGGGTAACCTTCAAATAAACTCTTACCTGTGTTAAAGCCTCTTATGTCACTACATTGTAATTTACTTCATAAAACTGTTGTCTTGCAATTAACGGCATAAGCTGTTTATAAATACTCAAATGTTGCTTTTTAAATATGTTATTTAATACTTATGCATGTGTTATGAGGGCCCCATGATGGTAGCCTTCAAATAAGGGGTTGCTGTAATTGAAATACACTTGCTTGTGTGTTTTCTGACACACCGTTATCTATAAAAATGGACATACAGAAGTTAAAACTAGTAGCACTCATCTTGAACCCTGTTTTTTTCTGTACTTTCATTCTTTGTTATGAGCATGGTATCTAGTTTCCATCAGATGTATGCACATTTTGCAAGTGATAAAATGAAAATGCATTTGTAGTTGTAGGTACACCAAACATGTGATTCTGCAATATTTGTTTGTGTTTGTTTTGGGCCAGATGTATGGCTGAGTATGTGTACATTCACTTATTTGTTTGGTAGAGAGAGAGAGCAAGCGAGCGAGAGAGTGTTCTACTGTGTTGTTTAACATGCCTGATGGTGTGTGTGTGTGTGTGCGTGCTGTTGCTGTACTCAGATAACATGAAGAGGCCTCATTTTGTTCCAGCTCCATTGTGTTTCCCAGCACCTCACCCAGGCTCGTGGTGGTTGGAGTCTCGCTCTGATTGGGTTTATATATAGATATGCATTAAGCGTCTCCAAAGCGACTGGGGTCTCGCCGCCCACGCACAAACACGCAAAAAGAGCGTCGAGCACCCGAGAGTGGCGATGACAACACGCATTCTCAACAGCAGAAAGTGCTACCTAATCTGATTACTCTCCCTGTCTCTCCTGTCGAGCACAAGCCATTTTTCACCAGTGCAGAGATTATTTATAGAGCGCAGTTAGCTATCAGCCTGTTTCATCTCAGCTCTCCGCCACAGCCAAGATAGAGTTTTTCTTAATAACTCGATATTTTTATAAAGACGTTTTGTTTAGAAAATTTGTGGTGTATCAATATATGTGGGAAATAATAATGTTGGGTAATGCAGCCAGACTTCAGAGTGCTGACCTCATGACTTATACCAACTGTGAGCTGTGTAGAGGAAAACAGTACTGATGAGATGACTAAGAAGGAGCTGTGAGTGTGAGATGTGAACTCATAAAGGCTATTCTTCTCCCCTGTTGGCAGATTGAGGATATAGTGACCCGAATCCAGGATGAGACTGAAGGAGTGCCCATCAGAACGGTTAAGAGCTTCATGTCTAAGATCCCAAGTGTGGTCACAGGTGAGCAAGTTATTTTCTCCTCCATTCCTAAGTGCAACAACCCTTGCAATGTCAACAGACTCCTAGATCATTTGCAAAGCTGCCCTTGCCAAATCAACCAAATGTTGGGATAGAAATATCATTTATGTTACAGTTGTATGCAAAAGTCTGAACACCCCAGTCAATTTTGTAGATTTTCTTCAGTGAAATTCTATGATGAAATGACATGGAAAAATACTTTGTTACATTAACTTCTGTGAATTTTGTTTTCCTTCTCCTGTAAATTTACCATTTTGGAGATGGGATTGTTTTTGTTCTGCAACAATATGTTTAAAATATCTCATAACTTCATGACTTTACATACATTTTTATAAACATAATGTATGTCAGTGGAACACAAATGGCAACTCAATCATGGAATTACCCCTGACTATTATATTCTTATCAGCTACACTCTCATTGGCTATCCACACATCCAGTTTTAATCTGTCAGAACCAAACTTTTGCTTATCAAGCCAAAATCTACTTGCTATCTAATCGACACTAGCAAGCGGTTGCCTGCTCTGCACAACATGAGCCTTTTGGAACTTTTAATTTACTTTCTTTGGTGATTTTATCAGGAGAAGTGCTCTCAGATCCTTCCAGTGGTATACTGGAAAAAAGTGTTGCTTTGAATTTACTTGATTCAAATGTGTTCATCAGTTCCACATGAATAAAATATATTACATCAACACAATTATTACCCAAAGTAAGTAAAACGACCAACAGTAATTGTGGTGTTGTAATATAATTCATTGTCATGAAATCGATGTGCACATTCTCATCACATTCATTCAAAGCAACATTTGTTTTCAGTAATATGAGCACACAATGCTTTAATCTTGGCAAATGGAAGATGCCCAAAATACTAAATGTATGAGGTGCTAATAATTGTGACACATATTTTTATCTTTTATCATCTTTTCTGGGCAAGATCCAGCTGATATTTTTCACAGCCAGTTTTGCTCATATTTACCATTTTAAATAGCACTATAATAAAAGGTCTGCTTTCAAAGTGTTACACGTGTACTGAAGACATGGTACAAAGCTGCTGAAATGATTCTGAGATGATCATCCATGTATCTCAAACATACATACATGCATCTCTATGGCACATACTGCCACTGGGTATGTTAGATTTTGTGTCAGTCCTATTTAGGAGTCTCTTAATATTAATGTGATGTGTTAGATTGGAGTTAGAAGTAAATCCTGCTGAAGTTTGACACTCCAGGAGGAGGCATGTCTACCCGTGCTGTCAGATCATATTTATCTTCAGTGGTGTTATTGGGTGTTCTTGTTGTTACTCTGACATTTATTAGCTCAAATGGCTCAGGTTACATTGTTTCACCATGTAAGTGATGGATCTCTTCCTTTATTTGATAAACACTAGGGTCTGACATTGTTCAGTGGCTGATGAAGAATCTCTCCATTGAAGATCCAGGTAGGTGAGCCTTAACATCCAGTGTTTGACTAATCACTATAGAGGGAAACAAACCACAGAGGCCGTGTTTAATTTTTATGCCCAGTCTAAAACTATGCTGTATGGCTGCTGTTTCAGCCGAGGCCTTGCACATTGGAAGCTTGATTGCTGCTCAGGGTTACATCTTCCCCATCTCTGACCATGTGCTCACCCTGAAGGATGATGGGACGTTTTACCGCTTTCAGGTGAGGCCCAGAGTCAATATTAGAGATGCTGAACCTTTTAATCTAGATCCAAAAAAACTGCTTTTTCTGCCTTTAATCTATTCTTCCATGTTAATAATGTGATTCCACAATGAGCTTGTCATATTTATTTTGAAATGTCAAGAACGTGACCTAAAAAAGCTAAAATTTCATGGATTAGTGTTATGTTTGTCACAAACAGCAAAGCAATCATATGAATAGGAAGGCATTTCACCCTTCAGTCACCTTTTATTGTTACTCTGGTGAAACAAATTAATAATAACTGTTTCCATAGCAATGAGAAATAGTGCAATGCATCCAACAATAAAAGCAGCATGGAGCTTCTTTTATATAGTGATATGAAACACAGTAGCACACTGCAAGCTCCAGCTCCACATGCATTTTGTCCATTTTACTGCTCAGTGGGCATATATGCAGTGTGAATACTGGGCGGAAGATTGATCTAAAGAGGAGAAAGACAAGCTGTCTGAATGTATTGATAGTGAGAGGCCCCAACCAGCACTGTTGCAGAACAGTCTAGTCAGATATTTTTTACTTCACAGTTTTTTCACTTTCTTCTTTCTTTCTTTTTTTTTTCTCTTTACACAATTTCTCCCCGATTTAATCATTGCCAGTTTCCATTAGCTAGGTCTCCTCCTATCACACATTGCCACCAAGCTGGGAGAGTGAAAGCTAGCACATACTTCCTTTGAGACATATGAAGCACCACTGTATCTTTTTGACCTTCCATTAACGCAGTGTCAGTGGACAGCTCAATGTGCTTTGATTGACTAGCTGCCAATTTTGTTGTGACACCCACATTGGCCGTTTACATGCAAAGATTTTTGCCAATCCAATTGAATACATTCTGATTATAGATTAAGACTGAGGTGTTCATATGCACTCTACTCAACAATCTGATGGAAAATCCTCGTTTACATGCAAACTACAAGTAATTCAATCCAAAATTACGCGCATGTGTAGAGTACCACTTAGTGTAGATGTTACCATGACAACAAGCATCATGTGAGTCCAGTCAGAGTGAGACAAGCAGCAGTGTGTTACCTGAGCTGGCACGTTTGTGTTTTTAATTACTTTAAAATGATGTCAGACTCAAGAAAACATACTTCACATGTGCTTATTAAAGAAAGCCAGAGAGGAAGATTTTATGTTCTGGGACACATAAGATGGACGTCAATCCCACCACCATCTTTTAAGGTTCAAAGCATAAACTTTGCTCCTGCCATGTTGAATGTTATAAACTTTAGGCATGACACGAATGCACATGCACAGGATGTACTTAAACTTTCCGATTGGGAATGTAATCGGATACAAGCGTCCACATGGTTATTTTTGTTCTGTTTAACAGATTATTTACAGGATTACCCACCTTGTTCAATTGGATAGAAATTGTTTTCCGAATGGCCTCGATTGGACTAGTCTAGTCCGATTGAGGTGTATGCATGGATGTATTCTATTCCAATAGATCTATTAGTCAGATTATTAATGGATTATCAGGCTGCATGTAAACATGGCTACTGAGTGGCTGGTGGAAAGGAATGGCCATCCTACTTACCTAGAGAGAGTGAGGGAGCTGCGCTACTCGAGAGCCCAGTTCTGAATTTTAAAGTCAATATAAATCAGAAATCATAACACATTTTCCTTCCGTACTGTGACATACTTCTCAGTAAAACGCAGTCTCACAGAGGGTCACTCAGCTGGCTGATAATAGGTCAGGGTGGTGGGAAGCATGAAATTATTAAATAATGTTATTTTTCTCTGCCCACTGGTGCACAGAGATGCAATACAAAATCAACATCAAAACAGACATTTTAGAAACAGGTGAAAGTCATAACATTTTCATGGAAGAATTTTGCCTTTTAATCTTTTTCTTCAGGCCCTCTAGTGCCCATTCCAGCGCAGAATAGAAATTGACTCAGATATTTGAAATTAATATCATTAATTAAAAGATCTTTCCCAGTAATTCTGTTATCACATATAACTAGAACACTGTTGGCTCTCTGTGTGTGAAATGTGACTCTGTGTTGAGCTGCTAGTGAGAAATGAGGGGCGAAAGGGGAGGAGTGAGAACCCCCTACTGTGAAACAATTCACATCTCTCCGGCCAGGCTGAGGTAAAATTAACAGCACAACTGCTTTAATGATATCAGAAAACTGTCAGCTGCCATAAAAATATAAAATGTAAGTTAAATATAATGTAAACACAATAAATCACTTAAAAATGTTGACTTGGCTGCTCACTTACAAAACCAAAAATCCAGCTCATTCCAGTGTTGTAAATCATACACATTCCCGTTGAAATAAATTTCATCAATGTACAAAAAGACAAAAAATGAGTTCTCCTTATGGCCCATCTTCAAAATGGCTACTGTAAAAAGGGGCTAAAGGTTAAAATGAATTGTGCTTAATGTGATCAGGAACATGAACTAAGAAGGTTTAAAATGGTCCATAGTTTAAGAGAGAATAAGGAAGAAAATAATTTATGAACAGTTTGTTTAGTCATATTGAGTTCTTCCACTGATTCATATCATATTCATATCATTTAAAAAGAAAAGATGAAGAGCATTTGCAGTGGTGCTGAGCAGCGATCTGGTGATAAGGAATTGAAATTCAACATCCTCCTCTTTGTTTACCTGTAACTCTGAGTTTATATTCAGGTAACAGATTATACGCCTCCCAACTGAGCAATTTCGCCAAATATAACTACTTAATTTCTGCTTGAGGTTTTTCTGAGGCTTGAATCAATAATTTCTCCATGATTACAGATGAGATGGCTCGGGGCAAACTTCCATGTGAGTCTCTTTATCTCCCTCTGCGCTGTGGCATTCAGAAGAGATTCAGGAGTCTTTCATCATGTTTAAAATAGCACAGGGCTTCATGAAAAAATGCTCTGGCTGTATTGTTTCCCCTATTGTGTGCAGGTTGCCTGCATTTTGCATAGTAATTTCATGATGTACAGAGTGCTAAATAAGGTAATATCATAAATGAGCAAAAAAAGGTCATTTCTCCTCCATAACTGACGTACACCTGAAGGGTCTCTTTCTTTCACTTGTTAAAATTAAGGTTCTTAAATGGTTCTTGGCTTGGACGTATGGTTATTTGAGTAAACTTTAACTGGTGTAGAACCCATTTAGCTTATGTGGATGCTGTGTCCAGTACACATAACTGAAATCAGATTTTTATTAGTATTTGCTATAACCTTGTTGCAAAGGAATGGTTCACTTGGTGGTCCACTGACCACCAAATCAACCAAACAAATGTTCCTTTTTTTGCTGCTCTCAGAATAGACATCATTTCTCTAGCCAACTAGAACATGAACAGATACCACTGTGAACCATCACTGCGCAGAATCAGGAGCGCTAAACAAATTCCTCCCCGTTTCCTCCACACACTGCTTAATTGGCAAGTGGAAATGGCGTTTTCTTTTCCTCTCTGGAAAAGAGCTCATCATCACATTGCACGAAGGTAATGATGCTCATGTGGAATAATTACCTCCGTACCCCCCGTGATCTGGGAGTCTGGTGGAGGAGTTGGTGTCGTTATAAGCAGCACCGGTTCAGGCTTGACCCCAGTCTGCCTCTGTGGAGGAGCAAATGATGAGGCTGGAAATCTATTGGGAGGTCTTTGGTTCTTGAGATGGGAGATCAGACAGAATCAGAAGGTTTTGAAGGTACAGTCTCTGATATTGGAAAACAAATGTAGTGATTTATTTTTAACCCTTGTTTAAAGTCAACCTGAATTTCAAACCTTGTTTTATGTAGCTAGTTCATGTCCCTGCTCATATTAAGTGTGTTTCGTCTTATATAACTTAGAAGATGTAATGTCTGGAAAAAACATGATTACTTTTTACCAGTGTCTTTTGGGTTTTGATTACATCACCATGCATGAGCAGATGGGAAAAATAATATTGACCAATAATATCATGTCTAACCTCCACTTCCCCCACCCCCCACGTATCACTGAGAGAAAGCTAGCTCTGAGGCCCTCTCAAATAGCACATTTCACTTGGAAATACGTCAAAGTATGGAAGAGAAATGCATTTCATACAAATGCGATTTCCCATTTATGTTGATTTCAAACTGCAAGGACCCGTATCTGAGCCCACGTTTCAGTTCCGCACTACATGACCCACATATTAGTTTCATTAGTAGTCATTTACAATAGTCATAAAAAGCCAGCAGTCTAAGGGGTTAAAGCTGATGAAAGGGGTTGTCCTCCTCTGAATTCACAGAAATCTGTATAAAAGTACCAATGATTAGTAGGACAAAATCACACCTTTTGAAGCTCTAATAGCTTGTAATTGCTATCATTTTGCGAACACGAATCAAAACCCCATGTGCATTGACTCATAGTGCAGTGGGAAAGCGTTTGAGACGCCTCACAGGAATTGGCTATAATGTACACCATGAATTTCATGTAGGCCTGAACAAGATGCTTTGAAAAACAGGGCTTGGTTTCAACAGACATTTTGAGACAGACTTGACCAGACAGTTCTGAATGTCAGCACTGATACAGCTGACCTGCTTGATCTTAAAGGATCCGTCGTCTACATTTTGCCTGTATTTTATTTTTTCCTGAGCTGCACTTCAGGCTCTGTGTTTTTATCTTTATCTCTTAGAATCTCTTCAAGGCTGATATATGCACATGAACTCTGTTGTGATTGGCTCTGTGTTGTCCCTCATTCAAGAAGCAGTCCAGGCTGAAACACTCCTTATAACTTCAGCGTGAATGGGCGGAGCTCCATGATATGGGCTCTTTAAAGATTTACTACTATCAGAAGAATCTAAAGATGAAAATTTCTGTGCATACAGTTGTATGTAAAAGTTTGAGCATCGGCGGTCAAATTATATAGGTTTTATTGATTGATATTATATAGGTTTTGTTGATTTTGTTGATGGATTATCTTACACAGGGAACAAACTTTTTTGCATTTTTTTTTGCAATTTTTCTGAATTATAGAATTTTTAGTGCACAATTTCAATTTACTTACTGAATGTATTAATTTTGGGAAAAACGTACATACTTACAACGTAAAATGTGGCCTGTCCAAAAGTTATGGCACATTTTTTATTTTCCTCCAATATGTTAATTCAGCAAATAAACAGTAGCTATGCATTAAAAATGATAAATGTGTGTTCCCTGTAGACGTGTTAATTTCACTGAAAAAATTAACAAAACGTAATTTGACCAGGGGCGCCCAAACTTTTACATACGCCCGTACCTAAACCTTTAAAAATTTGCTGCTATACCTGTAATCTACTTTTTCTGAACCATTTATTTCTAAATGTTCCTAATTTACTTGGGCAGTTGCTTCAAGAAAATGTACTGTATACATATAATTACGGGACTTTTAAATGTACCATACAAGATGAAGGTCTGGAGTTGTCATTAACTATAATGTTAAAATAAAGCAGTACATTAGCAATAATAGCTCAGCCTTTAATGGGGAATTAGTTCCTCTATATATGCACCTGCAGATGAGAGAAATGATGAGGCTCGAGCTCAGCGGTGCTGCTGTCACTTCAGGCGTGAGGATGAATCTGCGTGTCTATTTAAGGAGACAAGTAATCAGCATCTCTCTCTCTCTCTCTCTCTCTCTCTCTCTCTCTCTCTCTCTCTCTCTCTCTTCTCTCTCTCTCTCTCTCTCTCTCTCTCTCTCTTTCTCTCTATCTCTCTCTCTATCTCTTCTCAGGCTCCATACTTTTGGCCGTCTAATTGCTGGGAGCCCGAGAATACAGACTATGGTGAGAGAGGAACCTGCTGGCTTCCATCCCAGATTTATTTATGGTGTCATGTATGATACAATCTGCAGTATCCTGAAGTAAATGTTTTGCTAGCATCTGATCTGTGCCAAAGCCAGACAGAATTAACCCTTAAATACATTCCTGTCGCACCAACTATTTGTATATACTTCAGATTGGAGAACAATTGTTACAACATAATATTGTATAATTTTAGGTTAAAAGACATCTTGATACCTTAAGATTAAGGTAAATATTATTATTTGGAATGTGTATGAAGCCCAAAGCCCATTGATTAATAAGATACCAAAATCTATTGTGTGTTGCCTTTGAAAAATCTGTTGTGTTCTTTCTGGCTTGTTCTTTCAGTCAAAACTAATAGAATGCAGTACATTACAAAATATACTTGAAAAAAGTTCAAAAGTTGCCTATACCTAGACATGCTGTGCAGATCTCAGACTGCCTTTCATTTATTTAATTTCCAGCACAGTACAGTTAGTTATTCATTTTCCAGGGACATTTCTGAAGTGATTAGATATAACATAATCCACTTGCATAAGGAAGGACAAAGTCAAATAAAAATAAGTGACAAAATGGGAGTTTACTAAAGTGGAGTTTCTGTCCGTCTGTCCACTGTGAGAAGACAACTCACTGAGTCTGAAAGGATGTGTAGCTGTCAAGAAGCCCTTACTGAGAAAAGGAAAATTTGCAAATCTGAACAAAGAAGATGCTGGTGTTCTCAGAACAATGGACTGTCCGCCCCTGAGTCCAGACCTCAACATCACTGAATGTGAACTTTGGAGGTGTAGAAAGATTTCCCTTCATATTTCTTTGACAAAATGAAAGTCTTATGAAAAAAATGGAAGCTGTAATAAAGGCAAACTGTTTTCTGCTTTTACTTGTACTTAATTGAATAAAAGTCTCTGATTTTTGCTCAGTACTGTACATTTAGAAGCCCTTAACCTCTTTAATGGCCAGGACCCACTAGCAGGCCCAAAGTTTTATTACACACTCATATATAATCTACAAATGGCTCAGTCAGTTTGCATTGAAGTCCCTGTAGTTAAAAAATAAGGCTTATTATGTAATAAGCCTGGGACTTCAAGGGAGTTAATTAATATTGAATTGTCTTAACTTTTAATTTAAGTGGTCCTGGATTTAAGAAAACATCATACCTCACACACTGAATAACTGGACATTCACTCTGCTTGTGTGATGCAGGAATGTGCATTAAAGTAATGTTAGCTGCTGTTGAGCTATCAAACACAGATACGCATTGATATGGAGGTATTAGTGTTTTTACATTTAACTTGTCTGCTGACACCCTGTTAAAAATAGTTTTGGTATCAAGGTTTAAGTAGTATTGTGATATTTTGTGTGGCCTCTAGTAATGAGGCACTTATATAACCTTAACCTACAAACTACCATCATATTCTATAAACAATATAACATAATAAAGTATTTTGTTATTTTTTTGTCACTTGTCTGGAAGAAAATGAGGTTGATAAGGTCACAGGGTGCAATTCAATTAATTAATTACTCAGTTATTAGTTAATTATCTGTTTAGCTGATATAGAGTATTACTGGAGTTCTATAAAATGGTCCACTGGCTCTTTCAGTGTTATAAAACAGCTCAGTGTGGACTGCTGTTTCCATGCTGCCTCTGTGCTCCTGGACAGCCATGTGGCTACAGTAGGCCTGATTTGTTGCTCTGACCTCCAGGCCAGTGGACGTTCTGTAAGTTTGGCTCCAGTTTGAGCAGCCGCTGGGCAGCTGTTCTCTCTCACCTCCGAGTCACCGCTCACTGTAAATCACTCTGACCGAGGCTATGGCTAATCAGGAAGATACTAAATCCAATCTGAGGTCTACTCCTCGCGTGTGAATGTGTGTGTGTAACGGATTTATTCGAGCCGGTAGATAAGATTTGGCCTCTCAGGGCTTCTCTGTTCCTTTCTCACTTTCCCTCTGTTCCTCTATCACCCCTCGCAGCCATCTATCTGTGCAAGCGGACCATGCAGAACAAGACACGGCTGGAGCTAGCAGACTATGAAGCGGTGAGAGAACACACTCTGAGGCAAAAAGGAAGCTAAATCACTCCAGTCCCCCGAGAGAGAGAGAGAGAAAATACGCCCCGCTATTACTGCCAGTAGCAGCAGCCACAGAGCTGTGTGCTGATTGTACTGATGGAAGGACTCTTCCTGACATGGACGAGCTTTAAACATGACTGCCCATTACACAGAGCAGTGAAACTCACAGACATGAACAAAAATCAAGGTCATATTCATCTGAAAAAAATGTGTTTCAATTCCTGTTTAATAGACTTTCAAATAAACTGAAACTGATTCATTTGGATGACAAATTAAATCATTTCACTAATAAATTTGGTAATAAAATAGTAATAAATCTGCAGTTCATTTGCACAAATATTGTATTGATTTATTTTATCTACTTTATTGCTTATTGCTTATACTTATTCATTCTTTCTTTCTTTCTTTTCTTTCTTTCTTTGTTTTTCTTTCTTTGCTCCTTCCTTCTTTTCTTCCTCTCTTCCCTCCTTCCATCTTTATTTTCTTCATTATATTCTTTCTTTCTCTCTTCCTTCCCTTTCTTCCTCTCTTCCCTCCTTCCATCTTTATTTTCTTCATTCCTTCTTTCTTTCTTTCTTTCTTTCTTCATTAAATTAATTTCATTTTCTTTCTTTCTTTCTTTCTTTCTTTCTTTCTTTCTTCATTAAATTAATTTCATTTTCTTTTTTTCTTTCTTTCTTTCTTTCTTTCTTACTTCATTCGTTCATTTCATTTTCTTTCTTACTTTCTTTCTTTCTTTCTTTCTTTTTCTTGTTCATTATGTGTTCATTTTCTTCTTATCAATCTTAATCTTCATTATATTTGTTCTAATACATTTTAATTCAATCTTTTGCTGTAATGAAGTTTTCATTTGGATTTTTTGTAAAGCACTTTGAACTTGCTTGTGTGTGAAGACGTGTTGCGTAATTAAACTTACCTTGTGGTTCTTTCTCAGGAGAACCTGGCGAGGTTGCAGAGAGCGTTTGCAAGGAAGTGGGAGTTCATCTTCATGCAGGCTGAGGCTCAGGTCAAGTAAGTGCTGTCGTCAGGGAAACGGGGCGAGCGCTGCCTATCACTCATACCTGTTCACTTTACCATCGAAAACAAGCTCGACCGTCACCTGGAGTCCAAACACACACGTACACAATTAATGTGCAAACACTCACGGTCACACAGAGACTAGTTTGTATTCCTGTCTTTGTGGGGTGTTTTTAAGCATTTCTGTATGACTGTATTATATTATTCCAAACGTAGATCTATAACTGTATATTTAATCGCATAGTATGTTGTGTAATAAATTACATTCTTGATTAACAGGTTCCAGGCTGCACTTCTGACCTGGGTCAAAACAAATGTCAAGAAATGACAGAAACCCAGCAAAAATGTGGTGGATTGTTTTTCTTTTCTCAAAACAAGACACAACACACAACAATAACCTTTCATTTTATTCACTATTGTTCAAAAGTTTTTATTTTTATTCAAAAATAACTTACACGATATTGATTAGAATGTTATAAACTAGACAGAAAAATAAAAACTTTATTTCCAGTTTTAAATATTTTAGGGACAACAAGAAGAAATGGCATGGCAAAAGTGTTCTATTTATAATAATTTGTCAACAAAAAATAACTATGATTGCTTATTTGGTCAGCAAAATGTGGTCACCACCTTTCGAATATTTCAATAGCATTCTTTATTAATTCATTAATTTTTCTCTTTAAAATAAAAAAAATAATAATTGTAATTTCATTCTTGATGCTTTACAGCTTTCTGTTATTGGAGTCATTTACAGATCCATTCATGTTGTTTGAAGCCTACAGAATATTAGCATCATATTACAGTCATCTTACATGTATCTGCCACAACAATAGTTGTATATCATTCACAACACTGATTCCAAACTTTTGAATCATACTTTATCTGTATGATAATTTGGTAGCAGGTGTTCGTTATTGAGTTTATTGCCACGTGATGTGAGGCTTATTTAGCTCTGTGATATGATTTGACTTCTGTCTTTCTTTCAAACTCTGGATCAACAGCCTCATCTGATGGTCAAACGTTGCAAATACAAGCTGTCTCAGGCCGTCTGAAGCCATCTGGCACTTGCATCATGCCATCGATCTTTCCCCAGGATCATTTATTGTCTGATATTTCCTGAGAAAAGATGCTACAGCATATAGCTTGGAGAGAAGAGCGTTAGAGACAGAGATGAATGAAGTCGATTCAGGAGAGCAGAACAGGATCAGCGAAGGAAAAGAGTGTGTGATGGTGCTGCAAATGTCAGTTACATAAGGTTGAAGGGGCAGGAATGGAAATGAATTAGCTCCACTCACTCACAGGCCTGCGCTATGATGAGGACATGCACTCATACTGTTCCTACAGTGGGGATCCTACAGTACGCTCAAACATTTTCTGGGTGTGTTATTGTTAGTGAACGCTGTTCATACACAGGCAGTCAAAGAGAGTCACTCAGACACATCTGTTTCATACACTGATGTTTAGTCATTGTTTTCAAAGGCAATGTTTTTCAGCCTAGTCCTGTCTGCTGCATCCATAGCATGTCATTGATCACCATGCATAACTTGTACGTAGAGAAGAAGACCAAGTGGCTCAAAACTCACTTATAATAGAAGCCAATGAGAAGGCGGTTCAGCATCTGCCCATTAGCCTCGATGATAAATGTGTTCTGAGTCACTGGTTTTCTGTTTTTTTGCTAAGTGCTGGGAAAGGTGTCAAAATAATTGTCTGTGGTAATTAAGCACAGACACAGACACAGTACAGACACAGCAGATACAGATTAGGTGGAAAAACACTGCAGTGCTCCATTAAAGGAGGAAAAACACAAAGAAATGAACAAAGCGAGATGCCACATAGATCAGGGGAAGGCAAGGAAGTTCAGATGTAACCAAATTTAAATGTCAAATGTGTTGAAAAAAGTGTTGAAAGTCCAACATCAATGGATGGTCTGTAGACAGCAGGGAAAATAATTCCTTTAGATCATTAAAATAAAGAAAGAAAGAAATAAACAAAGATGTGCAATGATATTATATCAGTACTCATATATCATGATATCATATCAGGAATCATATCAGTACTGGCAGACTGCTTAAAAAATGATTTGCATCAGAGAGATGTTTTAGCTTAACCAGTAATTTAAACCAGTATTTGAAAATTGATTTATTGTGCTCCAGAAGAGCACAGTGTTTAGGTGATGCTGAGCTACTGCACCAAAGCATCTGCATTTTACTCATTTTCCTGCATGTGTACATTCTCTGAAAAAAAGGTATTAAATTGTCTGTGGGTGGTAACCATCAAGTCACTGGGAAGATTCCCTCAAGGGTACATCTTCAATGCCTTTATTTAAGGAAAAACACTTGTATCATAACCCATTGCAATCATTTTTTTCAAAGTTGCATTGGCTCTATACTCCCTGCCTTGACCCCAGACCACTGTTTTACCTTTGAGGCCACAATTACATATAATTGTGTGTGCAGATATGTACATTAAAAATGTTGGATATCAGGATCGGCCCACGATTAAACTATAAACAAAAACAGTTATAAAACAGACGGTTTGGTCCTAAAACCTGATTGGCTTGTTTAAAGCCATGGTAAATACACGATAGACACATCTATGACCAACTCATAATAACTAAACTGTATTACTGCTCCATGAAAAATCTGGGCTGTTAATGGAATCATCTTTTACTCTAATGCTGCTCGCATGGACCACCAAGAGTATCACTTCAATGAATGGCTTATATGTTTTAAATGCTTCAGTCCGAAGTAACGTCAAATCCAAGCAGAATCTCAAACGGCTCTGTAGTCCCTCAGTAGCGTGCTAGCTATGTAAGTTTGAAATTCTAGCTTCTACAGCCAAAACTATAAAATATGAGTAAGCAGTCTGCGACACTCAACAAGCCTAGTGAAACACTTTTAGTTCTTTATTTCCTGTTTGCATCCATTTTTAGTATGTGTGGTTGTTACACAAAAAAAAATTGACAGCAGTTGTTTTATTATATTACTACATCCCATAATGTCTTTCCTCTGTGATCATTTAGGATCGACAGGAAAAAGGACAAGACGGAGAGAAAGATCCTCGACAGCCAAGAAAGAGCCTTCTGGGATGTCCACCGACCAGTGGTGTGTGTAGATATGGAATACCACATAAACATAAACAAAATTACTACACTGATTTGTTCATCCTTAAAAACAAATTCTGTTAATGTAATATGTGACATAAGGGCACAATATATAAGTACACTTTATGAGTAAAGTAGATTAGTGAGAAATGAATGACTGATCATGTGACCCACAGCCAGGCTGTGTCAACACCACAGAAATGGACATCAGGAAGTGTCGACGCATGAAAAACCCTCAAAGAGTCAAGAAGGTAGTGTATGCCTGTGTGTTTGTGTATGTCTTTGTGTGTTTTGGGGTGGGAGAGGTGGGTGTCTTTGTGAGAGTTTAGGTCAATATTCGACTGTGATATTATTCAGTGGTGGACAAATTACAGTACTATTGTACTTGAGTATAAGTAGAAATATTCTTGTTAAAATATTACTTGACTACACTACTCTATCTGTAGTTCTACTTGAGTGATGTACTTTGTTGTTAAGATATCAAAAGTAAAAGTACTTTGAGTTCTTATAGATTTTGTATAACATCATTCTGATGAATAGTCTCTGTTAAGGAGATCTGTGTGACTGCAAACATGAACAGCTTTTTGAATTTTGAAGCAAAATCTGCAGGAAACCATTAAAAATATATATATTTTTCTGCCAATTTTAATACACAGTTACTTTAAATTTGAATAACTGTGGCATGTGCAAAAGTTTGTGCACCCTCCCATTTGTAGTCTCAGAACTTAATTAACTGGTAAGGCCTTAACTGACTCTGGTTAGTACTGGTTAGGCAGATCAAGAATTAACATTAAGTATTGTCAGCTGATGACAATTTCAGGGTGTAATAAATTCTCTGACTCTTCAAACTTTGTGGTTACGCTCAACAAACACAGCCTCCTCGAAGCAACTGGCTGAGGATCTAAAAATGAAGCTAATTTATGCCTATAAAGCAGAGAGAGGCCATAAAAAGTTATCGATGATAGAAAAAATCAATTAATCGGAGTCATTAAATTGAAAGATCATCTGCGGCCTCATCACAAAAGTCAATTTCTGAAGTATGCAAAACAACATCTACATAAGCCAGAGGGTTGTGTGGCAGCCAGTGTCACGGAAAACATTGTACAGGTAGATGGAAGAATGGATTCCATTAAATATCAGCAAATTCTGGAAGCAAATGTGACACAGTCTGTGAAGAATCTGAAGCTGAAACGGGGCTGGCGTCTGCAACAGGACAATGATTCAAAACATACCTTAAAATTTATCATGAACTACTTCATGGGAAAACCTTGGGTAGATTTGAAACATGTTGTTCATGCAAAATTGCCCAAGAGTTTAGCAAATCTACAAGTGTTCTGCAAGGAAGAGTGGGTGACAATACCTAAAACAGGAGCCGACTACTAGCCGGCTACAAAAAACTTTTGCTACCTGTGATATCTGCCAAAGGGGGTGTGACTAAGTACAGATGTAGTAGGGTGTCCACATATTTGCACATGCCACAATTCCTATTTTAAAACAATCGAATATAAAGTAACTGTTTTAATATTTGCAAAGAAGTTATTTTTACATTTACTTCTGTTTAAAAGCAACAAAATATGTATTTTGGCCAGAGGTGCCCAAAGGTTTGCCCACAGCCATAGCTGTTCATGTCTGCAGTCACACAGATTTTCTAAAAGAACTTATTTATCAACATACTCATCAATAACTCAGAGTGCTTTTATTTTTTGATACTTAAGTACATTTGCAACCAAATACTTAAGTATTTTGACTCCAGTTACATTTCACCAAGAGTGTTTCTACTTTTACTGAAAGGACTGAAGTCATGCACTTTGTCCACCTCTGGAACTAACACACACAAACAGAAAAGCCAATGTTCAGTGTGTTACTGGGTCACTGAGGTGTGTGTGTGTGTAAGAGAGAGAGAGAGCGAAAAGTATGATAGTGATTTATTTCTCTTTCTGTGTGTGTGTGTGTGTGTGTGTGTGTAGTCAGTGTATGGAGTGGCTGAAGACACACAAACACAGAGTCCTGTACACACACACCCGCAGCCCAGCAGGAAGGACACCAAAGAGGACGTAGAGAAAGAGGTGAGTGTGTGTGTGTGTGTGTGTGTGTGTGCATGTGTGTGTGTGTATGTGTATATGTGTGTGTGTGTGTGTGTGTGTGTGTGTGTGTGTGTGTGTGAGTGTGTGTGTGTACCACTGTTATTTCTTCTTTACTGTATAAATATATACGCAATTTGTGATGCACGCTGTTGTAAGAAAAGCTCATAAGTCTTCTTTATGTAAACAGCGCATTACAAACAGCCAAGCAGTTACACACAATGAAACCCAGCATTTTCAAAATAAATAAATGAATAAATTAGAAACATTTTACAGAGCCCTCCTGGTGACATCCCATATTAATGAAAATAACACGTGGCCATGACTTAGTAAGGCATGGGAACAAGGTCCTAATGCGTGGCCTCGATTTAGTAAGGCATGGGAATGAGATCCTAATGCATGGCCACGACTTAATAAGGCATGATCTCATTTCTATGCCTTACTAACTCATGGCCACGCATTAGGATCTCATTCCCACGTGTTAAAAAGGCGTGGCCATGCATTCATTTTATTTATGTGAGATGTCACCAGCAGGGCTCTGTATAATTGTCCTATTTTATAAGGTAAAGTATTCAGTCACTAGTCAAGTCTGGCTGTTCAGAACTTCTATAAACTTACTGTGTTCGAGATACGAGGTTTACTTACTACAGCAGTGATATGTTAAAGTAAAGTGACAAAAGCTAAAATGCATTACACCATCTTGCAGATTCTATTCCTGAACACTCAGCTGGACAGGCACTGTATGAAAATGTCCAAAGTAGCGGAAACGTAAGTGGAATTTTCTACTTCCCAGAACTTTCTGATCTACTCAACACTTTTCAGGCCTGAACAGCAGTAAGAACAAAGTGGTTCCTGCAGAAAGAGAGGAGTGTGCAGAAAATCCTCTCCTCTCCCAGCGGCACGTGGTCCCAGCTCATCCCTCGCTCAGGAAACTCTTAAAAGCTCTTTCTGCTCTCTACAGCTAATCAATACACACAGCCACAGCTGTGAGAGGAACTCCAGATGAAGACTTTTAACATTTAACTTCTCTACACAAACAGCACACAGTCCTCACAGCTTAGTGTCCCTGCATAGTCTCTCTCTCTCTCTCTCTCCTCTCTCTCTCTCTCTCTCTCTCTCTCATATTCTCTCTCTCTCTCATATGTTCTTTCTCTCATATTCTCTCTCTCTCTTTCTCTCTCTCTCTCTTTTTCTTTCTCTCCCTCCCTCCTGTGCTGTTGCACATATTGAAGTACAGTATGAATGCAGGTCCATATATAGACTGAGTTGAGGAAGTTGAATTTTAGACTTTGGACTTTGCTGTTTTCTCTAAGCATTCCGAAGAAGTACTGTTGCCTCATCACTTTTTGGTTGGGGTTAGAATGGGAGGGGAGATATATTTGAATCTGCATTCTTCTTTTGTTCATCAGCAGCACCATCTTGAACCACTGCACCAACACAATACAGCAGGCTCTTATTCAGCAGTTTCCTCCAGAAGGGTTGGATGTATAGAGACTGTGTCCTTTATTTTTTATTTGGTTTCACTTGTGTAAGAGTCAAACTCTGATGTTGTTCGTATTTACTTTTAAATGCATTCTTAGGCCTGGCCTGACTGCATGTCTTTGGACTGTGGGAGGAAACCGGAGTACCCGGTCATGCTAAATTGCCCCTAGGTGTGAGTGTGAGTGTGTGTGTGTGTGTGAATGTGTATGTCTGTCTGTCTGCCCTGTGATGGACTGGCGACCTGTCCAGGGTGTATCCTGCCTTCCGCCCAATAACAGCTGGGATAGGCTCCAGCACCCCTCCGCGACCCAGAAGGATAAGCGGTTTAGATGATGTATGTATGTATGTATGTATGCATTCTTAGGGTAACTTGTAGCTCATGGCCTCATTGCTCTGTCTGAAATATGAACAGAAATTGATTTTGGACCCCATTCCAAAGACCACCATCTTCAGTGGGCTCTACTCATATATCAGTTGGCCGAAAGTATGGCCCTGTAGTTTTCTCTGTGTCAGCAAAAATAATGCGAAAAATTTGCAACCTTTTTGGTTGTGGCATCACTGATATTACATTGTCTGCAGACCTTGATGTTTAAGCCAGTGGAGTAGAATTTTAATCCCTTAAAATCAGTACTACTATTGGCCACAAAATCTTTAGACTGGTCAGGCCCTGACTTATAACCCTACTAGTAGCTCTCTCTACCTTTGAATGTTTCTGAATAGAGCAAAATATATTACATTTGTTTTTGTCAATAAAATGTTTTTACTGTTTTACACTTCCATGGCAGTTTGTAGATCAAGTTGTGTTAGATAGATCAGTGTTTTGAGTTATTCATGAATATTTATAATCAACATACATGTGGTTAAGGGTTAAGGGTTTTGGATCTGTCCATCTCAGAGAGTAACAGTGGTGATGATGTGGAGTTTGTCTTTAGGCTGATGAGCTACACAGAGCAGTATCTGGAATACGACCCATTTGTGTGCCCCCCTGAGCCATCCAACCCCTGGATCGGTGATGACTGTACTTTCTGGGACCTGGAGTCCAGGTTTGATTCTCTTTCCAACATGTTTCTCTTCCCATTTTATCCTCACATCTCTACTTTCAGGGCTTTTCCCTCTGACTTTGAAACCAGTGGTTGTGACATTTACGACATAAATAAAGCCAATAGGATAGTATTATTTACTATCCAAAATGACCAGTGAACCTGCATGTGTGTACTTGATAATGGTAAAATAGTGATAAACATACGTTTTACTTCGGGACTGTTTTGCCTTACAACACTCTGCATGTACCTCTCTGCCATGAATGGATTTTAAAAATATGCTTTAGGCCAAAACTTTCACAACCTTTGTAACACAATGTCTCAGCACCAGGCATCATATTTGTAACCATGTTGTGTGATTTTTTTAATTTGAGGAAGCTTTTAGAGGCATTGAATGCTTGAGATGTTTGGTTCCTATAACCACCACTGTGAACAAATTTAGGTTTGCAAGTTTCTTAGAACATCAAACTATTTGTTGTGATTTGTCATGATGTTTACATTGTAATGATTACCTTACGCAGAATTGTTTTAAAATCTGTAGAATTTCCCAGTAGGTGATTACATAAATACTGTGATTGATAAAAAGTGGATGGAACACTGGGCTTTCTCAAGAAATGATTAAGTTTAAATTTACAGTGCATTCATGCATTTGGCAGACACTCTTATCCAGAGCAATTTAATCATATTTCAAATGTAGCCAAATGTAGCAAATTAAGCACATTCACACACATAAAATCACAAAGTATAGTTAATTTGTTTATTTGTATTAATTCTAATGTTGGGGTTTCCTGAACAAATGAAAGCTCAGATAAATTACTTTACTTATTTCCACTGTACTGTACATCTATCTACATTATCGCACTGTCACATTATGTAGTAAGGAAATTTAGTAACTACAGGGACTCCAAAGCAAACTGGTTGAGTTATTCTTAGGTTATAGAAGTGTAATAAAACTTTGGGCCTGCCAGCGAGCCCTGGCCAATTGCAGATTAAACATACACTCTATTGTGGACGTTTATAGTTATACCATTTATGTGTTGGCATTTTTGTTACCGTCACATAAGAACATACTCACCTACTCTCTCACTCACTCTCTCTCTCATTCTCTTTGTTGATCTCTCAGTAAAGACCCCAGCCAGCAGAGGGTAAGGAAATGGGGTTTTTCACTGGATGAGGCTCTGAAGGACCCAGTGGGCCGTGACCAGTTTCTTAAGTTTCTTGAGTCTGAGTTCAGCTCGGAGAACCTGCGGTGAGGCCCAAGCTCATCTCTTCCTCTCTGAGTGCATCTCTGCTTGTGCTTGTGTTTCTTCTTCCTACTTTGACCCCGTTTACACCTGGTCACTTCATGCCTCCCAGTACAACCGAAACTCCTCCTTCCTCTACGAGGAAGATAATCATGAAGGACGCACATGGTTGGGGACCGCACAAAATGAAATGCTTAACAGTAGTATGGTCAGACATCACTGTGCTACACAAACTGCAGACGAAGAAGCTGAACAGATAAACAATTGGTAACTGGTTGCTGTGCAATAAGTGGATTTACTTATTCCTTCCCACACAGCAACCGGATTGCAGTCTAACTAGCCTGAGACACATTTGACTACCAGGTGTAAATGCATCTTATCAGGATACAATCTGGATATGGGTCACATGAAGTGATGAGGTGTAAGCGGGGTCATGAAAGTGTTTTAGTAAAGTTTTGGGCCACCGCGAGGTACCAGAACAGCTTCAGTGCACCTTGGCACAGTTCCTAGGAGTCTCTGGAACTATGCTGAAGGGATGGAACACCATTCTTCCAAAGATATTTCCTCAACTGGTCTTTTGATGATGATGGTTGTGGAGAGTGCTGTTGGACCTAAACCTCTTATAGGTGTTAATTTAGGCTGAGATCTGGTGACTGCGAAAGCCACAACTTATTATTTACATCATTTTCATAGGCCTTCAAATTCTATAACCCCCCATGCCCCTCATGTCATCCTGGATAAGACCCCATTAGGATAGAAATAATTTATCATAATAAAAAGATGATTAGTCGGAATAACTGTATTGATTAGCAGTGATCCTTAACTCTGAGTGCACAGGTGGACACCAACTATGCTAGCAAAACTATCCACATAGCATCTCTCTATAGGGGTCAAGCTTTCAGGCCTGTAACGTATGCCACAAATGCACTCGCACATTTGTGGAGAATATGGTGAAGGGTCTGTAGATCAGGTTTTACACCACTAAACTCTCAAATGGTCATTCGTCTTTGAAAAGAGGAGTTTATGCAGTGCAACCCACCTATAACATCCCTATCTAGTCTAGTAGTTGTGGACGGACAGTTGCTGATATACTGTTTTGACATTGTCAGTCACCTGAGGAATAATTGCTCTTCTGTTTATTCTAACACATCACACTAATTCAAGAGCAACATGTCCATTGAATGTGCGCTGATACCTTTCCTATAGATATAATATGCAGATGTGACAGATGAACTACTGTTCCTACAAAAACACGAGCCAGTTGAGTAGAATTCATGACTGAAGCTCTTGCCATCCATGCTCTGATAATGAACCCTCTTTCAAAGTCACGTAGGTCTTTTCCTTTTGCCTTTTGATCAAAAATCATCATCACCTGAGCCAGCTCAGCATTTTCTACATGCTGCAGAGCATGGTAGGATGTTAATTGTTTAATTGTGTCATGCAGTACAAATCATCATGTTTCTTCATTCATTAAAATTTTAACTTTAATTTGTCAAGCCTTCCCAGAAGAGTAGAGTCTGTTACTGATACAAAGGGGAGACAAACTTGCTATTAACACCCTTGTTTTCAGACAAAACACTGGATTAGGAGGTGTCTGTAAAGTTTTGGACGTGTTGTGTGAGCAATTTTTTTTACTTTTACCTTTGTACTTTTGCTCAAGTTGTTTTTTTGGAAAGGTATTTTTCCATTTACTTGAGTTCACTGAAGTGACAATACCTTTGCTGGAGAACTGTTTTAGAAATGACATACATTTATATCAATCAAACTATATTCCTGGAGCTGTTTACATAAACTAGAGATGGTTGAATTCTACTCCGGTGCACTGTGACCCAATTTAAACGCCTGCGTGTCACCAAAGCAGCTCTGGGCTAAATGAATTCAGATATAGGAAACACAGCTCTTCTGGTGTTCACCAGGCGACTGTCCTTGCTGCTGCCTGTGACAGAGGATCATTAGTGGGTCAGAAGGGATCAGCGGATCTCTGTGAATGGGGCCTGCCTGGGACAGGAAGGCCCTGAAGTGAGCTATAGAGATAACACTGAGATCATGGAGCCTCGGAGCAACTGCAGCAGAGATAAAACGGTGCCTGTCTGTAGCCACCCTTCTGTCTCCACTCTCCACTATCTGCCCTATCTCCTAGCCTCAATCTAATAGCTTCTAGGGGAGCTGTCTTATGCAGGCCTATGCCACTTATGAAACTGTGAGGCGAGTGGATATGATATGTACTCTAGACTGCCTGGCTCTCCCTGGGGCTCCTCAATAGCATAAAATGCTTCAATATTGCTGCCTCGGCTGAGATCAATAGAGATACAGTGGAGTGTTATGTGAGGACAGAGGGAGAAATTGAACATTTTGCCTCCTCTCTCTCTCCTCGTCGTGAGTACGGGATGTTCTCTACACAACTTAGCTTTGTGGTTTATGAGTGCACTAATGGAAAAAGTACCACTCTGGCGATGTCAAGTAGTGTTCCAGGGTTCCATTATGCTGTGCATGTAGTACATGTAGTTTATATTTAATCATTTGTTTATATATCCCTAATTTTACCAGGAAAAGCCCATTGACATATTTTTAATTTGTATTTTTTAATTCTAAAGTTCGGGTCAGGCCTAGGATTTATTTAAAATAATAAAATTTTCAGGCAAAAAATTATTTATATGAATGTTATTCTGCTTGTTTCTCTTTACTTTTATTCAGTAAAGTAATTTATTATTTATAACCACTTTGCTAAGGATTTAATACAGTTAGTTTGCAAAACATGCTACCGATAAGTGTGCACCAACTATTCTTTGTACAGTAATGGGAGAATATAGGACTGGAACCTGGACTAAAGATCTGGTTTTGAAGACCTCTCCCATAGAAGAACCACATGGTTTCCTTTTTTAAGTGCTTCCATAAAATGTAAAGGCTGAAGGAAGAATCCCTTGAAGCACCATTATTATAAAGGTCTTCAAACATTTAAAAAGTGCTTTACACCTCCAAATCTCTTTTCCAAACATGCTGCTCTAAAGAACCATCTATCTAAAAGTTCCTTAGTGGCAACACCAGATAATGAAGTTACAACATAATTTGTGAAGTTTACAATGGGATAGTACTTAATAAAGCTTAAATAAAGCTTCTGGAAATCTAGTTCCACCAAATGACCTGCATCAGAGGTTGTGAATTGGCTGGATCAGAGGCATTAGTGCTTGGTGAAGGGGTGCAGCATGTTAAATAAGTAAAGTTTCAGGAGGAGGGTTGGTGACCATTTCTATATAAGTAAAATATATTAGATTAACACAATTTTGTCTTTACAGATCTTTGGCATGTAGAGTGTTGATGATATATTTTATATTCATGTAGAAAAAATTATGTACTTTAAGGAACTTGGATGCATTATTTAAAGAAACAGTTTGGCATAAATGCATAAATAAATAAATAAATAAATAAATATAAATAAACCCAAGTTACCACTTACCCCAGCCATAGTCAAAGTTTGCGCCATTAATTTACAGCTGCAACTATGAGGCTAACATTGCTAACACTCAATAATCACCTAAACCCAAAAGTCACCATTTCTGAAAAAAAAAAAATACATCATCAAAACTCCTCTCAACCCAAAACCACACCCAGCTCTTCAATAAGGTCACACAAACTTTGTTTTTATGACATATGGTTTAGGACACCGTGTGACTTACTGTGAACTATAAAAATGAACATCACTGGCACAGGCAGCCATTTTAAACAACACCAGGGCTGTACTCACAAAACAGGACTGATCTTGGAACAAATTTCTCTTTATTTATGACAGTCATTGCACAAAAGCTGATTCTAGATCAGCACTCATTCTCTTTAGGTGGTTTGTGAATAAAGACCCTGTTGTTTAAAAAGGCTGCTTGTAGCATTCAGCTATCCAACAAGGTTTTGTTCATTTTTATAGATTACAGTCAAACTCAGCTCTAAATCACATTGACAAGTCTGCGCAACCTTAAAAAGACCTGACTGTGGTATGAGCCTGTTAAGAGATGTTTTGGTGATGTATTTTTATACAAATGGATTGTTTAGATGACTAAAAAGTTCTAGTGGTTGTTAGCAATGTTAGCCTTGCAGCTCCAGTTCAAAACCAAAGAAGCAAAATTTGTAACCTAAGCATGTCTTGACTGATCAGCTAGAACTGGGGTAAGTGGAAGTGAAAATTTTGTAAATTAGATTTCTTTGGTTACTTTGGCTACTCCTTTAATGAGTGGACATTACCTGTATGTAAGAGATATGTTGAGAACATGTGTCAGGGCTTTGGTAATCTAACCTGAGTGGTGTTGTCTTCTTAGATTTTGGTTGGCGGTGCAGGATTTGAAGCGGCGCCCCCTGCAGGACGTGCCAGTCCGCGCTCAGGAGATCTGGCAGGAGTTTCTGGCTGAAGGTGCTCCCAGCTCCATCAACCTGGACTCACACAGTTACGAGCGCACCAGCCAGAACCTCAAAGACCCTGGCCGCTACAGCTTTGAGGATGCCCAGGCAAGTCTATTTCACTGACCACATTTACTGCAGAGAACAAAATAAATCATGTTGGCAAGGCATGATTTGGTTCTTAGAGGTTACACCTGAGTCGTTAAAGATAATTCCAAAGTTTAGGAACCTGTAGTATTGTAGCCTCCTAATGCAGGCTTCATAGTGGGATAGAAACCAGCATCTACACTTTGAGAGAACATTTTTACCTTATTATCCATTTAGTCTAACTTCTCTGACACACTGGGTAAAGCAATGCAAATGCAGAAGTGCAGGCATGCATTCAAAAACAGTTGTTAAATCACAGTAACAATAACAAGTGATTGAAATCTGAAGGACACTACCATTCAAAAGTTTGGAATCCCTGTTTTTATTGGTTATGAGGCCAATTTGGTTACAGGTCAGTGTATAAAAGTGATTTTAATATGTGAGTCCTGTGCAACTCTCAGGTTTCAAATAATTATTAGGATACTAGTAAGCTGTAAATAAAAATTAAGACATTTTATCTCATCACTCTGTCATGATGAATAGAGTGTTAGAAGATTCTAATTTGACTGAAAAAACTATAGCATGGAGAATTACATCATAATATTAATATCCTGAATTCATTGTAAATCTCAAGGTGGTCAGCTTGACAAAAAATGAATGTAAATAGATAAATACAGTATAAAATACAGATATTTATTCATCATAACTTCTTGTTCACAAAATACATGAAATATTGAATAAAATGACTAAAAATACCTTTTGGCAAGTAGTTGGTAATATTTAAATGTACATTCGATATGTTGTTAAAGTACATACATTGTTAAAAAGTTAATATTGCACGCATTTGCTTGCTCAACATTATACCTAATGATAAAATCTATGAATTTTCAGCTTTGTTTGTAACTTTCTTCAAAACTAGATGCGTGGACAGAATTTGAGATTGTGTTACTTAAAGCTACACTGTGTACATTTTGGAGATTTGTAGCCCTCTTTGGTGGGAATGTGTAATTGCATGCATCATGCAGAAGAGCATTATGTAGTGTAATTTTTGTAATGAGCAGATGAATCTGATGACTTCAAGCACTTTGATAGTGTATTCAGAGAAAACTCAGTCAAAGGTCATGTAGTCATGTCATGAAGGACATGTCTTCTGAGGATGTGAATGAATTATCTACTATTGTGATCGTATCTCCATCAGTATGCTGTTGATTTTACATTTGAGACCTAAACATGTGGTGTGCGAGAAAAATGTTTGGTTTAACAAATTCTTCTGAAAAAGCTCTAGTTTGGTAATGTGCTCTTCCACTCATTAACTGAGATCTTACACATCTTCTCTTTTGTCTTCAGTTTGAGAAGTGAGCAACAATTCACTCTTTCCACCAGGCTCTTGAGAAAATTGAGCAAGTATTCAGATGTAAAATTACACTACAGCATATTGTAAAGATTTTCAGAGGCATCCCAGGCGTAGTAACAGTTGCGAGGCTATGAAGGACCAAATGGGTAAACCAATTTGCTACAGCACCACCCTGAAGCAGACCAGTACTGCATCTGCACATCTCTAGATCATCAAGAATACCAAGGACAGAATCTTGCTGGTTGTGGGTGAAGCAAGCTAAACAATAACAGCATAACATCATAATAAGCAATGCTTTAAAATAAATAATTATTTTCAGGGATGCCCCACAATTTTGATTTTAAGACATTCAGGGGATCCAAGAGGTTAATTAGAGGCCCAAGACCCCCCAGAACCCTCTATACTTTGCACCATGGATGTGGTCTGAAAATCTCTCGCGAAATCCGACCAAATGCCTTTGACTTTTAACTTTGTATTTCAGGATTTACAGGCCGACTTGTAATAAATTTTAATATGCCGCTTTAATAAGAAAACCACTTAAAAGGCAGAATTAACCATTCTTTCCCTCTCTGTTAATGGGATAAAGTGACAAATGGTTTGCACATTAGAGATATTTAAAAAACAAATCTTTAGGTTTTGACAGATAGTAGTTTGTGGTCTTTTGAATTCAGCAGAAACAAATCAGTTGTTGATCATTAAAAGTGGCTTTCGAGTGTCAACAGCACTTAAGGACAGCCTGAGCTACAGACTGTTTTCTTCAGCGTTTTGGTAAATGAAAGGAAAGCATCCTCAGAATGGTGTGAGTGCATTAAGAGTGTATAGGTCTTGTTACACACTTTCAGGATCTTCTGGAGACACTTCAGCTTGTATGAGCCTGCCTCTCTCACTAAAACCCATCATTACATATTCAGTGTTCTTTGATTTTGTATTCTTGATGCAGAAAAAAAACCTGTTTCCCTTTGATTCTTGACTGAAATTTATCCAGAAATAGTCATAATCTGTCAGAGAAACAGGCCCACAGTTAAAGCAAACTAGGGTGATTTGCATTTCTTGATTGTAAGTTGAAGAGCAGTGTGCTAATTAAATGACATATTAAGCTACATTTTAAATACAAATGTAATAAGAGTAAACAACTACTTAAATATATTGACATATAACTACATATTAAATAAATCTACCAATTATAAGTACAGTATATTAGGCTAGACTTCACTACATGTATGCTTGCATGGCAAGCAAAGGACAGCTGCATTAGTGGGTAAGAACAGACACTTTTTATTAAAAAATATATAAATATGTAAAACATTGGCATACTGCATGTGGGAAGGTTAGAAATTTGGCTTAGGTTTCACATTGGTGCTAGTAATAAATAGCATGGTGCAAAGTGAGCCAACCAACCCTATGACACTTCCATTTTCTTAGATGTATTTAATTTGTCAGACCACAACAGCAATTGTGTAAAAATCAAAAACAAACATACAGCTATGCAATCTTCTTAGACAAACACTGGCAATACTGAGATTACTGAGATCAGTAAGAGATCAACAGTTTGGGGCCCTTTCTTGTTTCAGTATGACAGTATACCACTGAGCACAAAGGGAGCTCCATAAAGAAATAGTTTGCCGAATTTGGTGTTGAAGAACTTGACTGGCCTGCACACAACCTGACCTCAACCCCCATGAACATAGATTGGGATGAACTGGAACACTGAGGCAGGCCTCATCACCCAACATCAGTGCCAAACCTTACTGCTGATTATTTGATTAAATAAAGGTGAATCTCTAAAGCATGTTACAAAATCTGGAGGCTTCTCAGAAGAGTGGAAACTGTTGTAGCAGTAAAGGAGGGATAAACTATATTAATGCCTTTGGTTTTGGAATGAGATTTTCAAAAGCACATGTGGATGTGATGTTGAGGTGTCTGCATACTCTGCATACTGTGTGGTGGTGCAAATTGTGCAAACTGGTTCATAACCTTCCTTTCTCCTCTGCATTCTGGGATTTTTTGTTTAGCAGTGACATTTGGCAGTGCATATTACTTTGTCAGATAGAGAGTAAACCATGTCAAAGATGAAAAATATTTGGGTTTATTCTTGGGCTGAGAAATTAGCTGCATGATTGCACCGCTTAGGTTTCTTTCCCAAAACAATGCACAGTTTACCTGCTGCCTCTTTGGGCTCAATATATTTCTGTATCAGCATATTTTCAGACAAAGACATATTCCCTTTAAGAGAAACTTGCTTACATATCAGCCAATTAATGAACTGGAATAGCCCATGATTGTCTTAACAAATGACTCTCTGAGGTTTACTGTTTCTCTTCCTCTGCTACAAGTTCTGAGAGGAAAAACTTTCCCTTTATTATAAAATTTGAACTCAAAATACCTGCACAAAATCCATCCCCATTCCCTGAGAGACCTATCGGCCCCAAAGTAAGCCTTTTTTATCTTCTCATTCTCAGGACCACATCTACAAGCTCATGAAAAGCGATAGCTACACCCGCTTCTTGCGCTCCAGCACGTACCAGGACCTCCTGCTGGCCAGAAAGAAGGTGCGTCAAAACCTCAGTTTCATTTCACCCAGAATCCGCATGCCCCGGGGGAGGGATATGAAGGCTAGCGTTTGCAGAATTCTGATGCAAGCTTTCATGCCTGCAAGCATCATTTTTGGGACACACAAGATTTTTTAGGTTTCTGCTTTGTCTTCTGGAGAGAAAGCATGCAACGGTTCAGAACAGAATTCATGTTATAACACAGAATTTACAATTCATATCTCTGCCAGTGTGAAAGCTTTAGACCCGTACCCAAACATCTCCCTGTCCCATAATCCTTTATACACTTCACTAGTGGCCAGGCTACTCTAAACCAAGGGAGATTTATTTATGGAGATTTATAACCTCTACTTTATAGCCAAAAGATATTATATTTGATAATCAGTTAAGAACAGTGAGCAGAGATGCTTTAGAATTTGTCATACAGCAGAGAACTCATAATTTAATAAATGAGAAATTGGAGTTTTAGTATTTGATGATGTATAAGAATAAAGAAGTTACAAGCCTTCATTTATGAATATCCCTTTATTATCCTTCAAAAAGTAGGATGTTGATTATAAGGTGACTTGAGTGACGCTTGCTGTCTGTGTACCTTCTCTACAGCCTGAAAGTGAACAAGGCCGTCGCACCTCTCTGGAGAAATTCACCCGCAGTGTGGTGAGTGGACCTGAACCTGTTCTGAACCTGATGATGCAACAGAATAATTTGTTGTTAGTTGCAGAATGAAGTAGACTGAAAGCTCTTCAGGCATAAGCAAGAACTTATGTTAATGTACATTTTTTGAAGATCAAATCAAATTTTACAATTGAGTAATTTTGTCAACAACCAAAACAACGATGTTTATTCAAGTAAAAAAAAATTCTAACAAATTTCTGAGTCATTATGCTACTTCTTGGTCACTATTGTAATTTAGGCAAATTTGTAACACTGACCATGTCCACTGAAGCTCGTGTTCAGGCGGCTCTCAGGTGGATTTGATCTTTTTATCACAGGCTTTTTGTTTTTGTGTAGTTTTGTGGGAAAATGGTACAAAAACAGCTGTTATCTCTTGAAAAAGAAATTAAATGTATTTTATCCATGTTAATGTCACTTCCACACTCTCAGAACTTGTATTGTACTTGTTAGGGATATTAATGATTAACTAATTAACCGATAACCGACAAATACGTAAATGCTCGACCAGTGCTCTCCATTAAAAAATTTCCGATAAACAACTGATAATTGAATAGTCAGGTTTTTTCATTTAACTTGCTGACCATCCAGGCGTTTTTGAATCGTATGCATGAGAACGCAAGAAAACAAACTGTGTCTGAAGCCTTACTTAGTGGTGCATAAATCTAGGTTTTCTAGAGTCAGTTATCATCACACTGATATGATGAATTCCATGCTTTTTTAATCATTGACCAAGAGCTGACCTGACCCTCAGGCGCGTTGTAATCGAAAAGTATCTGCTGCTGATGTGAACATTTTGGCATTTCTCAGCAAAAATGACATTTAGGACATTTACCCACATGACACAGTGCTAAGGTAGGCTACAACTGACCCTCTTTCAAACATCATGTTGCTTCTGTTGAGCCTTAAGCTATAGCATACATATGCAAAAATAGCCTTGTTATGCAAAAAAATTTAAAAGTCACAAGTTACCGAATTTACGTTGATTGTTGTATAAAGTATGCATATGCACTTTAAGCTAGCTCTGGTCAGACTATACATACATACAAACATACATACATATGTATCCCTAATAATGGTTGGTTATCAGTAAAAAGAATTTGCCAAAATTTGCATCCCTTGTACTTTTTGGTCAGTGAAAACATTTCATTTGCATTTACCTGGATGGATATTGTCTCAGTATTGCTCACTGTTTCTTGTCTTTCCAGGGTAAGTCTCTGACGGGGAAGCGCCTGACAGGCCTCATGCAATCCTCCTGACGAGGCCTGGGACTGGACTAACCCAGCCAAGCCCAGAGGAGCTGCGGTCTGCTGGGGTGGACGTAGTATGACTGTAGTCATCTACTCAGCCAACATATGGACCAGCTGCTAGCTATCCTGACAGTGCAGCTATGGACTCTAGATGGCATGCAATAAGTCAAAGAAAACCTTACAAACGGGGACAGTGTCATCTGTATTTAACCAATTATATACAACCTTTGATTCAGCTACAATGACTGCACATATGAATGTCAGATTTTTACTTCCAGGATTACCATGTGTTTATTTGATATTTCTTACCAGCAGTGATGGTGGGAATGAACACCCACTGCATTGATTGCCATTTAAAATAGCCTCTACCCCCAGTTCATCAACTTTTTCATGACTGGAGATGTGAAGAGTGGTGATATGCTAAGCCAGTATGTGAGCGGATGGTGGTGCGAGTGGATGGTCCATAGGGACGTGTGCCTTCTAGGCTGCAGAACATTCCAAAAGAAGAGAAAAAAGTAGCAAGGGCTCCTCGTCTCTGTGTACTCTTGGCAAGGTTTGCACAGTTTTGATATGACTGTATTGTGTTTGTAAGAAAAGCTGTTTGAAGTGTTAATGGATGCAGTTCAACCTAGCTGGATTCTGATCGACAGTCTGATTTGAACCTTCTTCTTCTTCACAGTTCATGGAAACAATATACAATGTACAATGTTGTTGCAGGTTTTGCTACATTATGAAATTCCTGAGCAGAGATGTGCAAGGAGCACATGGGTATGACTATGACTGTCCCAGTCAATCTCGCTGACGGATTAACACTTTTTAGTACAATAACCAAACACGTGATAAATTCTCCTACTGACATTTGCGGGTGTATAAACCTCAGTTCCAAAAAAGATTACAGTCTGTGACATGCTAATAAAATCAGAAAGCAGTGATTGGGAAATTCTGTTTGACCTGTATTAAATTGAAAACAGTATGAAACACAATGTTTTATGTTTTATCTAACTTTATATATTTTTTCTAAATATTTATGCTCATTGCAAACTTTAACATGTTGCAAAAAAGTTGGGACTGGAGAATGTTTACCACCACCTTTCCTTAACAGCACTTCATAATTATTTGGGGACTAAAGACCCCATATTATCTAGTTTTGCGGAGTTTATGCCATTCTTCAAGTCTTCACCTATGCAACCATACAGGGCCTTGGTTGACATATTTTGTGCTTATTATGCGGCACACGTTTTCAGTGGGAGACAGGTCTGGACTGCAGGCAGGTCAGTCTAACACCTGCTTTCTCTAATTGCACAGCCATGCTGTTGTAACACATGCAGAATGTGGCTTGGTGTTTTCTTGCTGAAACAAACAGGAACATCCCAGAAAAGGACATCAGTGTTGCCCCAAAATGGATATGTACCCCTCAGCTTTAATGGTGCCTTCACAGATGTGCAAATTACCCACCACATACCCCACACCATGACAGACCCTGGCTATGCTGGTATGCTGGTAACAATTGGTTGGTACCTTTCTTCCTTGGTCCGAAGAAAGCAATGTATATTTTTCCAGAAATTATCTGAAAGGTTGACTTGTGAGACCACAATACATCTCCACGGTGCATCAGTCCATTCCAGGTAAGCTCGAGTCGAGCGAGTCAGTGGCGCTTCTGGATATTGTTGACATATGGCTTACATTTTGCAAAGTATAGTCTTGTAATTGTGGATGCATTAATAAACTGTGCTTACTGACCATGGTTTGTCAAAGTATTCCCAAACATGGGCATATTGTACCACCTGTTTAAGGTGTTTTTTGAACATTTAACAACATTCCCAGTTTTAAATTGCTTCTGTCCCAACTTTTTTGGAACATGTTGCAGCTATTAATTTCAGAATGCATATATTTACAAAAAAACAATGAAGTTAATAAGGTATAACATTACAAATATTGTCTTTATACTGTTTTCATTCAAATACAGGTCAAAATGGATTTACAAGTCACTGCTTTTGGTTTTATTTGTATTTCATGTACATCCCAACTTCTCCGGAAATAGGATTTGTAGTAAAATGAACAAGTTTGAAGGGTTTATTCATGAATATTTTTTTATACAAAGCATCTTAGCTATGAACTAAAAAGAGAAGTAATCTACCTAAACCTAATGTAGAACTATATATGTGTCAAAACCACAGATGTAGCTGGTCCATGTTAAGTGTATTCATCTAGCTTGCCTGCCCAAATGAAAATGTAAATATAGTCTGAATGTTAAAGATGTATGCTTCAAGAGTAGTATTATGAAGGTGATAAAACACACGTATATTATATTTCACCCCTCCAAAGATGGTCTGCACACACAGAGGACCGCAATTAAGGACAAAGTCCTTTACTTACAGCAGAGACTGTCCAGGCTTGTGGACATTTAGGTTTTCAGCATTGCCTCATTCAATCTGCTGGACCTGGACTGCTCGCTATTGCTGCCACTTGTGGAACGTTGTGTAGCACTGCCAGAAATGCATATAAAAGAAACTACAGACCCTCTAAAGCCCTTACTGGTCAATAATCAGCTCATGGACTGCCAGGCGGTTGGCCGAGAGACACTACGGAACGTGTTTTCTTCTTGTGTTTCCAGCTAGAACTGCTTTGTTGACAGTGTATTTAGACTGAAGCGGTGGAAAGTGTATGTTTGTATACGTATTGCAGCCACTCCGCATATAGAGAACGCTGTGTAGAAGAAGTTTGAGAGTGAGTATATAATTAGAGGCACAAGTGCTGAAAAGAAGCACAAAACTATGCATGGGATATTTCTAAATGATATTTCTTTACAGCTTTTAGTTTTTTCAAAGATAAAAATGAGTATTAGTGAATCACGATGATGAATAGAAGGACGTGACGTCCAGAGTAAACTAATAAATATTCAGTATCTATTTGGAGAGTTCTGATTTTCTTCTTGGGTTCTTGCTTATTGTTATTGTATTGTTAGTCTAAAACATGCTTCCTGAGAGGCATAACTACACTCTTAAAAAAGATGGTTCTTCAAGGGTTCTTTAGTAAAGAAAATGATTCTATGTAGCATCACGAAAGCGTTCTTCAGATTAATGGAGAATGTGCTGTAGATGGTTCTACATAGAACCTTTTTGAAAAGGGTTCTATATAGCACTAAAAGGGTCCTTGTATTGTTACAAGCTTGACATCATAACGATAGAAGATCTATTTTTGGTGCTATATAGACCACTTTTCAAAAAGGTTATATGTAGGACCATCTATCAATTTAATCAATCTGAAGAACACTTTCATGATGCAAAGAACCCTTTAGTCATGCAAAGGGTTCTCTGAGTGTTAATGGTTCTACATAGAACCATTTTCTTTACTAAAGAACCCATAAAGAACCATTTTTTTCAAAAGTGTATGTCAAAAATTGTTAACCACCAACAGAAGTCCATTCATTAGTGTAGTATGGGTGGTATATTAGGGTGGTTTTGGACACAGTGTATGCCCTCTGTATCCACCCCAATAGCAAGAATACAGTGGGCCAGTGTTGGCCCGCTAATGGCAAAACTGGAGGTCGACTGACTGTTTGCTCAGGGTTTTCTAGGCGGCCCACTGGTGGTTAAGTAGAGTATTAGACAGAATGCCACTTTTAATCGCTTATTTTACACTCACAGTCTAATAAACCTCTTTTCCTGCATTTCTTTCTTTCATTATCCTTAAATTAGTTTAGTAAATAATTTAATCTAATACATTTGTCAGCAATAACATTTTTAACAAAATCATTTTATATTAGACGTAGTCATTATTTTTTTTTCTTGCAATTGTAATATTTCTCTCAGATTATTTTACAAAATAAAGGCTGTGAGCATTTCAAATCTGTTTGAGGAGATTAAAAACTAGTTACACATTTTACACAGTAAAATAATCTGGGTGGTCCAAAGGTGGACAAGCAGTGACAAACAGTCAGCAGGGTGCTTATCAAGCCAGTGTACCGATATATGCTCACTATCTGGGCACTTAGCTTTTATGCACCCTTAAAAAAGATGGTTCTAGGGTTATTTAGTAAATGCAATGGTTCTATATAGATCCATGAACATTCAAAGAACCATTTGCATGCTTAAATGGTTGTTTGCATAGTGAAATGTTTTTTTTTTTCAGATTGATGGAGAAGGTGCTGTATATGATTCTCTATAGAACCTTTTTGAAAACAAGCTTGATATCATAACAGTAGAACTCTTTTTGATGCTATATAGAATAGTATATGGTTCTTTATAAAATGGATAGTTCCAGTCCTAAAATCTGATTGGCTGAGCTGCGTTCAAATCCTTGTGCTGTTAATGGAATAATCTTTGACTGTAATGCTGCTTGCATGGACCACCAAGTATATTGATATATATAAAGAACCGCTTTTTGTTTCAACTGAGGGGCTTAAACTAGAACTAGGCTGGTCAGATATCCCAGCAAACACGGAACATTGTCACAATGTTGTCTACAGGTGGTGCTGTTTATGTTGTCTGAACAAGATTCTCAAACATTGTCACAGCCTTATTATTAAGTAACACTGCTGTGTGGTATTATGACTACCTGTTGACAACTTAGCAATATTCCATGAAGTTCCATGAAATAACACAATGAGGTTGTGACATCATACTGACAATGTGGCCACTGTGTTGTCACAATGTTGTCAGATAAGGCTGTCACAACTTCCTGAGGAACTACTATCAAACTTGTCACAATGTTGTGGGCACCAAAACAATAGGTTGTCATAATGTTGTCACAACGTAACTGTTTGCTGGGTAAGGACACCCTCCCCCACGACAAAATCGCAGTAACGCAAGGCCTCTCGTGGCTTATTGCTTTAATATAGCACCTTTTTAAAAATGGTTCTATATAGATGTCAAGCTTGTGACAATAGCAGAACCCTTTTAGGTGCAATATAGAACCATACTGACATCCTAACATCAAAAGAGGAGTGTATGACAACATTTTACAGAAGATTCATATTCACTTTACTGTTGAATGTGCGCCAAGGGACTGCTGGTGTGGCTGGATGACAGATGAATAAACAGGTGCATAGGCAGGCAGAGAGATGAGGTTAGCTTTTACTCATTGTTAAATAATAAATAATTCTGACTCAAACAGAGAGACTGTAGGAAAACAGTTTGTTTAAGCTATACAGACAGGAGTGGCAACATCAGCTTTATGATTAGTAAGGGTAATGCACTACAATTAGGACCACCCAAACTAAGAAAGAGAAAGGTTTTGGCAAACTGTAGCATTGAGTCTGCCATCAGATCAACCAAAGCCTTTATAATGTGTCTGGTCCACCATGGGAGGAAGTAGTACTGCCTGCTCCCAGCAAAAAAACCACAAAGAAAAGAAGTTACATAAATAGAAGCAAAACAAGAGTTAACATTGGTGTTGCTTTCACTGCTGGAGGCAGCTCTTGACAAGTATAGGGATGAAGTTTGATGCTGAACTTGCAACGTTTCTTCTAGACTGGTAAGTAAACAGGGGGAGGAGTGAAGAGAGAGGAGGGACTGTGTAGAGTATGAATTCAACAGATTGCATGTATCTTACATTTTGCTCCTTTAAACATGGTGAGGCTCTCAAGGCATGCCTCTCAACACACTTCCTAACTAACTATCTAAAGTTAACCTAAATGTTTATGTTAGACCAGGGGTACTCAATCCTGGTCTTCGAGATCTACCACTCTGCAGCTCTGTCCCTGATCTAACACACCTGATGCAGGTAATGAAGGCCTTCAGGGACCTCTGAATATGAGAACCAGACGTGTTGGATCTGAACTCTCCAGGGTGGTAGATCTCCAGGACTAGGATTGGGCACCCCTGTGTTAGACTATGTATGATTTTAGACCAGTGGTGTCCAACCCTGGTCCTGGAGAGCCACCTTCCTACAGAGCCTATTTCCAGCCATAATTTGTCAAACCTGCTCCAGCTAATCAACCTCTTCCCGAGTCCCTGGATCAAATGTATTAGAGTTAAATAAGGGGCAGGGCAGCTTATTGGATGCAGGTTAAAACTAAACTCTGCAGGAAGGAAGCTCTCCAGGACCAGGTTTGAGGACCACTGTTATAGGCTTATAAATAATACATTTTTCATGTTGCGGGTTATGATGGATGAGATGCATTATGAATAAGATGTCAGTACTGTCTGTGTAGCATTGAAGGAAGCTAACTGGTGAGGTACAGTTGTATGCAAAAGTTTGGGCCTCCCAAATTGGGTCAAATTCCATGTTTTGTTGATTTTGTAAGTGAAAATAAGTTAACTCATACAACACTTCTGCACATTTCTAATACAAAACTACTGTTTATTTGTTGAATTTAACACACAGAAAACAAAATGTTGCCTGTGCAAAAGTTAGGACACCTTTTTTGTTAAAAATCTTAAACTTAGTAAATAAATAGAAATTGTACATGAAAATTTAGCTGAAAATTGTTATATTTGAGTGTGTTCCCTGCAGAGGATGTGTGAACTTATTTTCAGAATACATCAAAGAAACATTTGAAAAGAGGTGTTCAAATGTTTAACTGTATGTTAAATAATTAGATCATGGGTCTACTATTGTGTCCTTATGAGGAGCCTAATAAAGACTTTAGGCATGAGCCCCAGTGCGAAAGCCCCTCTTCCCACAAGTAGTTATGCCACTGTTCCCACGAGTAACAAGAAAAACTGTAAAAGTAATGATATAAAGTGTCCATTTAAGAATATTAAGGGGTTCAGTTGCCATGGGGTCCCCCTGAACTACAGGCCCCAGTGCTATTGCCCAATCTGCATGGCCTGTATTTATGCCACTGTACTCTCTATAAGTTATAGATCTGACCAAATGAATTAACAGTCAAGTTAAACTGAAATTACATGCGTAGTAGTGCGCCCATTGCTGCTTGAAAGGCTCTGTTGTGTTTAATTAATTAACCACTCAAAGTAATTAGCCTTCAGTACAAATGCTTTACATCCATTATAATAGGTTTATCTGAAATGTCTGGAAATGTTTTTGTGAAGTTCATTAGAAGTCTAAGGTACTTCTGTGAAGTTTGCCTTTGTATGTGCTGACCTCTAGTGTTAGATATGAGAAGTGTAACTACATTCATGATCAACTTATCAAAGCAAGCACAATTTTCAGTTAACTTTGAACCATTTATTATACTTAAAACAATGAAACAACAAGGATTTGTTAACAACATATGAGAGGGAAAAAAACTAATTACACAAACAGTAAATCAAGTCTAATTTAAAGAGAATCATCTGCTTGTTTTTCTTTCCTCCAAATTTGTATATTCATCCACATTTCCTGACTTACCATGACATCTGATCAGAACATCTCCGGAAGCTCTTTGTTCACTAGGATCAATGTAGACAGCCCTTGCCAGAGTCAGATGAAATATTCAGCAGATCTGAGGATTTGCAGCATTTGCCTTGATAAATTGGCTCTGAAAATAGAGCCTCTAATGCATTATACAGACCGTAGGAGGGAAGAGAGGCAGCAAGCGAGAATATCCAGATGGAAATAGAGATGCTAATATATCATGAACAAAGAAATACAAAATGGAGCAAGCAGATGTTTCACTCTGCAAGGTGTTAAACTTTTGAGTGCCTTTTCCCCTACAAAAGAGAGGAGGTGGCTACAGAACTTTCTAGAGTGACTCACACAGTGGAATGTTTTCTGAACAAACCAATTAGTCAAACACTTACGAGGAACAAGTGGAAATTTCTCCTAAAATGTTCATTTCAATGCAAGCAACAACATACACGTTAAACAGTCAGCTGTTTTCACATAAAAATACATATGGAAACAAATAAAAGCTCAGGATTTAGAAGGAAACATTGTGTACACAGATATGTGGGTTTTCTTGGCATGGGGAAGCACAACTGTCTAATATCTATAATGCAAAACATACATACATATGCAAAACATACATACATAACTAATCTAAATCATGATTGTCTGTGGAAGATATACACTGAAAAAACACAAAAACGTTTTGTTCCAGTCTTGACAAAGTTATAGGAGCTCTATATAGCATTAAATACATTTTTTTAAAGTAGCCAAATACTTTTTTGCTGATTTCATGATTGCATTCACATAGTGTTCTATAACCCAATGTTCTAGACATCTACCTACATCTAACTCCTTTTTTCTACTCACATTTTTTTCATAGCAGTCACTCAGTGTAAGCTGAATAGTTCTTTGTGAGAAATCTTGTATCTTGTACTATAATTCTTCGCTCTCATGATGAAATGTTTTTTTGTTTAAATATACAGAAATAGAAACATAGAAATGTGGGTAGCGCTTTACTTGAACCCTGCTAAGTAACGTTGACATAACCGTGGCATATACATGTCATGGCAGAAGTCTGATTATGTCCAGCAATATAACCCTGTTATCTCACTATTACCAGTGATTAATCATGACGTGATAATGTCTGATGCCATGATGACTAACTAGATTACACAGCAAAAATTAGTATGTGATGTAAGCTGCCATGACATCAAACATTATGACATCTGTCACGACAATTAGTGGCAACGGTAATATGACACTGTTTTTAAACATGTATTATAATGCAGATAGTTCCGGTCCTAAAATCGGATTGGACGAGCCCAGTGAAGCTGGAAGCTGTTTTAAATTGGGCTGCTGAAAACTTAAGCAGCATATATGTGATGTGAACAGTGATGTCATGAAAAAGCATTTGCCTATTTTGCACTTTCTTTTTTTATCATTTAAAGCAAACAGAATATGCCATGACATGGAATAATGTAGCGAGAGACAATATACACAAATAACTGACAGGATTCGGTTCTCTGTAACAAATATACATAGTTTACTTGAACAGTGCACAGCTATTACAGGTACTGAAAATGTATAAATGAATAAATCCACTCTAAAACTAGCATCTCTAGGGCCTTATTATGTTCAAGTCATTTTAAAGTTCAGCTCTTCATTATTATTATTATTATTATTATTATTATTAGTAGTAGTAGTAGTAGTAGTAGTAGTAGTGGTACTACTACTACTACTACTAATACTGCTACTATTGCAATCAGTACTTCATGTCTCACAACAACTGAAGAACAACTTAAATCTGCCTTAAGTAGCACCGCACCCAGGCTGACTTTCAAACAGCTCCTCCTTTCCTACATAACGGGCCATGTAAGTTGAGAAATTCTGGCTTCTACAAACAGTCCACCCATCTATCCAGTATGGAATTGTGTACATGTGGCTGAATCCCAAATGACTCTTTTTTAGCTATATTATGCACTGCTTGGGTGCAGGAGCCAGTATTTTAAACTAGTGAACTATGTAGGGAGCTCCAGCTCTGGAAAATGCCATTTGCTTGGTTCAAGAGGCTTTATGCTAAATAAATATATGTGTATATATGCATATATATATATATATATATATATATATATATATACACAGACTCTCATGGCCTCTCGAACATAACCTGTCATGACAATTTCTGACAGCATATGGCATCTTTCATGACATGTTTATGGCATGTTTACTTCAAGGTTTTGTAGCAGTGTACAAGTAAAGTGTTACCAAAGGGGGATGAACGAAGTATAATGACTGTGGAATACTGTAAGAGGCTGTTTTGCTATGTAACTTAGGCAGAAGTGGCATTTTGCTACAAACTGTGCAAAGATGTAGTCTCTGAATAATTAGAGTAATTAACAGTCTTTGTCATTTATCATACAGACCAAGAGGAATGTACAGGTGCCTGCTTTGAAAGAAACACGATAAAGTGAACTGAATTATAAAATTAGCTTGTATTCCATCAGTCTCACTCATACTCCTTTTTGGTGCTCTTTAAAAGAGTTTGACAGAAATGATTGTTCTACAAAAACCTGAATAATTTTTACGTGGATGCATCATTGTGCTGCTCGGCATGACTTGTTTTCTTCCACTTTACCAAAGATACCGTGGCGTAAATGACCCTGCTTTTGGACTGAGTTTGCGAGGTAGACTGCTCGTTGGTCATATGACTGAAGTGTCTGACTGTGTATTACTTTGTGCTGTGTAGACGAGTGAACGTTACAGAGGTAGACTGTCCCTATGCCACTTCAACTTGGAGCTGCAAAGTGGAGAGATACAGGTATGTGTCCCCGTCCTGATTCTGCTCTGTGCTGTGTGTGCTAGTGAGGCTGTGAGGGATATGGAAGAATTAAAAAAAAAATTACACCATTGATGGTTCTCCAAAAGCAGACGCTTTGTCCTTTAGTAGATCCAGACAAAGATGACAACTCCAGCTTCCTGCAAATGCAGTGAAAGGCAGAATGAATTCATGGATTCCATACAAATGCCTATGTTCATTATATATATATATATATATACACACATATATATAATGTGTGTGTGTGTGTGTTTATAAAAGGTATATACTGAATTGCTACTTTATCAGGTCTGCCTACTTTGCACCTACACTCACTGGCCATTTTATCAGAAACATTTACCATATAGGTGTACTTTGTAGCTTTGCAGTTGCTGACTGTAGCCCATCTGTTGCTGCACAATTCATCAGCCCCCCTGCCCCATCTGTTACTGGATAAAGGACTACCCTCGACCAGATATTATTTGACTGATTAACTATTCTCACCACAATAGTGACACTGACACAGTGGTGGCATGTTGGTATTGAGTGTAAGAATCTCGAGACTCCTGACAATTTGATTCAATTTCAATTCAGGTTGCCAAGACATGCTTCTAAAATGATTCTCGATGCATCTTTACTTTTGACTTCTATACCCTGCTTGATTACTTCTTTTCCTGTATTTATGTATTTGTTTTAAACAAGTAGTTCAGCCTAGATGAGTTTAAACATAGCCTGTACTCTACACAAAGGACAAAAAATTAATAGTAAAAAATCTTTTTTCATTTGATATTTTTGGTTTTGAGCCTTTTACTGTATATACATGGAATTTGGGGCCAGTTTGTCACCACAGACACACATGCATTGCATTAGTTAGACCCTGCATTATTTTCCTCCTCCAAGCAGGGCTGCGGCAAAATATTGAACTTTATAAAGCCTCTGGTTGTGTGTAAGTTTGTTTATTAATTTTATACAGCAGGGGAAATGCAAAGCCTAAATAAACATCTGATTATGACTTTGTGAATTAATTAAAATAAAGATAGAATCATAATGCTTCTAAGAATCGATTATTTTCCCTCCCCTAGCTACACAACTTATATGGTAGGTGTACCTGATAAAATGGCCAATAAGCACAACACAGGTGTAACTAATAAACTAATAAACTCAATGTATATCGAATTACATTTTACAGTACAATGCAATGACAGAGACTTGACAAAGTGGTATAAAAACTGTTCTTCAATTATGCAAGTTAAACACAACCGATCAGAATTTCTATCCTCAAGTCTATCCTGTTCCTGACCTGGATGTCCTGCTGAAACACATAATGCTTTGGACAAGTCAAGAAGTGTATGCAGGTATGTTGTGATCTTACCCTCAGGAGGCTCAGTCATGGGAGGCTTGAGGCAGTACATATGGTAACCCCGATCACAGTCATCACAGAAGAGGAGCTGATCCTGCAGGAGAGACATTCAGTTTTTTTAACTGCAAAACTTTGTTAAAAAACAAAGACATTTGACCAAACATCATTTTAAACAGGAATTATTCTTGTGATAATTATTTGTAAAAAAGTATTTTGGTAAAATACTTGACCTAATCAACAGAGCTATGTTTATATTTTCAGTGCAAAAATGTAAAACGCATGTAAAATGTTTCTCTCTTTATTTATTAGATTAGATTTGTTTATTAGATTTTTTGTGGTGCTTGTGATTATACAATCAAGTGAAATTCAATAGGCAACATTGATTATATTGTATTTTATATTTGTCTGCATTTTCAACGATCAGGCCAGTTAAATCATTTTTTGTGGGTCGAGGAACCTTTTGTGGTCAGCTGTGTGGGCTACAAGTTGCAAAGGTTTGGGATCCTCTCTTATAATCAATTATAATCAATAGTAATGATAAATTATAATTTTTTTTAAAGATTTCTTCATCTGTATTCCACTATTGTGTAAATAGTTCTTCAGGTCATATTTGTGCATTCGGTATATTGTAAAATAATTCTGGACAGTAGAACAATAACCAAATCAAGTCCCGGTGAAATCTGAGATTTCATTAAGCACTGAATCACTTCATAAAGAGTCACAAATGCATCAAATCATTATAAGGTCAGAGATTTACACCGCTTGACATGTAACAAAGTACAAATTAGATTTTGGTTTAAAATAGTATCCATTAAGTGTCTTATAATTCTGTTTTTTTCCATATACTGTGCCAGTCCGTGATGGTTATGTTATGATATTAATGTGTTAGGCTAAAATCTCTTACATCGTTCTCCGAGGTGCCACACAGACTGCAGGATTTGCACTCAATGCACTGCCACTGGTAGGTCCGCACAGCCTGCATCATGTTGTCTGTGAACTGAAGGCAGGTGGGGTGGCCTAGAGAGAGAGAGAGAGAGAGAGACAGAGAGAGAGAGAGAGAGAGAGAGAGAGAGAGAGAGAGAGAGACAGAGAGAGAGAGAGAGAGAAACGGAAGTTTAATATCTAACAACAATACAGAAATGAAATTAAGACAGAGAAAGATTTCCTATCATTGTTGTTGAATAAACATTTTAAATGTAAATTTATCAGACACTGATCATTTTGATCGTCCTTTACAATCATGACTTGTTCGTTGGAAAAAGTCACTTTAGAAATTGAAACAGCAAGCAAATATTTATTTTTTAGATAACTAAATAAATGGAAATGTTTTCTACATCATCATAACTACTGAATATCTATTTTGACATATAAATATTGATGACTGATTATATTGTATGTTTTATGTTCTTCCAATATGCTAAACTCAGCAAATAAATAGAAATTTTGCACTAAAAAATTGCAGAATTCTCATATCATCTATAGTTTGTTGCCTGTGGCCTGTAGATGACGTGTTAACTGATTTTAACTCAGAAGATCAATAAACATGTAATTTGACCAGAGGTTTTTAAGCTTTTGCCAACAGCTGTAGATAGGTAAGATGTACACAGACAGACAAAAAAAGCCAGGTGGTTACATATTCCTAGTCCCCGCCCCCCATCAAAGTTTGCTTAATCTCTTGCTTTAACTGCAACAATGTATACAACTGTCCATTCTTTGGCCTGCTTGCTGCGTTTATTCCTGCTTGAGTAACCAGTAAAGCTGCTTATGGCTCCCTGTACAGAAATCATGCAGGGTGTGATGTGTGTGCAGAGTATGTGTGTAGCTCTCTCTCTGTGGGAAGCTTCCACCTGCTCAGTTACATTTCTCTTGTCAAATAAACAAATCTGAACAATATTCACACGCCTGTCTGTCAGCTTTAGAAATGTTAAGTAAGAAATAAGTCTCCCTTTATGTTTTGGCTACTTATCTTCTAAGACAGATGAAATGGTTTGGCTGTCACTCATGCTAAAACTGTACTTGAACAACAGCTGAACAGGAATCTTAGTTAACAAATGGCCCTGTATTGTTTCCTCATAGACATCCTGTCTTACAGCTCTCTTTGACATTTACAGTAGACAGATTGTGGACTTACAGAGCAAAGCTGTCTGATCATGTTCTGTTCATTTTCAAAATACCCTGAAAGCTGTTGCAAAATTTGTCTGGAACAAAACAAACTCAGTAGCTGGATCTCATTGTTTCCATTTCTGTGCGTCCAGCTATTGACTTAAAAGCCAAAGTAAGGAACTGTTGAAAGCAGTAAGCCAGTTATCAGCACTGCAACAATGCAGCCAATAAACAAATACAATGTTTCAGCAATTCTTGTGGTTTGAAGAGCTAATCCAAGCATGGAAAGCAACAAGGCCCAGCTGCTACCACAAAAGTGCCCTTGATTAGCAAAATACACTGTGATTTCAGTGTGCAGCATTGCTTAGACCGAAAGGCAAACTTTTATGCTAAAAAAACAAGACGTAGAAACAGCTAAATTAGTGGTTCTCAAATCATTCCTCTGAAACCCCAGATATTTCACATTTTTGCTCAAAACATCAAGCAGATATGTGGACCATCTGGGTGTCTCTGAGGACCAGCTTGACAACTACTGAGCTAAATAACAGGCTTTGTATTTCGTTGTGTTCGATATAAACAAAGTAAAAACAATGACAGTTTGTAAAGAGTGCAAGAAATACTCAAACAAAGGCAGAATAAAAAGCACTGTTACTGAACATTTGCCATTACAACTGAAGACAGCTGTCACTTTAAGAGAAGCAACAAATCCAATACTGCTGGCTTAGACCTGTGATAAACCTCAAATCCAACTCCTTTAACAGATTATAGGTTTCATAATATGATGATAAACTCTATTTAAAGCTATTGCAGTTAATTAGCACTTCTGAGAGACTCTTGTTAGACTGTGTGATTCACAGTCACCCGCAGTGCCTACCTTAAAATGGCTACAAATTGAGAAGGTAAAACCCAGTTCATGTAAAGGAAATTGATGTTTCACACACAAAGTGTCCACTGAATGCCACTCATTCTTTCCATTTTTCCCCTGCCAGGTGGCCAGCAGCACACATTAGAGAGACGAGGATTCGCATGTCCTGCAGAGGGAACGATCGGCCCTGTTAGTCGAGAGATGGAAAGGTAAACGCCGATTGGCTCTTACCTCTCGGCTAACTGTCCTCCCTCGCTTCTTTCTGCCTTCCAATAGGTCAGCGTATCCAAGTCGCCGTGGTAACATCTTCTCAGACTTGCCTGGTCTGCCAAGTCTTGTGATCTGTTCCTTCTCATCAACTGCATTTATTCGGTGGTAGGAGCTCACACATTGTCTCTTATGGACACATAATGTGTCCTTTTGAAGTTGCCCACGTTTGGAAGTTGTCCTTTATTTTTGTTTATTTCTGTTTTTAGTTTTGATTCCTTTTTGCACGCATCTCTGCCAAAAAATTGTATTCTACACCCTGCCCCCATTCTCCTTATTGCTCAAAGAGAGGCTGTACAAGAAGGCTGTAAAAGCAACACCACTAAGGTTCCAGAGAAAACCATGAGCCGTTAGTTCCAATAGTTCCATTAGCGCTGAAGTCCATTATGCACACTGAAAAACAGTGTAGCAAATCCTTCCTTGAGGCTGGTTCTCTGCTTTTTCTCTTCTATCTATCTGTACTGGGGAGGGCCACTGCTGTCGTCTGATAGAAGCCCATCAAGCTCGTCCTCCTCAAAGCCGTGAAAGGTGGATGCCTCACTTTCGGATGTGTCGGCGAACATGTCCCGAAGTCCAGCCGGCCTCTTCTTCATCCCCGGCTCTCTCGCACGTCCAGCTGACATGTATGACGGACACATCAGCATCACAGCAGAACACATACACAAGCAACACTGCAGTCAGCTAGGCTTCACACATTCCTCTCAGCTTGGACAACTGGCAATACAACAGAGGCAGCCTGACATATGACCAGTTAAGTTACTTTAGGGATCAATTTAGTTTTTTTGCTATTTCCTTTAAACGGAAATACAGAGGCCATGAATGTGCTGCTTTTTAAATATGTCCTCAATTTTATGTATTTCCAGTTGCATAAGATGTAATTCCAGTAAGATTATATTCACTTTCCTTATGTTGCCAAGCGTTTTTATGTCTTTCAACATAATTAATTGTCTCTCTCTCTGTCTGTGCTAGTTACGTATTTCACCCATAAGCAGGAAAATCGTTTGAGAATGAGTGACATATCTAAAGGACATCAGAAGGAAGAAACGTAAAATGTGCAAAATATGAGAAAGAAAAATAGAATAAGAACATTTTGTGGAGCACATGAACTGAGGTAAAGTGATGAGGCCCTAAACTCCTCCTAACTTAACAAAACAGAAAAGAGCTCTTCATGAACGTCCACCAGATTTGTACCAGACAATAAATTACCAGACAATAAAGTCAACAGCCAAGTTGAACAAATCTCCTGTCACAATGTAATGAGATTTGATGTCCAACTGCAACCACTGAGTGTTTTCCAACACAGACACAGGTTTTGCTGGTTGCTAAAACGATCAAGCAGTACACTATCTCTAATAAATATTACTTTTGTAAAATGACTGGCAAAATCTAGCTTTCGTAGCTGCTTTTTAACCTCACTGTTAGATCAGCATTACACATAAGAGACTAATAGATGTTAATATCACAATGTATTTATAGTGCTCAACATTTGCCATATTACTAATGCTTTAAAAAATTGAGAAAATTAATGTTACTCTAAACATCAGTGTTGGGGGGTAATGTGGTACAAATAACATATCACAGTAATAACCTTTTCCTGTAAAAAAGTAGTGTAATGCATTACAGTTTAAACTAAAAAGGGAAAGATTGTTAAGGTGGCTTGACAAAGGCAGCTGGTAATGTTTCAAAAGTTAAATCAGTTGCAAAACACTGTTGATTGTTTTTGATAACTTAAATGGGTTTATATAGCAATCCCATGTAGTTGCTCTGATGTTGATATGAGGTTGCTATGATATTCCAGCTTGTTTTTAGGGTGTTGCTTGGTTGTTGTTAGGTGGTTGCTAAGGTGTTGCAAGGCTGTTGCTTTGGTGTCCCAGGTGGTTGCTAAGGGTTTGTGAGCATACTTGTACGATGGTGAAATAAGAGGGGGGTTCAAGAAAAATATATACCCCTGAGTGTGTACTGACTGTGGTGGAAGAAGAGGTAGAATAATAAACATTTTATATATTATATAAGTGAAATGATTCAATTTCAGGATGTTGATCAATCTCCAATTCATTCCGGTGTAATCAGTTAAAAAAGCACAAGCAACCAATTTGGTTCTACGATCCTGTAAAGTTTTGTGGTTCTAGCTTTAAAGCAGAATAATAATAAGAAGAAAATGAATAACAGTAAGTTGTTTTATTCAAGCAAGCTTAATTTTTGTAATCACACATGAAAATGTTTTTCTTGCTTTACTATCCCTAAAAGAGGCATTTTAATTTAACATGATGCATTTGAAACATAAATTTCCTTTGTACAGATTATTGATGCCTGTCCTGGTACATAAAGTAATGTAAATTTCTATTCAGAAACACCTCTCTTACCTTCAGCTATTTGTAACTGTATCTACCGGCTAGTTCCTGTGTTTTCAAACAGCATTAGTTGTTCATAACGTTAAAAAGCATAATTGGCTAAACCTGGTTAGGGATAGTGGCGTGCCTTTTAAATCATGTTTACCATGCTGTTTCTTTCTAAATTAATATTTGATTTTCCATTGTACTTTACAGGTGGCACAGATGTGTTTGGGTTTTAGAGAGTAACACAGAAGTAAAGTAATAAGTAGTGAGATTACTCTTTCCAGGAAGTAATCAATAAAGTAATCCCATTACAGTTTGAGGGAAGAATGGAGCAACTACCCCAACACTGGGAAACAAGAATCCAAACCACAACTAGCTAAACCCAGTAAAATACCAGAAAATAAACACGCACTCAAACTATGAGCTGATGGTATATGTGCACAAAAGGTAAACATAATGAAATACACCACATGAGAATATGTTGAAACAAATGGAATACATGGTACATTTAAATTACTTAATTCAATATTCTCTCTTTAAATGCCTGACCTTGCTTATTAATATGACATATTAATATGGCCTGTCCTAGAAGCCACATGACTATATTGATCATTTTATTTTACCCTATACACTATAATCTCATATAATATTTTACAATACAGATGCTGCATAATAGGTTGAGACATATTTTTTTAAATATATCACAAGATTGTGAAATGTGATTTCTAACTTCACAGCCAAAAAGTCATTCACATTGATCTGCATGTACAGTTTTTTGCAAAAGTTTGAACACCCCTGGTCAAATGACATGTTTTGTTAATTTTGTGAAAATAAGTGAACACATCCTCTACAGAGAACACACAGTTTAATGCACAATTACTGTTGAATTTAACATGTAGGGAAAAATGAAATGTGGCCTGTTCAAAAGTTATGGCACATTTTATACTTTGTTTTATTTATTCCAATATGTTACACTCAGCAAATAAAAAGAAAATGTCATATTTAGTTCGTTCTCTGTAAGGGATGTATTGGCCTTATTTTTTACTATGTGTTCAAACTTTTGCATATGACTGCAACATCTAGATTTCATTCTTCAAAGACTAAAATGAATCTAAAAACAGTCTGGACAGTTATTTATATTGAAAAGAGATAAGCAGTATTTTTTGCCAAAAAGATGGAAAAGGAAAAGATGGAGGTGAAGATAAGCTGCTTGATGTAGCAGTAGTTTTACTCCTCAGATGTTGGTGAGATGATGAGGCAAGGTGAGTAGGGCAGTTTTAGAGTGTAATGGATCCCAGAGGTACTGACCAGAGCGTCCACAGTCGGAACAGGACACTAACTCCTCAGCCTGGCCCGTCTTTCTGTTAGAGCCCGAGTCCCCCAGGCAGAAGTCACAGTAATCATTGGGGATGATTGCACCATCTGGTCCCTTTTGGGCTACAGGGACAGAAAAGGCCAGAAAGATGAATATTTCAGTAATAATAATGCATTAATACATATAATATGATACATGGGTCAGAGTGCTTCATGATGTATGTAAATGGAACAGGGTAAATAAAATAGTAAAGAGATAAAAGGCAACAAAACACACTCAAACATTCAGTCTATCAAATTACCATTAAAAGTTTGTGATCACTTGGTGTATTAATCATTTGTTCTATGTTATATGCAAGAAGACTTTTATATTTTATTTCATATTTGACTTGTTCAGTCCTGTAAATTCTATCCTGTAATTATCTATTTACAATAATGTATTTAAATTGTCTTCAAGATATGATGACCTCTTTTCTAACATGAGGCATTCTGTATGTTAAATGTATTATAACTTTCTCAGTCATTTTAGACTCATCTACAGCTCTGTCCATCATTCTGGACACATCTAAAGTTTCTTTATTTTTTGACAGATTTCTATAATTATTTCTATAATTAATTCCTTATAATTATTTAAAAGCTATGAAGTTGCACAGTGAATCCACTTTATAAATTTATCTGAAACCAAACTGATTTCACACACAGTCCTGGGACATACTCTGAATACACTATATGTCTTGTTTACTTATTATTTTCCAAGTTAAAGTTATCAATTATTTTTTGTATCCATCAGAAATGTTATAACACTCAACAACAGCCACAATTAAAAACTGAAACTCAAAATGATTCCAGCTATTATCTGAAAAATTAAGTAAGGCAAGTAAAGGACTGAAATATTAGTGGGACAAACATTTGTGTGTCTTTCTTTTATGTATCTGTCCTCTTTCTCACAGACATTTTGTAACTAATATATTTGCAAATCAAGTTGAAGTTTTCTAAAGCAGTATCTCTCAGAATTTTAAAGAAATTAAGTCAGGTGTGTTGGATGGTGGCTCTCCAGGAGTAGCACTGGAGCCCTCCGGCTTGAAGATGTGCATTTGTGTGCATTGAAGCTTTCAAACAATTATAGTAAGTTTTGGACATTAGTGTATATAAAAAGGAAAAAGGAACAGGAATTGCTAGTAAAACGTTAACCTAAATAAATATTTTTAGCTGCTTTATAAAATTATTAATGGTAGGTGTCTGCAAAAAGATTAATAGGTACAAAGTATTGATTCTTTGGAGCATAGTAGCACATCTTGTACACAATGTTAAAAAACAAAAGCAGTATATACTTCACTATGCATGTGGCATGTTTGGGCAGATACAGTGTATAATAATGCCAGGTTGGCAGTCATCTTACGTTTATGGTTTTCGGGGTTGTGCTCGGGCGGCGACTGTGGAATTTCCGTTTCTCTCTCCTCCTCTCCCTCCTCCTCAGCCAGGTGTGTGTGGGTGTAGTGATAGCTCAGACCCGGCCGGTTCTTATAACGCTTACCACAAACTACAACGAAGAAGGAGCAATGTCACAATAACAAAACAATCTGATCTGAGATCAGTGCAACAGTACACTCCTATTCGAGCTGGGATACTAAAAAGCTCACAGAATCTACAGGGCAGCTGGGCCTAAGATGCTAACACACAGACTACAGGGCAAGCACACAGAACTATGCCAGGATTATGCTGCAGATAAAATAATAGCAATACAATTCTGAAGTGAGCACATCACATGCTAGAACTAAACTACTTAATGGTACATTCTGCCTGGTAGGGATGAATAGGTATCATATCAGTGTTAGATGAGCATAAATAAATACCGCCATATTGCTATTAGTTAAATACTAGGATTCATCCAAAGACTTCCACTGATGTTTCAAAAATTTCTGTATAATGAAATAGGATTTAAAGGAGAATTCCACCAACATTTTAAAAATATAATGCTCTGTTCTAGAGAACTTTCTCAGCCAGAATTGCTCATAATGTTGGTGATGGGAACCAGACGTTTGAAGTGTTTAATACCCTTAAAAGCTACCATACAGAATGTTTTTACATGAAATAGTTATGAATATGTTGCCTGATGCCTGAAACATTGTTTTATGATAGTTGTAAAATGAGCTTTTGGCCTAAAACGTATTTCTTAAAATTAATTCATGGCAGAGAGGTACATTCAGGTTGTGGTAAGGCACCACTATTTACCACTATTTTAACAGCATCCATGTTACATATACAAACTCAGAAGATGTGCAGGTTCCCTGCTGGTTTTGGATTGTACATAAAATGGCTATATTTGTATAGTACACATTACAACCCCTGGTTCCTATCATCATTGCAATGAAATTAGATTCGGCAAGCGAATTAACTATTTCACATCAGACCACTCTGAATGACTTTGTTTACATCTCAATGTAATATTGAAATCTTGATAAATCAGCTGAATGCCCAAAATCAAATTGTTCACAGTGGCGGTAATAGGAACCAGATGTCTGAGGCATTTAATGCCTTTATATCTAAATGGTTTTGAGAATCAATTTTGACCACAAAAGCCAAAACATTTTTAAGATTTATTCATGGTAGAGGGGTACGTGCAGGCAGTTGGGCAAAACAGTCTTCAAGGAATTTTTTTTTTTTCAGATTTACCACTAATTCTCTGTTATCAACATTACATATAAACACTCAAAAGACACAAGTATTCACTGGTGCTTTTGGATAGTAAGTAAAATGGCTATATTTGTGACGTAGACATCACAACCTCAGTTTTCTATCATCAACACTGTAAAGAATTGTTTCTTTACAATGAACCATCTCACATCAAACCACTCCAACTGAATTTATTAACATCTCAACAGTTGAATTATGCAGAAATTTTGTAAGTCTGGTGGAATTCCCCTTTAAGTACAGTACTTTACTGTTAGCACTTTTTGTTTTCTAGAGCCAAGTAATTTGTAATCATCTATAGTGCATTAGTTCACTGCTAATCTTAGTCTAATGTATATTATGTAGCATTCTCAGTTTGACTTTATGTAACGTATGCAGTAAACAGTGTATGCTTCAGCTGAGCACACACATTTGTGGCTGAACTCTAAGCAGCTTAAACAGTAGTAACACAGGGAGTGCATTATTTATACTGCAACTTAACTGAAGTCAAAGATTTCTGTATCAGCACAACAGACATCAAAATGTGTAATTGCTGTCGGCCCATCACCTTGATATCAGGCCGCCCATGCTGATTTAGATCCATGTGCCAGTAACACAGGATTTTGAGCATAACACAAAGAGCTTCGTTTAGGGAAATTTGTAATATAACATACAGGATGTAGTACATTAGGCATACAATCTCACCTGCCTTAACTTTTCAACTCTATGGTAAAGTTACCCCCTAATACGTACAGTACCTGCTTAATCAAACCTGATAGATGCAAGCTGTTACATTATTAGATTGTAGAAATTGGATTTGGTGTGCAGTTGGTTGTTGTTGTTTTCAAGAAGCAGAGAAACATCAGATTCATCTGTTGATTAACTACATTACAAGCACTGACAGAGTTCACTTTCAGAGTGAAAACAATTTTTTTTGTGTGTGAATTACATATACTGAAAAAAGTGATGCATTTAATTGATTCAAATGTGTACTTCATTTCCACATGTGTAAAATTACATCAATAACAATGTTGTCCCACTTTTGTTTACCCAGTGTTTACCCACTTTTGGCAAATTTTGATTAATCACATCCATTTCTGTAGTTAATCACAATTAATTACATGTATTATTTGTTCTAATATGTTTTTTGCTCCATTTAAAAGCAGTGTATTTTGTTGCAGCTATTTGATTGGACAAAATAAGCTTTGTAAGAAGGTATCTATTACTTTCAATAACTTCATAAAATTATTTTCATGACCTGAAAGCAGGGTTCAATTGAACTAAACCAAAATAAAAAATCTTACGAATGCAGTGGAAACATGAAAATGGGTGAACACAGTTTCTAATTTTTATTGCCAACATTCAGTGAGAGCAGCAGTGGATGCACATTGTAGCCACTCTATCATACTACATTACTTCTTGTATTGAGGAGAACTCTATCTTTGCTATTGCTTTTGTTAGTTTCTCTCCTGCAAGCACTGACCAGTGCAGTCTGCCAGATTACAGATATTACTGATATTGCTGCATTGGTGCTTTGTTTTGCTTGTAAATGACAAAAAAGACTAGATGTACTTTAGTGATAAACAAATTCACAAAATGACAGTAGCTGGAAAATCTTTGGTTTTATCAAGACAGCCACAATAAATAGAACTTCCAATTTACAGTCGTATGCAATAATTTAAACACCCTCAGTCAAATTACCTTTTTTGACATTTGGCATTATTTTTTAGCTTTTTTAAATTTCTAAATAAAAATAAATAGAAACTGAAATATAAAAACATACATATACAACAGCCGATCAGTGGAACTGCAGATGTTTGAAGCAACAAACTAAGAAAATTAGTGTCGTGAAAAAATTAACTTTGACACCACCAATTTTACACATGTCGAAATCATGTATGCATTTGAATCAAGTGAATTTGCATCACTTTATGTCTTTAGATATTGGGCTTCCCACTGTAGCACAGGATTAAACAGCCTACAGTAATCTGTAATACACCAAAACTACAGGTGACTACTGGACTGGAGTGCCACACTGGCTGGGCTGCACTCTGACTGGCACCTACGTATGAACTCTACAGATGCTAAATCATATAAAATGGACGAAGGCATCATGGAAGGCATAACATAAGATTGAATGGAAAAGGGAAGTCAATGCATGCATGTCACCAGTGAGGCAAATTTCTTGGTGGGGTCAAAAGTAGTGGCAGCATAGCAGAAGTGTTAAAGGCAAGCTCTGTACTCACTGCCCATGACCTCATATTCAGTAAAGCCATTAGCATAAAGAAACCGAATGTTGTTAGCCATGCATGCTAGCATTAGCCAAGCAGGAAACAATGCAGAGCGCGGGATTAGCTTAGTTTCGGCTGGTTAACGTTAAGCCCTCCTGATTAGCGGACAGCCTTGGTAAGCCTTGTCATTCGTGCAGCCCTTAAGTCCAAGCAAGAGGAAGATGGCAACATGGCCATATACCTGAGTCAGCAGTTTTTGAGTTATGCTTTTGTTTGTATCTGTCTGGAATAGAGAAGACACAAAGCAAAAGAAGAGACAAGAAGACAAAACAAGTTTCATTCAAAGATGTTTCTGGAACCCAAAGCTTTTTTCGTTTTTCTTCCGAGTAGGTACATGCTTTTGAGAGTACAAAAGACCAAAGACCACGCAGGCCTACTGTCCATGCTGAAATGGAAAACACAGGCTGCAGCATTACTCTGAGGCACAACACAAGCCAATCTTCATACTGCAGAGGACTTTGAAGTTTTCTGGGTTGTTAATAGAGCTGAAATAGGTTAACAAGGTTAAAGAAACCCACACTAATGCCCTGCGACTGAGAAATACAAGGCACATAAGGAGTACATATATGAACTCACTGGAATAAAGGATTACACATGATAAATGCATTTTTGTGGTTTAAAAAGTAAACCAATGAGCTTGTGACCTATATAATGTACTTGCATCTTGTTGCGTTAGGGCTGCACAATATAGCATTTGGCCTTTTCAATACTGATATAAAAGAAGGCCTCAATACGCAAAAGAGCCTGCAAACTAATCAATGTTTTACTGTGTCCTGTAAGCACATGACCAGTCATAGTTTCAGATGAATTCCTGTGGCTATTTTTGATGAATCAAGGTATTTATGTAATCTAACAAAAGTAAATATTTATTTTTTGGGCCAAAATAACTTGGGCTGATCTTTAACATGTCATGTTTTCTATCACTGTTTAAAAGATGCATGAGCCTTCCCAATTTGCTGGATGCACTTTGAGCTTATTATGGATTTGTTTAATAAGGAAAAATGTTCTTAACTTTTAATGGAAGTTAATGTAAAAAGATTAATTTCTAAGTAATTTTGGACCATTGCTATTGGTCAACAGCAATATATGTAGCTATCATTTTCAAATTATGTAAAAAAAAAACCCATGACAAAAATGGAGATATGTGTAATGACAGCACTGAAAAATCACATTATTAACAGAAAAATGCTGATTAAAGAGCAGAAACAGCAATTACTTCTGGATCTGCCTGAAAGACTTAAGCATGATTTACCATAAACTATCATCATCATATTTCCAGAGTCTTCAGAATGAAAATGTAATGACATTTGCTCAGCTCAAACATCTTCTGTGCTTTGATTACATCACCATGCACCAGCAGGTGGAGAAAAATATATTAATATATTAATAATATGTTGTACCTCCTCCTCTGCCACCCCCATCACTGAGTGAAAATGCCCAGCTAGTTTAGAGACCCTCACTGATACTGTGTTTCACTCGGAAATATGTTACACTGATGATTCATATTGTGGGGTGAATCACAATTGCAATATGTCGTAAAATAACCACAACACTAGTCTTTTGGCCATATGGTGCAGCCCTAGTGTGCGGAGAACTAGCTGCCTGCCGTCTGGAATTGCTGAAGGTGATGGAGTCACACTGGTTTTGTTCAGCGTAATGAGGTGGTCCTTACTGTCACACACGTAGGGCTTGTCCTGGTCATCACTGGCCACTGCCTCAGCCCTCCTGCGGCCGGAGCCCCGGCTCTGAGCAACACAGCAGGTAACAGATGTGTTATCATCAGCAATAATAAAAGCATGGGCTAATGATTTATTTCACACTTGCAGCTCATTGAAACAAGCAGAGAAATTCTGTCAAAAGAGCAGATTCTAAACTTGCTTTTGATATATGTTATTATATTTGAACTCAAAACAAAATCAAATTTTTACAATTTCCCCATTAACTCAAATGTAGACAAATGGCCATGATATGTCTAGTGTCAGAAGTGCTTCTTTAGCTTTGCGGTCAAGCTATGAGGATAATGTAATAGAAGTCTATATCACCCCAAAGGATTTTTTACATTTCTGACGTTTTTGTCATTTTATGACAAATGTCAGAAGCATAGATTCAAAGCTGCTGATACAGATTCAAATCAAATTAATGCAGTAACTATGTAATTATATTTCAATAGTATAGCAGTAATAACTCTTGACCTTTCAGGGTTAAATGCAGGATGTGTTTTCTGTTCTGTTCTTTCCTCTGTTCTTGTCATGGCGTTACTTGTCCATGTTGTCTTGCTTTGATGTGCCGCGTCACTCACCCTGCCTTTGTTTCGCTGCTTCCTCTTCGGTGTGTCCACTTCAAAGTCCTCATCGTCATGGAAACCGTCCCCATTTTCCTCAGCTTCGAGCACCCTCTACAGATCATGGAAAAATATTTTTAGGCTCAGAGGAGATACCGGCTCATTTTATTTTTCAGGATGATGCAATACAATATCACAATTTGTTTTGGCAGTTATTGAGGGGAACTCTGATACTTTCAGGGGGTCTCTCTTCATCTCTGTGTCTGAGGCAGGAACTGGACAGTAGTGAATGAGACGCTAATGGATGCTCAGTAAGCCTCTCCACTGGGACCATCAAAGCAAGTTTCAAAACGTGAATGCCCTGTACAGAGTTCAAACCAGGTCGGGATGCACACTGTCCAAAAAAGTTTGGTAACTTTTTTTTTTTTTTGCTAATACCAAGGTCTGCTAATACTTTGGATTTATTCTGCAACACTCAACTTCATGTTCATTAAAGTCGCTTGCAGTGGATTATTTCTAAATAATGACTTTTCCAAACTGTCGTTAAAAGCACACATTGATAAAGCGGAACTTTCTTGGTCTAAAGGTGATTTAAACAGCAGAAAGGTTTGAGTGCCGATGAGTGCAGACATCACAAAAAAGGGGATAAAATGCTTGACATTATTCCCAAGATAGTACTGTAATAAATATTTACATGTTTAATATTTTTTCTTTAAAAATAAACTTCACTCTTCTTTGAGTTCTTTGAGTGATGCCACAGGAGAAGCACCTTTGGTTACTTAAAGAACCATGTTTGAAAAATTATTTGAGAGCATGAAGAATCTTCTCATAAGGTAAAGGTGCTACACCAATTTAGGAGTTATTATTAGAACCTTTATATCTCATTTATGAAAATGGTTCTCAAAAGAATCATCCACTGAACGTTTTAGGGAATTAAAAGTGTTTCTTCTGTGGTATCATGCAGGGAACCCTTTACTTTTGACACCTTTATTTTTAAGAGCGATAGAAGTACCTCTTAGAAATGGCACCAATACAGGAGAAGAGAAAAAATGATCATTCCAAGTTTCTATTGGTCCAAGTTGTGGACTGTTCAAATAATGCATCACTTCTATTGGTCCAAATAACATACTGTGTCTATTGGGTCAAATAATGCATCACTTCTATTGGTCCAAGTAACATACTGTGTCTATTGGTTCAAGTAATGGATCACTTCTATTGTTCCAAGTAATTGACTGTTTCTATTGGGTCAAATAATGGATCATTTCTATTGGTCCAAGTATTGGCCTATTTCTATTGGTTCAACTAATGAATCACTTCAATTGTTCTAAGTAGTGGACTGTTTCTATTGGTTCAACTAATGAATCACTTCTATTGTTCTAAGTAGTGGACTGTTTCTATTGGTTCAACTAATGAATCACTTCTATTGTTCCAAGTAATTGACTGTTTCTATTGATTCAACTAATGGATCACTTCTATTGGTCCGAATAATAGAGTGTTCCTATTAGTCCAAGTACTGGACCATTTCTATTGGTCCAAATAATAGACTTTTTCCATTGGTCGATTTGTCATAAAATGTTCACAAAGTGTAAAGATTGGCTGGCATTTCCAATGGCAAAATATATAAAACAAAAAATGGGGTTATAAGATTTTTATATGACTGTGACAAAATGTGATATATAAAATAAGATGCTTTAAACTGTAGCTATTTTGAACATTTTGGACTGGCAGGGTATTTCCAAGCGTGTGCACGTGTGTGTGTGTGTGTGTGTGTGTGTGTGTGTGTAGATGCGTACCTGAATCTCCAGCAGTGTCTCCTCTTCTTTAGAGCTAGTGTTCCTTTTCTCCAGAATCCCCTCCCCTCTCAAAAGAGCCTCCAGAGCTGTGGCTTCAGTGGGTGGGGCTTCTTTCTTAGGCATCAGCTCAGCTTCTGAGAGAGAAGGAGACAGAGAGAATTAATGAGAGAGAGAGAGAGAGAGAGAGAGAGAGAGAGAGAGAGAGAGAGAGAGAGAGTGAAAGACAGAGAGAATTAATAAGAGACAGAGAGACGACAGAGAGAGAGAGAAAGAGAAAGACAGAGAAAGAAGGAGGGACAGAAGAGAATGAGAGAGAGAGAAAGAGAAGAAGAAAAGCGAGAAAGAGAGAAGGAGAAAGAAAAAAGCAATAAAAAGAAAGACATGGAAAGAGAGATACTGAAAGAAGAGAAAAGAAAGACAGAGTGAGGCAAGGAAAGGTGTACAGCTGAGTTTTCCTATGAATTTTGTGACCAAAATATACCATTGGGAAAAATAAAAACAAAGGAAAAATGAAAAAGTGAAAGCAATTCAACTCAGGATGACTTAACCATCAATGTCTGCACTCTGTGTGTGCTGATGGTGTGAAGGTCAGTTGGGTGAGCTTTGTCCTGGACGCACCTGCGCTTCATACATTTATTCTGCGGAGCTGATGGTCTGGCAGGCCTCATGAAAGGAGAAAGCCTCCAGGTGCTCAAGATAAAAGAGGGATAAAGGAGAGAGAGACAAAAAAGACTCTGTTCCTTCAATCCAGAGCTTAGTTCTCTGATGCTCTACATGTTAAATCTATGCAGCGACGGACATCATGGCGTCCAACACCTCCATGCTCTGTGTATTCTTTCCAGAACAAAGCAAAGAACCATGTGTGTTGGTGTTGGATGAGGCGTTTTCCCTTTCGTCTCTCTCTCTTTCTCTCTTTTCTTTGTGTCTGGCTCGTTCAGTCTCGTGGGAGCTGTGCTGTCACTCAGTCACTGATTGCACATGCTGAGCGTCTCCTGGTACTCTTCGCACCCCCGTTTCCACCCGCTAATCAGCAGCCGGAGCAGACACTAAAGACAAAGAGCCTAATCGAGGACAAATTCTTCAAACACACACCAATCAGCACAACAGATTGCCATTCACAGCTTCCTGAATTTAATTAAATCACTGGATTGCATTCACCAATCGGTGACTGTCAAGAAACACAATTTGATATGGATTTATTTAGCGATTGTGGGATTCAAACTCAAATGTTATTCAGTATTTAAAACCTGAATTCATGCTTAATGGTGTAAATGTGTGTATAGATTAATAGTAACAAACAAATAAACAAAGAACCAAATATAACAAAAAATGCAAAAGGACGTGCCAACATAATTTAACACAATAAGCTTTTAACCTTTCAATGTCTTGAGTTATTCTTGTGTTATTAATATACATACATTTTGCTAATGTCTGATTCAAATATAATTGCATAATTATGTAATTAATGACAATTATGACATTAATTGCATTTACATTTGATTTATGTTCTCACTTTATGTGTCTCAACAGAATTGAGTCTGCATTTGTGACTTTTCTCTGTTTGTTTTGAAGTCAAGAAATAATAAAATAAGGTAAACTACATTTGCACAACAATAACTTTTCATCAAATTAAAATCAGATATGATAACAATAAAAGATTTGAGGAAAAAAGATGACAATAGTAGTTAATTCAATCATGTCCTCAGAAGACATGTCCTTCAACAAGTTTTGACTGAGTTCTCTTTGAAAACTCTTTCAACATACTCGCAATCATCCACTAAGCGAGGGGGTCCAAAGCACAACCCACTTTACAGGATGTTCTTCTGCATGTAAGAATATGCAATCCATCAGAGAGTTCTCCAAATCCCCAAGACTTACATAGTGCAGCTTTTTACAAGAGTTTGAAACAGTATGAAAACGTGGTTGAAGTTTCAAAATGTACAGTTCACCCCCCCAGTCAATACAGTCTATATGTGAAAAAAACTAAGCTGCAGAAACAGCCTGTTTCGAATTTACTCTTCTTGTGATTCTGTGATGTCACAAAAACCGATATATATATGTCTACTCACATTGAAGTTATAAGGGGTATTTCAGTATTTTCATACATATACATATATATATATATATATATATATATATATATATATATATATATATATATAGAGAGAGAGAGAGAGAGAGAGATAGAGAGATAGAGAATTATATGTACATCAGTCTTTAGGCATAATAACAAAAACAGCCTGTTTAATTCTAAGGGCTAAAAAAATGCTGGGAAAGTAAAAATGACATGACTGTTTGGCACATAAAAAAAACTTCAGGGGAAAACATAAATTAAAAGTGGGATGTAGTCCCTTTCAGTTTAATAGTTAGTTTCTGAAATGATTTACTTTGATTTCTGAATTTAATATGCTCTGTTCACACTGCAGTTAGTTGAACTCCTGTGAATGTGGCCTGCACACTTAAATTTGTGCATGAATACATAAACTCTAACCCAACTCCAAAACATACACTGGTCTCTCACATTTACGTCTTGTTACTACACAGGATTATGCCTCACTGCCGCGGGGCGAACACATTGGCAGTTCTCCAGGATCAGGCCTAAACTCATTGATGTTCAATTCAGGATGCAGTTTCTGCAGTGAGACCCTTCACCTGCACAACTGCTGCTTTGACTCTGCTACCATTCCTTAGTTATAAAGCATTATGATACTGACAAAAATAATGAAGTCTCACTGCATCTTAGCAGCTAAAATCAACATGACAGCTGTTCGAACAGCTGCTTATACCAGCGTTTGTTCTGCTTTGTTAGCCACAATCTATTGTTTTATCGCAATCTATGCACTTTAAATGTACATCAAATGTGTTCCATGACTTTCACTAGTCACTGATTTTTAATGTAACTGTGTATTTGCATTGAATTTATGTTCAACTTGCGTGAAAGTGTAATGCCTATATAACCCTGAAACAGAACTGAACTCAGGCTCTAGTTTCACAGTACTGAGTTTTGGGAAGCACAAAACTTGAGCTTTTTCCTGGAAACCTGCAGATATAATACTTCTTCCTCTCAGCGGTGGGCCTTCAGGCAAATGCTGTTAACTTGAAGCTGTAAAAAGAGGTACGACTATAAAGACAAATACAAAATACTGTGCTTTTAAGACTGATATGTGTAAATGATCTCTGTTCTGATTCAATGCCTTGCATTGTGACACAATCAAAAAGTAGTCCAAGCTGAAAAACTCCTTGTAACCTCTTCATGAATTCTCGGGTCTGAACTTCAGTAGACTAAATAGGTGTAAATATGCAAATATGTTCATTTTTGTGACATCACAAAAACAATAAATTTAAAACAAGCTGTTATGGCAGCTGTGTGGACTGGGCAGTGAACCGTACATATTACAAATGCACATATCCACCAGTCACATCTTTAACTGTACATTTTATATACAGCACTGTGCAAAAGTTTTATTTATCTTTGCAGTAAATATGTTTTTGCCTGTAAAGGAACATAAATAGACCTACAGTAAAATGCTGGCAGATGGTGTTTGTTTTAAATATGCTACTAATATATGCATAACCTCTTATAATTTTAGTTCGAAGATTACATTTAAAGTAACACAAGTTTGGTTACTGACTCCAGCCATTGTGCTAATTTGTTAAAATTGCTAATTTGTTGTTGTCAGCAGCACCTGATTAGATAAACTTGGTATTCGATGGTAAACGCTGGACTCCCTCAAGAAGAGCTTTGTAAATGTACTGTACTGTGTATTAGGAATGCATCACACTGCATCATATTGGAATTGGCAGATAACTGCTTAAAAAAAAGATCAGCACTTGACAGATGTTCGGATTTGATGATATTTCAAATTGATATTTGATGGTGTATTTATTGAGCTCCAGAAGAGCACAGTGTTTAGGTGATGCTGGGTCACTGTGCTAAAACATTAGCATTTTATTCTTTTTACTGCATTTGTAATTCTATAGAAAAAAAGTTAGATTTCTCTGTAATGTTGATCTGTGTGGATCTTATCCCAATTTCTACATTTGTAAAGGTTCATATCAGCATCTGTACCTGAAAAAATAACAGAATATAGCTCACATTTCCCATATCAGTGCATCCCTACTGATTATGGATCCACTGAAAACGTTCAAGTCATTTCAGACTTTTAACAAATTTAGACTTTAGACTAAAATCCTTTTGCTTTGCTTTCGCTTTATACCTCACTTATGTTTATTATTTTATTAAGACAAATGACGGACATCCATCCATAGTTATAACATAAGACATACATACACATATATATGTTATATGTATGTCTTATGTTATAACATATATATGTTATATGTTATGTTTGAACAAAATATGTAACTATTATTTTTAGGGTTTGAGACAGCCAACAGAAAGTACCTCATAAATGATTATTTTGTATATATTTAGCTCATAACTATCTCAATTAATGCTGGGTTTACACAGATCATAGCAAAACTCTAGTAAATATCTGACGTATGAATATTTAATTTTTTTTTCTTAATTGTTCTTGAGCTATTTCAGTACAGTAGTATAAAAATTTTCAATGAATCTGTTCACTGTGCACATGTTCTGTTTTATGTGTTTAATATTTTTTGGTATTGTGCATTATATCCATTCTTTTCTACACAATCTTTAATAATATACATTACTTTTTTTTACTGACATCTGTACCATGTGCATCTTCTTTAGTAGATAAATGTTTGAGTCTGAAAAAAGAAATGTCACAAACCATGCTTCCTGTAAGGCTTTACTGACTCAGTAAATATGTTCTCTCTCTGCATCCACGTCAGAAGCTCCTACATTTCTTTTCCCTGAGAGAAATAACATTAGGCTGCTAACTGTTAGCAAACACATACCTCACGTTCCAAACTGTAACCGTAACGATGGGACTCTGTCTCTGCTGGACAGATACAGCTGTGTTGTTGTGGTGAAAGTGTTTGGGTGGCTGTTTGCAGCCCTTACATGGTTTAGAATAATCTGCTTCATCACAACAGTCACTGCACAAACCAGGAGTCTTTACACGTCTTCACATCCAATCCTACTGTTACTACCAACCACAGCGTCAGTCCTTCAGGGTTGTTTAGTTTAAGGTCATGACAACTGAGTGAAAAGACAGTTTCCATTGTGCTGGAACAGAACAAATGCAGCCTATTCTGCATGGGTGAAAATGTAGTTCCTGGCCGGACAACAACTTTGAACTTCCTGCTATACGGAAATCTAGAGCGGAAGTTTATAAATGGTTGGGATGCACCGTGGCAACTGCATGGAGTTCTAAAAATCAGACATGATATTACTGCTACTGAAAACATGTTCTGAGTGATTTATATATTTAACATAAAGAGATTTATCTGGATTGTAAAGCTTCACTGATTACACTATTGGACTGTGTTTTTTGTGAGTTTCTTTTTCATGATTTTTTTCAGATTTACCACTGTTTTACTATTATCAACATATCATTGTTTTCCAAAAAACAACTAAACAAAAAAAAAAAACTATTATCACCATTTTTATTTATTTTTTTATTTTTCTTTATCATTTGAACAGCAGTTTCCCTTTATGTTATGTGAACATTTCCTGATAAATGGACCAATAGAAATGCTCTAAAACTGCTTAGAATAAAATCTCTTTACATTAACTTACATTAAATATAAAAGTTTAAAAATAACCACTTCTGCCTTCTGTAAAGTTACCATTTTGGAGATGCTTGTTTTCCTTTAGACAGTGATGACAGAGAAATGTGTCTAGGACGTGTCTAGATTCACTAGCATATATTTATGTTAGAGACTTTGTAACCCCTGATTCTTATCACCACAACTGTAAAGAAATGTTTCTCTACAATAAACCACTTTATAATAAACCACTTTGAATGACTTTGCTAAACTCTGAACCACTGACTTATGCAGAAATTTTGAAAATTGGTGGAATTTCCATTTATGAAGCTACAAAATGGTACTATGTTTTTAGTACAACATCGGTAAGGTTGTACAATGCATGCTTATAACTGATGGAAAGTCTAGAAGTCTAGAGATTTCATTGTTATTTTGCTATATACACCATGTACATCATACAGTGTGCTATATGAATTCATTGTTTTATGTTGACTGTAATAGTCACCACCACCACCACCCCTCCTTTACAGGGACATTAACTTTTCTTTTTCATTTCATTCTTAATGTCACACAATTCCCTGCTTCTTCATAGTCATACAGACATGGGGTGATGTGGTACCACAACCAACCCACCCCCCAAACACACCCAGTCCCTCACCCTCCACCCACAGCACCTCCTCACCCACCCATACCACCCCTCTAAGTGAAAGGAAAGAGATAAATCACAGTTAACATTATTACATAATTAATTACCTAGGTACTCAATGAATTACACTAGCAGTCAATCTACATTTTATATTGTCAGGTTCAAATTGGCACTTCTGATTTCTTTCTGTTGGTTTTGGTATCAAAAAATGGAAAAATATAGTATAAATGTATAGGATTGTTTTGCTTTTTCAAGTAAAATATTTCTTTCTTTTGCTTTTTTGTTTCAGGAAGCTATGAGTGAGAAATAACCACATAAAATAACTTCTAGATTGAAAAACAGGGAACCTACTTTTTCTTTAAGTTCAGAGAGGTCATTGTTTTTGAGAGAGCTGCCAACACAGGAGGTTTCATTAAGTGGTCCCCAAGAATTATAAGAATTGAGTTCACTTAAAAATAGCTGTACAGCTGCTTGCCTTGGTATTTTAAAGAGGAGACACGCTTTTTACAGTGTGGGCTGTTGAATGGTGATCATGTTTATAGTGGCAGCTCTGAGCATACTTACTCTCTTGAAATGTAAGATACAGCAAGTTGATTTCAAAGTTTAGACAAGCACAGGAACTCTGTCCTAATCCAGCCAACATCCAATTTCACAGCACAGCTTTGTTTACACTGTGCAGCTCCGGTATCCACTTCGGCCTTATATAAGTCTCATAGACAAATGTAGCTCTACCAAAGGCTCTACATCTGCGATGTTTCATTCCTTGGTTGTGCGCGGCATTTGGAATTGCTTGGTGCGCAGTGAAAGGAGGCCTTCTAGACTGCAGTATTAGATTGCTGAAAACAATGCATTGGGCTTCCTTTAGACACAGACTGGCCTTTATTCATTCTTATCGAGTTCCACAAGCTCTATCAAACCCTCCCCTCCCCAACAACAACCACTAACACCAACTTAGCCTCACTTACATTCTGATGCTGCATGGCCAAATGATTTCAGGGGCCCAGTCAGGGCACACAGAGAGAGAGAGAGAGAGAGAGAGAGAGAGAGAGAGAGAGAGAGAGAGAGAGAGAGAGAGAGAGGGTAATGAGAGCCAGATGGGGCCAATGCTAAAGTCTCTGAATGACCATAGAGAAAAGGAAGGGGAGAGAGAGGGAGAAAGAGAGAGAGACACGAAGGAAATATGAAGCCAAGGTGTATAGTGTGGGAGGGAGTTTGTGTCTGTGTGAGAAAGACAGAGAAACCTTCTGTTATGTTCATACCAAGCCTGAGTTCACACAGTCGAAGCTGAGGGTCCATGGGGGGATGAAGCCGCCTCTTCTTTCTCCAACAGCGGGCAGGGTAAGTGTACATCTGACCCGCAGCCAGTCCTGCAGTGGCACACAAGCATGTTCAAAACAGTGTTTACAGACATTCACATACTAAAACTAAAACTAATACTAAAAAAAGTTCTGCCAAATATTACAGTTTATCTTGCTGCCTGATATATTATTTGTCACTAAATAAGGAAAATGTCATTGAAGAGTTTCATTCTAAAATGCTGTATATACATTTGAAACAATTTTGGATGTAAGGAGTTTTTGAAAAGAATAACTGCTGACATAAGGGAAAACACATTATCATTATTGCTCTAATAACAGTGGTATTCATTATAATGCACGATTATTATATTTCTTGTATGTGTAAAGCCCACTCCCAACAATGCATATCATGAAAAAAAATTCTTGAAAGTAGTCTAAAATGCATTTTGGAATAAAAGCTCTTCAATTAATAATACATAACAATGAAATTACAATGTAAAGAATTATTATACAATAATTATTACACAGTTACATCAGTGCTATCAGAACAAAACCTTGTATCTCAATTTTTGTCATTTTTCTGTTTATGATGCAATTTGAAAATGCTTGATGCCCTTTATATTATGTGTAGATTTCATGATGAATGGACCAAAAGAAATGACAGCCAAAAAGTCTGGTTCCATTGACTTTAAAAGTTAAGTCATTAAAAGTAAAGTGGGTTTTTTTCTTCTGCTGTAAAATCATTTTGGAGTGAAGCACTATATGTTTAAAATCAGTGTGCCATCCATGGCCAGTAGTCCAAGAGAGCATAACTGGACTTGCTTTCTCTGGGTGGGTAGGATAGCCCTCACTTTCCCTTCATTAATTAATGTTAGCACACTTATTAGACAACATAATAATCAGTTAGCGTTCTCCTCTAAACGTGTTGAGCTGTTCAATGAAGGTGCAGCGTTTTTTAAAAGAAGTGGTTTTGCTGGCCTTGTATGATAACCATCACTCTCCCAGTTTGATATCATTGTGTGATAGGGGGAGATCTAGCAGGTGGCACTGCCAAAGACTAACCGGGGGCAAAACTGGGTAAAAATAAATAAAATAAAATACAATAAAAATGAAATAATGTCAGCATGAATTGTAAATCATAATGCATGTTCCTTCCTGAACATATTTCCAAGTGAAACAACATGAGGATCTCAGAGCTAGCTGAGCATGTTTATTCAATAATAGGTGGAGGTCAAACATGATATTATTGGTTAATATTATTTTCTCCGTTTGCTGGTGCACAGTGATGTAATCAAACATCAGATGTTTTAGAGGCAGTTAAGTCATTACATTTTGATACAAACAAAAAATTTTGTTTTCTAAATGAAAAGATATGGTGAAACTTGCTCTATATGACATGATATAGGAGCATAAACTAACCACACAGAAAAAGGTCATTTCTGAAGTATTTACCCCCTTCACGATTTTCTCTATTACTATTATTTGTCACAGTTAATGCTTTTAGATCTTTAAACAAAATGTAATATTAGACAGAACTTTACCAAACACAAAACACATGTTTTGCATTATTATTTAATTTACATAAAGGAGCAAATCTATCCAACATGTGAATCATCCATATGAAAAAGTAACTGCCCCTTAAGATTAATAACAGGTTTCATGACCTGTAGCAGTAATAACTGCAACCAACCAACCCTGCCACAGCCTCTTTATTGGGTTCAAGTCAGGACTTTGACTAGGCCCCTCCAAAACTACTTTAGTTTCTTTTCAGACATTCAGATGTAGATTTGCTTCACTATTTTGGATAACTTGTTTTTGTTTGACTTTCTTTGCTGTTTATTTTTTGCTTTCAGCTCTTGGACAGATGAGCAGACAGTCTCTAAGAATTATCATCTCATCTAAAGATCTGAAAAAACTCACTGTCATAGATGCACAAAGAAAATCAGGAAAGGAGCAAATACTTTTTCATGGCGTGGCACGGTTGTTTGCGAAAGTTTGGGCACTTCTGGTCAACTTACACATTTTGTTACTTGTCTAAGCAAAAGGAGGTAGACACCACCTCTGCATAAAACACACTCAAATATGACATGTTTCTGTAATTACATACTGAATTCATCACATTGGAAAGAAAAACATAAATGTGGCATGTGCATAAGTTTGGGAACCCTTTTAGTCAGTACTTCGTAAGAACAGCTTTGGCTGGAATCACAGCCTCCAATTGTTTCTTATACCCAGCTAACAGTCTCTGTTCTTGATTTAGGACTTTGTTTCCCTGCATAACACTTTTAGTTCCAAATATTCCAAAGTCATCTTGCATACACAGCATATTTAAGATCTAACCACAGATTTTCAATTTAACATTTAAGTCCATTCCAACTTTAGTGTTTTGTTTTTTGGAGTATTTCAAAGTTGATTTTGATGCATGTTTTGAATGATAGCCTTGTTGTAATGTCCAGCCTCTTTCCATCTTTAGTTTCTTCACTGACTGTTGGACATTAGCTTCCAGAATTTCTTGATGTTTAGTAAAATCTGTTCTTCCCTCCATGCTCAAAACATTTCCTGCAGCACTGGTTGCCAAACAACCCCAAAGTATAACAGATCCACCCTTTGATTAACAGTTGGCAAAATGTTCTTTTATTGAAATGTTACTCCGTTTTTCCTGGGTATTGTAGTCAAGACTAAGAGTTCATTTTCATTTCATCAGATCACAGAAAATGATTCCAAAATGCCTCTAGCTTATCTGGATGTTTTGCATACTTCAGATGTTGAGTTCTGCGATGAGATCACAGATAAATTTTTCTTTTGATGAACCTCCCATGTAGATGATGTTTGTCCAACAATGCTGCACATTCATTTACTGTTCCCAAGCCAGGTCCTTGGCAGTGATGTGGGGGTTTTGCTTTGCATACCTGTCAAGTCTACAAGCAGTTTTAGCAGAGAACTTTCTTGGTCTTGTAAATAGTGTTACTTAACTTCTACAGTTGTCCTTAACTTCCATTTCTTAATGACATTTCAGAGAGTGAAAACTGTAAGCAGGAAGTTTTTAGACATCTTTTACAACAAATAATGCTTCATGCAGAGGTGGTGTCAACTTCTTTTCACTTAGAAAATCAACAAAATGTGTAATTTCATCAGGGGTGTTCAAACTTTCACATACAACTTTAGCTGTGTCATAGCTTTGTAAAATAATAACAAATAAAACATCTTTTAACCTTACACTAAATGTTTCATGTATCCAGATTATAGTGTGAACGTTTTTCATGCAAAGACAATATATAGATTATCTTTTTTGTGGGTATCATTATCAGAAACACAAAATGTTAATTATCAGTTATCAATATCGGCCCAGACGAATAACACGTTAAATGATACTTGGCAGCAACTTTCATAGGTCCACAAAGACCAAAATTGTTGCTTATAACTCTGGTTTGATTACCAGGTTTGAGCTGCATAACAGTGTCACTGTTTCACACTACTGTTCAAAAGCTGAAATCACTCATCATAATGATTGCTGATATTTTATTCAATAATATGTTATGCAGTGGAGATTGAAATGCTAAGCTAGACACCAGAAGGTATTTTGATATGTTTTATTAAATATTTCAAGTTTTTGGGAACACCAAGAACTAATTAAGTGATAAATAATATACTGTACTCATCTATTTAAAGTTATTCCTTGATACATTACCTGGAACATGGAATTTGATCACCACTTTTACAATACAAGGAATTCTGGATGTTAATTTTATTATAACTCAATTATAACAGATTTCTCATTTCTCAAATTGACATTTTTTTCATTTAAATATGGAAATATCACAGTTTTAGGATTTCTGAAAATTGAAAGCAAATAAAAATTATGACAAGTAAAATATAGAAATACTCAAGATTCTCCTTCTAGGTCACTATTTAAATATGTGAACAGTGTTGGGAAGATTTTTTTTTATTTAGTGGGTAAGTATCCTAAAAAATGTCCTCCTAGAACAGTAAAACATAACTGTATTCTGAATACTGCCTTTACAAAATGTACATTTGACTGAATACCAATATTTAATTTCTGTATTCTGAACACACATTCCCAAAACTTATATTCTGTTACATCCTAGCTCCATTTGACATTGACCATGTTAAAGCTTTAGTACAAAAAGTTCTGACTGTTTTTTTAGGCTTATTTTTTCCACTGAAGCTTGTGTTCAGGTGACTGTCAGGTGCATTTGAACTGCTCATTAGAGGTTTTTGCACAAACTTGTAGAGTCCAGCTTGAGTGCACACTGTCATTAAAGCTAATTCAAGAACTAAAAAAATTTAAAAATTCATGTACATATTTCAAAGAATCTACTTTCACTCAAATTGTTATGCTGATAATAGAATTTGCAGTTAAAAACACTTCTCAGACATTTCGACCTCACTGTTTTACATAAAACATAGCTTATATTATTTAAAGTTGTTGAATAATTTACGGTAGTTGCTGCAGTTAAATGAACTGAACTAGACACAGGCTTGAGTAGAAGAAACAAGTGAGACAGAGATAAGCCCTAAATAAAAAACATGCAATAAACACTGGTTTACCACAAAGTACAGGGTGTGTCTGAGAGGCTTTAGCATGCAAGATGTTGATTCTATTTGTGTCCAGCTCTCAGCAGCATATTGTTCCTTTTGGCAGAGACTTCTGCTGCCTCGATATCAACAGCAGCTCTGGCCGGGTCAGAAGGAAGAGAACGCTGTGGCACTGTGTTGCTGTCTTTTATAGAAAAGCTATTCAATTCATAACAGACTTAAGCATAAAGCTGAAGCAAAACTGGGATACAGCTTAGGATGTAGCTTATCTATCACAGCTAGTTGGTCTAAATAGGCTAAACACAGAGAGTCTGTGTTTATTAATCCAGTGTTTGTAACATACTAAATTGTCCTGTATTTAAAATATCAAGTATGTATTAAAAACATCCACTACAAAGCAAGCCTGCTTCCTGTGTCTATTTGGAATGGTGTAAAAGAAACACCAACTAAATCTGATGTGAAACGTCTAAGCCTAGATCTAGTTTGTATTCTAAAGGAAAACTCTGAAGTGTGTGTATAGCAAAAGCTCTCTTTATCTAAATACTTGTGGCAGGATCAAACATTACGGAATACATGTGATGTCCACTGATGGCTGACCATTGATCTGAAGCATATTTGGGGAATTTTGGAACTGTTCAGTTCATTTTAAAACATTTCAGAGCACAAATGGGGAAGGGAAATAGCACCTTAAGAGAAATGAGCAACACTTTATTTTTCAGAATAACAGTAGCTAATAATTAACAGCTAGTAGTTATTAATCAGAAACAGATTCAAACTCACTTATATAAAATCATGTTTGTACCTTAATTAGTTCCAGTTTTAAAATGTGATTTGCTGAGCCACATTTGAAGCTGTTACACATTATGGATGTTATAAACAAATAAACAATTGCTCTACCAATGCTAGCAGTTAAAAATGTCACAATGTGAACATTTTAACGTTCAAAAAAAGTAAAAAATTTTAGTTCTTATTTGAATACACATACTTATCTTTCAAGTTAAAGAACATTTTTGAAGTGCACGCACAATGGCAAAATAGGACATTTTTTTCTGCTAGATGAGGCTGAAAATAGTGGTGTTCAAGACTGCTTTTTGAGTGATAGCACAACTAAAGCAATCATAGTACCATATCGACAGACATATGTTTCGCCCATGTTCTCCAAGAAAAAGTGTGATGCATAAGAGTGTTAGGAAGTCACATTTGGGCAGTGATGTAGTAGAGAGAAGGACATGATGGACAACAATGGCTTTCCAGAGCTACTGGGGTAGACTTAGCCTAAGCTAGCCCCACTCACAGTATTTATGTTCATTTTAACATGGACTAGTAATGAGTGATAGATATAACTTTAGAACTTTGGATTATAGAACTTTCAGTAGCTCATCATCATACATTCCAGTCCATCTTTCTTAGTTCTTTGGACATATAATCATAAACATATTATAGTTGTCAGCCACTCAGGTCAAAATAAACCTGGTTCTTGCAAACACAGTTAAAAAGATGCTCCTAAAGAAAAAAAAGTGGTTAGTAAAGAAAATGGTTCTATATAGAACCATGGACACTCAGAGAACCCTTTGCATGAATATAGGGTTCTTTGCATTTGAAGGCGTTCTTCAAATTGATGGAGAATGTGCTATAGATTATTCTATATAGAACAATTTTGAAAAGAGTTCTATATAGCACTGAAAGTTTTCTTCTATGGTTACAAACTTGATAACATAACAATACCAGAACCCTTTAAAAAGATCAATCTAAAAACCCTTTCATGATGTTAAGAACATGCAAAGGGTTTAATCATGCAAAGGGTTCTTTGAATTTTCATCGTTCTATATAAAACCATTTTCTTTACCAAAGAATTCTTGATGTACCATCTTTTTTAAGTGTTCAGGCTATGTTTAATACAGTCTCTCACCTATCAATCAATAGTCCTCAGTCCACAGTCCATATGCTTTTTCATATCTCAGTGTATTAATGAAGAACTCAGTTGATGTGTGAACTCATAAGTGTGTGTATATCAAGTATTTTACAGTGGTAACAAACATAGCTCAGCAAATCAAATTTCAGAACCTGATTGCTATGTTTTAGAATCAATATTTTGATGGCCACCTGATTTTGGACTTGTCTGTTAACAAATAATCACCGACTAATGATCTGTTATTGGTCAAACCAATTTGCCAAACATTTGCATCATGTATTACTAAAAGAAAACACTATCTACTGTTAATGAACTACATTGGAAGAGTGTATAGTATATAGTGATAAATATTAATATTAAATTAGTTGATTTATTTAACATTGTGTATTTCATCACTGGCCTTTTGTAGCCTTTCTCAGGTCATTGCTTTAGTTTAGGGTTTGTGTACCTGGCCCTCTGTGGCGTTTCTCCATCCAGATGTAGCAGTTGTTCTGAGCCACACCGGTCTGTGAGTCCAGGAAGGGCATGCGGACACTGCGTTCAGCACACAGGCGGGCATTGTAGCTGCGGCAGTGCTCTATGGCCTCCTTATAGAACTGGTCACCAAGACTGGAGAGGGACAACAGCAAGAAATTCAAATCACATTACTACAGTTTTTTAAGACCAAATCCAACACAGAGCACTGTGATTATCTGTTTATCAGTGCCACTATGAAAAACATTGGTCTTTAAAAATTCTAGATGGTCAGTTTCAAACCAGGCTTACAAATGTTGTCAATTACAGGTTCATCAGTACATCATAATGCACTGACGTGGAGCGATTCAGCTGGAATGCTAGAACAGACTATTGTCAATTACAGTACTATTCAAGTATGTACCTATTTTTATTTAGACAAAATAAAAATCTCAGGCTAAATGTAAAAATCAAAGCAGAAAAAAATCTTGTATTGTTTTTTATTGTCTTATTAGAGACACACAATCAGAATCAGCCAAAATTGAAATGAACAGATTTTATCTCCATAAAACTGGCAATCAGCCAATTTATGTTTTTTAATTTTATGGTGTAAATAACATGATATTTAAATGCTGCTGTGATACCTGTACCAACGTGTCATTATTGTGCTAAATAGCCAGATGCCTCTTTATTTAGATAGGCAACAAATTTTCCATTCAAGAATTTGCAGTCTGGCTCATTAAAGAGTAAACAATTTATTTATACGACCATTTCGGCTAATAGTAAATACCGGTACTAGTGTGTTACATGTGTTCATTCAATCCACACAGTGTGAGTTTTAGGTAAAAAAGGCTGATAAAAATCTGCCGAAAAACAGCAAATTTGGCTGTAAAGAAATCGGAATAGGACATGAAAATTCATAATTGGTGTATCCCTATTTTATATTCCATACAGTGTAAATAGTTTCTCCAGTCACATTAGTGCACACAGTGTAGTTTTAGAAATAATTCTAAAATAATCTATTTAAATCTTGGGGAAAAAACATGATGCACTGAAATTACTTCATAAAGAATCAGAATTCATTCACTGTGAGGCCAGAGACTTACAGCCCTATTGTCAACACACAAATGTCCTTTTCATACATAACACTGCCATGCTAGATTTTCAGAATCACAAGTAGCTTTTGCTATTCAGTGAGTATTCTCTTCATTTTACCGCACAGATGTTTGTGCTTACTTACTTCTGCTCTTGTTGTATGTATTTGTCTGCCAGCCACATTCCGTAGCTCATTCAATCACCACCATTAACTTGCTGTTCAGTGTGCTACCTTCAACTGTTAAATTCCTGTTGATGGCTATCTGAGCTTTCTTTATGTAGCCTGGTGGTCAACAATCCTCCTAAAGATCTACCTTCTGGCAGGTTTCACCTCCAGCCCAAATCTAAAACATCTCATTCAGCTAATCAAGGACTTCTGAATCAATCATTAGATGGCTCAGGTGTGGTCGATTAGGGCTGGAGCTGGGGTCTGCAGGATGGTAGATCTCCAGGAGCAGGTTTTTGGTGACCACTGATGTAGCCATTCTGTAGACCAGGTACACATTTACTTGCAAAGCTATTTTTCTTTGACACTATGTAAGACATATTGGATAACTGAGTCACTCTTGTACCTTTCCCAGAAAAACACACTCAGCTTAGAAGACTGTTGGCCCTGTCTGCGAACTTAAAAAAATAAAGGTTTCCATGCAAACATGGTATAAGGGTGCATCTGTGAGCTAACTCAGCATTTTCTGATGATGATAGGTGGGGGTGGTAGGAGTGGATGATGAAACATTATGTTATTGGCTAATTATATTATTTTTCTCATTGAGACATAATCAAAAATCAGGAAAACATTTAGAGGAACACAAAAGTCATTATATGTTGATAGAAGATTATGGAGAAACAAAAATTTTGTCCTTTCAATCAGGGTTTCTTATAATTTTGGATTTCTGGTATAAAATAAGCTTGTGTTAGTTGATATTTTACGTTCAATGACACAGGTAGACTTGTAGGCACGTGTTTCATTGTAAGTATACATTTATAAATACAGGCTATGAAGCATAGTAAAGACAGTTATACAGCACCATTCTTTTAGGATTGTGTGTAAACATATATTGAAGGTTCACAAAATTGCATTGTTACAAATTTTTAATGACCATGACTAAAAAAACATTTTGAATGAACAATATCTGATCAGTTTAATAAGGTCAGTGTCAGTGTTGATATCAGTCCAGTATATAAGATCAGTGCATCAGTACAAAGAACCCTATTTTATTTCTTTTGGCACCTTTAATTTTAAGGACAGGAGAAGATCCATCAGTCTGTAAACTGAAAGCTGAAAGTGAGTCTCCGGTGCTGGGCATGAGCCAGCCAGAATGCGTCCTGTCTCGATTAGATCAGCCCTGCTCCGGGTTAGAGGATGCACAGTTATGTGAGGAATGTTGGGCTGGACAAAGCGGAATACTCCGACCCAGCAGTGGGACACAAAGGGCCACAGTGTTCAGAGAGGGAGAGAGAGCTAGAGCGAGAGACTGAGAGTAAACAGGTAGGTAGAAGGGAGTGTGTTTTCCAGAGTGAAATGGGGCGGCTACGGTAATGTGATAATCAACTAACAAAGGTGATGCATTTCTATGAAAATGAGAGAGCAATTCCCAAATCTATGGATACAATGAGGAGTTATCAGGCAATCGTACTTAATTTGCCTTTCTTATATACAAACCTAAATGGAGTACTTCATATCTGCAGAACTCCTTTCATGTCTGAAATGCATCAAACTGCATAGTTTTGAAGTGAAAATGAAAGATTTCCTGTTTAACTTTTGTATATCTTTCCCCTTTCTTTGTACCTCCCCCGTCTACATTTCCTGTGTGCATTATTTCATTCCCTGAAATGCCTGTGTTATCTGTGGAAAGCACTGAAGAACTTCAAATCACTCCAAGCTCACAACCTGTATGAGGGCCATGACTGGGTCACCTGCCATTGACCAGTACTCTCTGAAGCACTTGGCCTTTAGTGTTGATCTAGGATCGCATTCTTCGCAACCCCGATTTCAGAGTTTAGAGGATGAAAGGGAAAACTGGTCACAGATTAGCAGCAGAGGTTACTTTATCAGCACCATCTCAAGGGCAAAAATGGAGACTTAGCGATCACTCAGCATCCCACAACTGCTGCTCAGCCTCCACAACCAGCAACACTCCATCCTCATGCTGCATTGCAGTCGAGACAAGCTCTATTGGTTCTAAAAGGAACTGTTTGGCAAAAAGTCATATTTGGACTACAGATGGGAATTTCAGTCAAATTTGACATTCGAATTTCCAAGGCATTATTCAAAAAACCCCTCCTGGATGTTCCACTTTCAAATGAGTTTGCATAGTTGTCACTGACTTATAAAATGCCAGCGTTATGGTGCAGAGATTACACTGTATCTCATTTTCATTTATTCTTCAAAAGAAGATAAATGAAACTTGCAGAACAGATGTACATTTTTTAGCCCAATTATATCTCTAATTTTCCACAATCGGAAGTGATTTTCCGAATCAGAAGCATCATCGGAAACGACTGACGGCACGGATGATCTGATAGAGAAAGTGTTGATGAGTTGATCTTTAGCCTTCTTATTGAGTTTTGAACTAATTGGAGGCCTTCCAATATTTTCAAAATGTTTGATTTTTACAGCTCAAAACATTTATAGGTGCTGTAGTGTGAGTTAGTGACATGACTGAACATGTGGGCAACAGCCAATGGGAGAGCTGGAAAAAAGAGAAGGTATGTTTATGTGCAACACTGGACAAGCTGCCCTCTATAACTTTAGTGCATTAATAATCAAAGCTTCACGGTACTGATTTTACAAATTTACATCAGCTCACCAGCTAGTAGTAACATTGTCCACCAGTTTTCACTGCAGAATAGAATGACATACACATTTGCCAAACCCATTTTTATCAACACTCTGTGCTTTTGCGTCTCTTTTGCATAAAAGCACAAACAACTTTTATGTTACCACTGGTAACATATCATTTGGGAGATACATGTCTTTGTTAGGACAGCAACAATTTGCTCCAGTCTAAAACTAAAGAAGGAACCTAAACAAGCACATTTGATTTTTTTTGCCAAACTATCACTTTAATGCTCAGCATTTGAATGGTGACACTCATAAAAGCGTAATCCTAATCTTATGGGCCCAAGTGACCTAAAGCTTCAAAGCTGTCACAGTTGGACCCCTTAAGCTTTAGCTAAATTCTGCTGGCCACTTTCAGTTGCTATTGAGCATAAAACTGTATATGAAACTGAGATGAAGAAGAAGAATAAACATGAAGCTAGGTGTCACAGAGCGTCCCAGCCGTGTGTGAGATTTTAAAGACCCGGCAGAGGGGCTCTGTTTACACTGCTGTTGCCCCAAGAGCTACACAAAGCTTCCACAGAGGGCAATGTTTAGTGTCTGCCGTTCCAATCAGAGGCAGCCGTTACTGACCCAAACCTCGGTTCAGCTGTGCAGCGCTGAGGCCTCTTCTGTCCAGAAGAGGAAATCTTTTCATATTCAAATAGCCCTCTTGAGTGGATTTTAAGGGTCCCTCTTTAGACGAGTGTTGCTGAATAATCATTGGCTTAGGGAGGTGTGTCTCAAAGTATTGTTGTTCCTTTTGTGATCCATATGCATAGTGCTGCGATAATCAGTGCTGAATTTGAATTAAACATGGGCTTTGCACCACAGTCGCTGGAATATGAATATGGTTTCACCGCATAAACAGCGTCTCGATGGAAAAAGGAAAGGGAAGAACAAAGCGTTCTTATGCAATGTCGTCGACCAAAAGTGTTCCTCCACTCACTTTCTTTTTCTCCACAGGGAGGTATTGTATAACAGTTATTCATTCTGAGTCGGGTTTAAACCCATTGACTTGCTGCATTACTAGCAGATACCAAATGGCCTCAACGCATCTTTATCTCTGTCTGTGGTTGTGTCTATTAGGGTTGTAACAATTCACAAAACTCATAATTCTGTTCAATATGATATGGTGGTGTCTTGATTTGATACTATTTCCAATATGGTAAAAAATAAGGAGTGTCTGAAAATCTGCCTCATGTTAATATGTTAATGTTTCCATTTTCAATTTATTTGAGCGTTCAATACTATTTAGGTACAATATTTTATAATGATGACCAAGCCATAAGTTAATATACACTTACAAGTGGTGTGCTTTTCCTCCCTGCCCTCAATTTTGAGGTAAAGAGTAAACAATATTTTCAGTGGAGGGAGGATCTGCCCACACAGTGGGCTTGCTTGTTTATGTTTTATTATAGTTCATGCAATATAATCAGTATTATAAACAGAGTACTTTTTTTGCACCAATCTGTTAAATGTATTGTACCTGTGCATACTGAATTGAGAGACTTGAATATCTATAAATAAAGTGATGTGATACAGAAAAAATAATAAAAAAAATAAGAACGTCTTTTTTTTGGACAGCAATGACATCAAAATAAGACTTCCTTTACTTCAAATTGTTCTCTATTTTTTATATAAAAATCATATAATTAACCCTAAATTTCAGTATCTTCAACTTGACCTCACACTTTGGCTGTCCTCTCTAAAACACCCTCTGCACAGCAACCACACATTAAATATAGATACCACCCTGTGCACTTTTACAGAGGATTTTAAACCAGGACTGCAAAAAATATAGTTTGTTAAAGCACTGGCAAGGCTGCAATATGCCAATGAGTCCTGTTACAAATGACAGAATCGTGAGTATCCTGACCAAATCTCAGAATTGTTCACACTGATGGTGATAGGAACAAGATGTCCAAAAGCCTCTAAAAAGCTTGCATCAAATGAATATGAATATGCTGCCTCCTGTCTGAGATCTTGTTTTCAGATTTACCACCATATTACCAATATCAGTATCACATATAAAAACTTGTAGATTCACTTGTGGTTTTGAACAGTAAATAAAATGGCTATATTCATGTTGCAGACACTCTGACTCCTGGTTCCCATCACCTCCACTGTAAAGAGGAAATTTCTCTCCAGTGAACCATTTCACATCAAACTCAGTGGACCACTGCGGTCCAACTGCTTTTTATGAGTTTGGAGATTGAGTGTAGGAGACTACAGTGCTCTAGCCTCATTACATACTCATTAATCCAATTGACAGTTAATTAATTTGTGCTGCTGTCGAGCCATTAGAACAGCGAGCAGCTCTATGGAACGGAACGGCTCCCTAATTTGTGACAAGCGATTCTGATGAGACTGCTGATTAAAATAATGACGTCTGATGAATTTGTAAAAAGCCCAGGCAGTAATCCAGAACTTCCAAAGACAATTTAATGTAAGACTTGATTGTGGCCTCTAATTAAGGACATGTTCATTCTGTCATAGTAAATGTACTTATGCACTAGTAAGACCAGAAAGCACTCTTCCTCAGCAGAATATGTATTAAAACTTCAAAAGTGTCCCAAAATAGCATTATGCCAGCTGTAAAACAGATTGCATCTCTTATTACTTTTAAACTCTAGTACAATTTATCTTACATTAGTTCATTAAGGAGTACTTATGGTTCTGTGTTCATCTCCAGAAATAATTAATAATCACCAGTATTTAAGTAGACTGGCTCAGCCTTTTTGCCTCAAAGCTAAATATTGCAGCTCTCATTACTGGAGACAAGAATAATTTGTAGTGATAATAAATTCAATATTAGCAATGGTTCTTCCTCCCATCCACATGCATATTGTTGTAGTTTTGCACAATTTTGTGGCCAGCATAATACATATGCTCACACTGTTCTTTCTCAAGGCATTTAACGTTCACTTTTATTGTGCATCATTGCTTCCTCGTTGGCTGGAATGCTCATGTGAGTGTTTTCAAATTCTTTTTGTTTTTGATGTTGATGTGGATGGGCATTCAGGCTGTCCAGTATGACGATATATACCGTTACTGTGACAGATTATGTCACAATATGCCTGTCTGAACATATCATATCAGTGCTTGTAGAACACTGGCCCACTGAATGTTTCATTATGGAGAGCAAAATTAGTCCTGTTTAACTGGATTTTGAGCAACACAGTATACCAAATATTGAATAAAAGTCATTATGTTCACAGTTTTTGATAGCACATATTAAAATGTAGCAGTACTAGTTCTCTTTGTTTGTTCCAACTAATCAGATGTCTGAAAAAATAAATATATTTATGACATCTTTGTGATATTTGAGTATCGTGAAAATTTTGTGAATCGCAGTATTATATTTTTGCCATATCACCCACCTCTAATGGGGATCTTTTTGAAAATGGAGGGAAGAAAAATGCACTTTCAGAAATATCTGGACATGTGTAGACAAGGCCTGAGAAAAGCCATGGTGAATCACTTGGAAGCACATGGAATACATATACGAATACCACCAATGTTTCCAAACATTTCTCCATAATTAAATGGTTAAGACTGGAATGCTCTGTTCTCTACAGAGTCAGAATAATTCACAGTGATGGTGATAACAACCAGACGTCTGAAGCATTTACTGATTCTAAAAGCTCCCTTACAGATCTTCATTACAACATATGCAAGTTACGAATGTGTTGCCTGATGCCTGAGACATTGCTTTACAATAGTTTTTAGATACGATTTGGCCTAAAACATATTTTTTTAAATACAGGCATGGTGGAGAAGTACATGCACTGCACTGAAAGGCATTATAGTACCCAGCAAAAGCTCATTTGTTCAGATTTACCAGTTTAATTTACCAGTTACCATTAGCAACATTTCACATAAAAACATGTCTAGGTTCAATGGCGGTCACCACCACTGTAAAAAGTAAGTTCATCTAAGATGAACCATTTGACATCAAAAGGCCCTGAATGATTTTGTCTACATCTGAATAATTACATCTACAAGTGAATTACGCAGATATTTTGAAAAATCATTGGAATTACCATATAAATTCTATTCAGGGTGCAGAGTAAGGTTCCTGAAGTGGTTACCTGGATGAGTTTGGATCAAATCCAATCAGTGACACTTTAACCGGCCTACACGAGATCAGCGTGTCTGAACAGACATGCTCCTTCAGCTTACTGCTCCTTTTAAGATATCATCGACATTGTATGGGGGAAACCCCAGTGCCTTAAATAATGGAAGGAGCTGTGAGCGAGGGGGCAAGGTTCAAAGCGTGTAGGTTCAGGAGCTGCTGGAAAGGGTTTTTTTCCATATGCTTTGTCAAGCAGAGGAGGGAGGGGCCAAAGGTCGTGTTCCCCCCAGGCTCTGCCACGCTCCGCTTTCTTAGCAGGCAGGGAACAGAATGGCAGAGGGGTTTAGACTGAGAAGATAGATGCTTTTTTGTATTGTTTCATTTTGTCTCTATTGTTTTTAAGCCCAGGAACGGATCTAGAAGCTCAGAGTTAGAGAGTAAAGTTATTACTGTAGAGCCTTGGGGAGAACAGTACAGTAAAAATGGATAAAAACCATGTGGGTGTGTGCTGCACCCAGTCTTACTCTCACACGCAGAAACCGAACATGTGCAGGCTCCATGTGCAGCGCAGGAAAAGGGCATAGCGGTATGTTCTCTTTTTTGGCACAAGCCCCAGTTATTCACACACACAAAGGATTTCAGGCTCCTCTGTGTTTTTAATGCACCGCTGATGTAAGGACCAAAATTCATCCAGACAGATGATTCCCCCATCAAGCTGCTCACACGCAACATGGGGGAGGGGTGCAGACTCCTGCAAAGATGCAAACCCCCCCCACCACCACACTATAACTTAACCCCAATATTTTCCACCTCCCACAACCCCTTCAATCTATGTAGAACACAGTGTACCCTACCTGACTCCATCCCCCTGTTATCCCTGAGGATATTGCTGCTGTTGTAATGAAAACATTGTATCCAAAACAGCAACTTGATGGAAAGAAAAATGTTTTTTTAACTTAAATATAACAAGATCTTAATGAGATTCAGGCACATTACATTCAGTGTCCAAGCCTCAAATCTGAAAAAATGGATGTGCTGGTGTTCTCATAGTATAATTTACTGGAAATAATGACATTTTCTTTAACAATCACAATCGTAGTGTTGGTCAGAAAAATCACAATTAGATATTCATGTCTTCGCTGTTGGAACTAAACCTCATTTTAAAACACGAGCTGATCTATACAATGTGTCAAAATTTTTGACTCCAAGTTTTTCTTTCCCTTGTAAAATTCCCATTGTGGAGACACAAATTGTTCCAACAGCAACAATACTTAATACTATATATACATAATTAGCATACAATTCTGTAGAAGCAAGATATTTTAATGTAAAATATAAAAATCAATAAGAATCTTGACTTCAGAATCCAACATCACCTTAAACATTGAAATATAAGCACTGTTACACACATACCAGATAAGTTATGTAGGATGATTCAAATTTCACTGCTCTGTCAAACTTAATGGGTCCACACTTCACTTGCTCAATCTTATAATTAATCTTCATAGTTTATATATTAGTTTCATACTAGTTACTGAATAATTCAAAAGTTTTGCAGACACCTGCTCTTCCAGCACTAATAATAGGCAGGGCTGGTTCTAGTCATTTGGGGGCCTATGCAGGTTTTTTTTTTATTAGAGGCTAACTGACAACCATGACTGACATACGATGCCTAAATGATTGTGTATTGTTGATGATGCAAGCACATTAATCACAGCCAGGGCACCTCAACCTGGATTAATCACACCTGAGTATCTAAACCTGGATTAAGAGAGAAAGTTGTTAACTGTTACTGTTAAACGCGATTGTTAGGTTTTGTAAAGCTGAAACTCAGTCAGAAAGTCTAAGCTAAACCTGCTCTGTTAAAAAGACCCCAGATCCACTACTTTTTGTTGTCCAACTACAAGCCAAAACAAATGGAATAACATTAACAACACCACAAAACAAAACACGCCTTTACGTTTTTCTCCTCATCCTCTTTTTCTTTTCTATTTCTCATCTTTAACCAGTTCCTTTTTTTGTCAACCCAAAAGTTGTTAGGGTGGCAGCAAGGCAATAAGCAGCAGCTTATGTTGCTCATTAGATAGAATTGGCACTGTTAATATGGAGTTTGTCCCCTCCCTTTGCTGCAGTAACAGCCTCTGCATTTCTGGGAAGATAACTTTGAAATATCCCAATGCTTTTCTATGAAGACTATACAGACTGAGTGAATGCAGCCTGTGTCAGCAATGAGTGCATATATGTGAATTCACTAATTAGAATGGGTGTCTGGATAGTTTTGGACATATTTTAATGTCATATTATCTATTATTAGTCTTAAGTCAAAGCAGAGAGCTCAGGGGCTGAAAACTGCCACACTGAGATGCTAATGCAACGATGAGATTTACAAAAAACAAGAAAAACAAAGTCAGCAGTTCTGGGACAATTACACCTTTTTTGCCCCCACGTGAACGGGTTCCTCTATAATGTAATAAGTGGACATGGTGGCACTGAACACAGAGCAGTGAGAACAACAGGAACAAGGACAGATGGCAAAGCATGTGATGACACGTGTGTGCCCCCATCTTTCTTTCAAAGAAATCTGCAGGGATATTTTTGCACACTTCCAAATTTCAGTCACAGAAGTTGGTTGCATTTTTCTGTAGGTCTGCACTCATTCAATTGTTCTGAACAGCTTCTTTGTTTGATTTTCAAATTTTCTTCTTTTTTGTCTTTTTCCTTTTCTCAGTAAGGGCATCTTGACAGCTACACATGCTTTATAGTGTTGAGTTGTCTTATCACAGTGGAAGGATGGACAGAAACACCTGTGGATGTTTTCAGATCTGAAGCAAGAGTGGTGCTTGATTTTCTGCTCTCTCTCTCACAGATGAAAGCTTTAAGTACCGATGGGGACAGTTTTGGTGGTCTACCAGGTCTTGCATGGTTGTTAGGAGTCCCATTTTCTCTGTATCTTTTGATAATCCAGTTCTGTTTTTCCACTTATTTTACTTTTTACTTTCTGCTTCCTTATGAAAGTAGATTATTTTATATCTAATCTCATCAGGAGTATCTTCTGAAAAAAATAAATTACTTACTTAATTGTTGTTTTGACTGGAAATGAAACACATGAAGGGTCTTTGACTTTTCCACAGTACTGCATGTGTGTATAGGGTGTTAATGTGTACGGAGTGTGTGTGTCCCAGTTCTTTGAGCAGATGGGTCTCCCTCTCTCTTGCGGTGTGACACCTCTCTCAGGCGGCTCCTCAGAACAGATGGGCCCTGAAGGGTCCTGGGTGTGTGTGTATAATCTGCACCACCCTGCCGCTCGCAGACAGCACCGACCCCCCCAATACACCGTCCACACACTCTCAATCACAAATCCACATATGCCATGTCTGATGCATCAGTTGTGACCTTTCTGGTTCACACTATGGATGAGCAGAATGAAAATGCTGGCTGATAAATGCACATGTCTAATTGTAAGTGATCTATTACACTGAAGGTCATGGCACTGCCATGCATATTTATGTCATGTCTTTGTCTGCAACGACATGAGTAATAGTGTGTTTAAGGCAATGTTTTGATATTTGGCAGCAGTCTACTTCAGATATTATTCTGATACGATGTGATATGATTCCTTTCAGTAGTACACTGAAAATGGTAATCTGTTGATTTTACATAATTGAATACAGTACATCAGCACACCTTTGTGGTTTTAGGTAACTTACATGACCATTCAAATGTTTGGAGTCACTGTTTTCAACAATATAAAACCAATTTTACTAATACTAATTTTAACTACTCTTTTATAAATTTCAAACAGGTTGTAGAAGCTGTTAAAGTTAAGACATTTTGGATGAATGGAGCTGTAGATGATTCCATAATAACTGAGAAAGCTCTACTACATAGAAAATAGACTTATAATAAAATTAATACCCAAAAAGCCTCATATTTGAAAAGCTGTGACCAAATCTTGCTGATCAAATAGCTGTTCATAGTAATTTAATGAAAATGAATTACTTAAAATACGTCGTCACAGTTTTTTATTTAATAATATTTGCTATTGTTAGGTCATAACTTCTTGTTGTTCCCAAAGTACATTAAATTGTGAATAAATGTTTCGGTGTCTATCTTACAGTGTTTCAGTCAACATTGTGTATATTATTATTAAATGGCGACTGATTCTAAACTTTTAAATGGGCTGTTTTTTTAATGTACCTTAAAAAAACAATATATGTAAATTAACTCTCTTCTGATTGGCTGTCCTAAATTGTGCCTCATTAAAAGAGCAGTCTGGGCTGAAACTCTCCTTACAACTTCAACGGAAATGGGTGGAGCTAAGCAGTTTTAATCTGAATAGGTGGATATATGTAATTGGTTTTTGTGACATCACTAAAACAGTGTTTTCAAATTCAGCTGCTTTTATAGTTTAGTTTTAATCGATGTACTGTATGGACTGAGTAGTGAACGGTATGTTTTGAAACTTGAGCAATATGTACACACTATATTAAACTCTTATTTCAAGCAAGCACCGCAATAAAGGGCCGTGTGATATATTGTTGGTTCATCTTTACTGCAATATTGGTCACAGTTCAGTGTTAGATTTTTTTGTAGAGTTTTTGCAGAAAAGCAGGATATGAAAGTAATCATTTAGTCAAATTTTAAAAACTTCACTGTGTGCTGTGATTAGTGATCTGTGTGTATTTTGATTAATCAGAGACTAAATAATTTTGATCAAAATCTTTAACAGTGTTCCAATACATTTTCACCAACGTGTTTTAATGTAAACATTGTCAGTATACATCCTAATATAATCACATATTTTATTTTATTGTGCAGACATCACACAAACATTAACAAACAACTCCATCTGCAATAATTCACTTTACATTTCATTTATATTATTTAGCCATTATTTAGCATACTTTATTTGACATAATTTAACCCACAGGTACATTTGAATTCATTTTAATTAAATAGTATGTAGTTCAGTGATTAACTACATTACCTCTCCAACAGTCTTGTTTACAGCCTTGCACTGTTTGCATTCATTCAGCAAAGTGAGGTGTTCAGTGTGGAAACACGCTTAAGGGGAACTCCACCAATTTTTCCAAATTACTGCATAATTAAATGGTTAAGGCATCAACAAAATAATGCCGAGCGGTTTGGCTGAAATGCTTAATTCTAGAGAAACCAAGTCTGGGTTGTTCACAGTGGTGGTGATAGGAACCGGACGTCTGAAGAGTTTAAAGCTTCTAAAAGCTCCCTCACAGAAAGTCATAGAGTTACACTGAATACTTAGTATGCTTACTAATGTCTGACATATTGTTTTATGGAAGCTTAATTTTTGGTCTAAAATGTATTTTAATCAGTTCATGGTGGAAGGATACAAGAAGGGTATTATAAGGCAAAATTGTCCCTAAAGAAAACTTATTTTTTCAGATCAACCATTATTTTACCATCATCTACAGTACATATATAAACTCAGAAGACTAGTGTAGGTTCACTGGTGGTTTTTGGATAGTAAATAGACTGGCTCTATACTGTGGACTTCGGGACCCCTGGTTCCTATCACCACCGCTGTAAAGAAATCTGAGTCAGTAAGTTTCTCTACAAGTAAACCATTTCACATCAAATCACTCTGAATGACTGTTTATATCTCAACCACTGTATTATGCAGAAATTTTGACAATTCAGTGGATTTCCCTTTAAGAACGTGCTATCTATTATGCTATGTGGAACTTTCTGGGGTCTTACTAGATTCTACTGGATATTTTTGCATTCCTCAAATGCACAAAATTCTACTAATACAGTTATTTTCTTTCCAATAATACTGTGGAGCTTCAACCAGGACAACATAGCCGTCTGGAAGTTTCTAGCCGTGTTTTAAACGTGTTCATCTTGGCGCTGAGGCGAAAAACGAAGCGCTTAACAAAAGCATGAGCGGAGCAGGATCCTATCAAACCTGAGCACACTTCCCATCTCTGCTTATTCACACGGCACTGAACAGGACCACTGTTAAATCACGAATAGCACAAATACAGAACTACTGCACGTAGCATACACAACCTGCAGAATCAGTATCCAGGTAAGCTGAACTTCTTGTTCGAATTTTTCCGTTCCACCTTAAATGGTGCAGCAGTTCCATTCTCGCACCTCAGGCGGCAGAATGGAACTGCCGCACCATTTAAGGTGGAACGGGAAAATTCGAACAAGAAGCTGGCAAATAAGAAACTGACTTCAGCCTCGTAAGTTAGAGCGCGGACCGAGGGCAAACATGTCTAACAGACCCGAATATCATCACCCAGCACAGAGCTATGGACCCTGCAAGCAACTCCACAAACACAAAGACTGAACTAACACAGCACAAGTACACATATATATGCATGCAGGCTGCAGAATCCCAAACCGAACACGCACAGTCTCCGCATTCAACCGCTCCTCCGAGAGCTGCTTTGTGACCCTCCACCACCCAACACACACACATTTCCGAATTTATAGCATTCATTTTCCTTTTATTACTTACGCTTTTAGTGGATTCTGAATGACAGTCGCCATTTTGCCACACTGTAACCCAATATTCAAAATCTCAGACTTCTTTGGGACCCTTATGAAAAAAAAACAACCAATACGGACCTCAGTGTCCAGCAGTTTGTCCAATACAACACCAGGATTTAAACATGGGCGTGGCTTAAAATAGCTGTCAAATCCATAACACAAAACATATAGAAATCTATACATATTCCCTTACAATGACAAATGAGAAGAAGACCAATACTTTCCTCAAATATATGGAACTGTGCAATATATTTTACTGTCTTAATGTCTGGTTATCATAATGATTTGATTTTCAAATGTATTTCTTTTTATTATTTATTTGTTTATTTATTTATGTTTATTCATTTATTGTATTTCACTTTGTTTTATTTTAGTTATTTTGCTGCTGTTATTTTATCCATTTAGTACCCATCTCATTGAACAGAGATAAACAGACGTATTTTGTTCACATGAAAATCGCCTCAACATTTCACAGAATTGTAGTAGTGCTAAGATAAAGCCAAAACCTGTGGGTATGTTTAATGTCTCCTATTTTTTGCGTGCTAAATGTGAACCGCCCCTCCTGTCTACAAAGCTTTCGTCGATTTATTCCAAAATAACTTGTCTTTCCTCTCTGCCACACGAATCTATAACATAAACACTGTGCGTGTTGTTGTCCCGCTCGTACCGTCTTTCACTATGATTGCCATCAGAAATGTCCAATCCCGTGCCGGAGTGATACATATTTCTGCTAAACGCACCAATGGAGCGCGTAGGGGGCGGGACTTTCGCCAAGCCACACGAGGAAACAACGTTGTCAATCGAGACAGGATGATTCCTGTGTTAGTGCGGAAGAAGAAGGCGTTCTGAGTCAAATAGAATAAATAGAGAGTTAAAGAGTCGAAGGGAGAGTTCAGGTATATGAAATTTGTCGAACCAAGAGCAAAAGCATGTCCAGATAACGTGGTTTGCCACGTGTACGTTCGCGTTGTAACCTTTAGCTAGCTAGCTAGCTAAGCTAACGCTCAGACGTGCCTTAGCTACTCTCCCTCATGCACCGTTGGCTTGAAGTGGGTGGCTGTAACTGTTTTTTTACTTCAGTGCCTCAACAACAAGAGAAATGAAGAGAAATTGGCGAGGGAGGGGCAAACGCTTCTTTCATCATCATCGGGCAGACTGGAGAAGGAGAGATCATTCCACTGACAGAAGTCCCGAGTATGGGTAAATCACAAACCGACTACAACCAGACTGAATTAGCAGTCCTTGTTGTCCCAAGGAAGTGTTAACCTGTTTAATTCATGACTGTACAACATTACATGTCCAAAAGTTTGTGGACATCTGCTCACCCAGCGTTTCTTCTGAAATCAAGGTTATTAATAGGGAGTTTGTCTCTTCTTTACTACAGTAACAACCTCTGCTGTTCTGGGAAATCTCTACACTACACACTTAAAAAGGATGGTTCTTTATGGGTTCTTTAGTAAAGGCAGGGTCTCTGTTTAGAAACTTGCGTGCTGTATAGAACCATTTCATGCTTAAATTGCTCTTTGCATGGTAAAATGTTTCTTCAGATTGATGGAAAATGTTGTATATTGTTCTCCATAGAATCTTCTTGAAAATGTTTATATTTAGTACCTGAAGAGGTTCTTCTATATGTTCCGGCTTGACATCTTAACAATACCAGAACCCTTTTTGTTGCTATATGGAGTTATTTTCAAAAATGGAAATTTTGTTGTTGAGCAGCTGGGACCATGCAACAGCAGGGCCCTCTTCCAGAGCAGCAGAAAGCAGCTCAGACCAAGACACAGCTTCCTCATCAAGAGCCACTACAGCTGCTCCAGGTTAGCTCTCATCACTGGGAACCACCAGTGGAACACTCACAATATTTTTCAATCTAATATCCATCTGCTTCATCTGTCGTTCCTTACAATGGACAATCTTTTCTACACATTTCCGTGTACTTTGTAAAGGAAAAACTTGGTTTGAAACACACTCACAACAGAAGCCAAAGGGTGGTTGCATACGATTGCTTTACCTTCTGCATATTTACTTGATAGAATTTTATGTTCATGAAAAACAGCTCCTGGTCTCCTCCCTGTGTTTCATACAGTTAGCTATATATGATAAACATCATGCTTTCATGTGTACGTGCACAGGGATTGAACATCTTAACGTGGGAAAACAAAAAAAGTCAACTGACATCATGAAATAAATTAACCACTATTGCATTTGTTAAGTTTTGCTGAAACTTAGTCAAGAACTCTCACTTTGTTAAACATGCGTTGTGAGAAAGACCCCTGTTATCTTCTAAATACATTCTAAATATTCAATCATATAGTCGTATGCAAAAGTTCGAAAACCCAATCAAATTCCATGGTTTGTTGAATGTCTTAGTGAAAATAAGTTAACAAATCCTCTACAGGGGAACAAATGTAAATAGTATGTAAAGTATTTTTCTGCAAATTGTAGTGCACAATTTCTATTTGTTTGCTGAGTTTAACATATTGGGGAGAAATAAAACAAAATATAAAATGTGCCATAACTTTTGCACAGGCTTCATTTTATGTGTTTTCTTTTTCTCAATATGTTAAATGTGACAAATAATCAGTAATTGTCCATTAAATTTGTAGAAATGTGTTCTCTGTCAAGAATATTGTAATGTATTTTCTCTTAGATCAACAAAAACATATGATTTGGCCAGGGGTGCATAAACTTTTGTATGTGGCTGTATGTTACATATGTGACAGATAGAAATTACCTTGAAAAATGATGGTACATTCCTTCAAAATATTTCAGTCCTCAGATTGTTGTGCTGAACTATATCTTTCACAGAATTGCCAGGCTTCTACTTCGATCCAGAGAAGAACCGCTACTTCCGGCTTTTGCCTGGACACAACAACTGCAATCCGTTAACAAGAGAAATGCTGGAGACGAACGAGCAAGAGAAAAAGAGGGCAAAGCTGCTTGTGGAGGATGAGCACCCGAACAAGGTCAGGTTTTAGTTACTGAGGTGCATTTAAGCACTAGAGTGTTTACTAGTGTTCATGCATAGTGTTCCAAACTTTCAATAGAAACAAGAGTAATGGAAAGTACCATTAGTTATGTGTAGATTATATGGTTCTTCACTAATTGAACCTTGTAACCCTAAAACACAGAAAGCTCCACGGCCTGGACTTAACTCTGCATTGCTGTTGCAGAGGAGACATCTGGGCACGTTGCCCTCAAGCTCCTATTGTAGGTAAAGTATCAGAGGAAGCTTGTATACACCATGCATAGTTTTTCCCTCCATATTAACTGAAAAAGGTAAATCAGCGATTATTAGGATATGGATGCTGTTGTAACAAAATGTCATGACTCTGAATAACTAAGATAAAAACATACCTAGAGTTAATTTTTTCAAACTGTAAAGGGCATCTGGCATTTTCAAATGGTGTAAAAAAATTAATCTGAAACAAAAATGGAGTTATGAGATGCTGATATGACGGCCAGGATGTGGTGTATTGAAGGACTGAGCATGGACTGTTCTTTTTATCAGGTTGGTCCATGAGGTGAAGGTCAGTGAGATGAAACGCCACAAACTGGAGGTGCAGAGCTCTGACTCCAACAGCCCGAACACAGACAACTTCCGCCTCATTGTGGTGAGCTGCTGTCTCTGCCTCAGTGGACAAACTAAAGCCTAACAGACCTCACTGAAAATGTGTTTATGTTGCAGCTCAGCCAGAACTGTCCTCTCTTACGACAGATGAATGTAGAAGTTATGTCTGTGTTCTCTGTGTCATCCCTTTCCTAAAGGAATCATTCAGCATTTTTCAACCTAATTCTCTTGCACTATAATGTTCTATTACCAAAGACTATCGTTTCATACTTTTTCCCAGTACATAAAAAGGAAACATAGTATAAGGCATCTAGCAGTTGCTGCTTTCACTCGGACAGAATGCTTTTTGCTTTTGAAAGACAGAATTAATTGAAGCTCTGTCTTTTAGAAGAACTTGAATGAATTTTCCAGGGCAAGTAAAAAACTGACTTGGGACAGCAGTGTTACAATTCACTTGCCTGGTTGGGCAAGCTGACGTTCAGCCATTCCGTCCACACTTAATATTACCTTTGTTGAGTAATTTACCACAGCATGACTAAGTTAAAAATTTAGAAATGTATAAAAAAGATCTATAAAAATTTCAGAATTACAGGAGCATAAAAAGTAAACGTAACACAGAGACAGACAGAGAGGTGGGGGTGGGTGCACCTGCAAGTGTCTTCCTCATCTAACACAGGCTTGGACAAGGCAGTTAAACCCTAATGCAAATTATATGTAAATAAGACAGGCTACATATATAATTGCTGATTCATAAGTACAGAGCAAAACTATTATTATAATGCAGACTTGGATGGGCTCAGAAACATTTTTGGTGAGATTCAGTCAACAAAGATAGTGTCCTTTGCGCATCTTAATGACATCAGCAAGAGTCGCTCTCAGTCAGGCCGAAGGCCTTGACGGTTCCAGAACGGTCACCTTTCACCCAGTTATACAATGAAGGAGATACTTAGTTTCAATTACGGTACCACAGGCTGCTGCCATGTCTGGTAGGATAGGTTGGAGATGGGCTTAAACAAGTCCTTTCAAATGTCACAGAGTCCTTCTTGAAGAACATACCACAAGTCTCACAGAGACACAAAAGCAAAAGAACTGTATTCCTATGTATTCCTGTGTTCCTAACTGTATTCCTAGAAATATATGATTAAGCCAAATATTCTATATTAAAAAGATGTAAATGTGATTACAGGAGATAATCTATATCTCTTTACCTTCATTCACTTTTAGATCCAGACCTCCCCTTGCTGCAGAAAAACGGTCTATTCCGGTTGTGCGTCAAGTTAAATAGTAAAAATCGAGTTATTATTAAAAAAAGACTACAAAAGAGTTTGTTGCAAATGGAAAGCACAAGTTTATGGATTCTTACATAGATAATTTCTGCTTTATTATGTAGTATAAGTAGTCGTAATAAAAATAATAATAATAATAATAATAATAATAATGGCTTTTATTTTAAGAATAAATGAATAATCTGAAAGAGCTTTATGTATGTGGGCTTTTTTTGTATTTAAAATTCTCTTGTCCCAAGATCTATATTGTTAGTGTGTTTAAAGTTTGAATTTACATGATATAGTCTCAATGTGCAAACATTTATTCATAGAGTTTAGCAGTTGCCTAATGGCTTCTATTATAAGTCAACTGGTTTTGTAAGTACAGTCAAAACAAGCCTTTGCTACCTCCTCTGCCTAATATTTCTCCCTAGGCTGATTCAGCTTGTGAGCAGGTGTTCACAGTGAATGATGTGTCACATGGAGGCTGCAAGTACGGCATCATGAACTTCCGCGGCTGCAGGAAGGGCTCTCTGTCTGTAGAGATGTGTGATAATCTGTACTTCACTAACCGCAAGGTAAGATCATGGATTTAATGATAATAATAACAACAACAGATAAAACATAACAGTTAAACTGAAATAACGGCGCTACCAAATTGGCTTAGGACTCGCGCATTGTTGCGCATGTACTTTTGTAATGCTGAATGCTATAATAGACTGAAGATGGACTCTTTAACACATTAAGGCAGATTTTCAGACAATCCTGTAGTGAATAGAAACACTACTCTACTGAACTGAATTCTGAATTTTGAACCCTTAAGTCATCAACCAAATGATTTGTAATCCTAGGGATTTGGTGTAGGTCTACTTCAGCTGACCAAAGTGATCTGGATGCACTATAAACAGAATATGTATTAGACACCCAACTGAAAAAGCAGCTGTTTTTCATGAGATTATGAAATCATTTAATTACAGTATTTATTTTCATTTGTTTCAGATGACCTCTGTGTGCTGGGCATCTGTGACTCATTCAGACTCCCATGTTCTGTATCCTTCTGAATGATAATTCTCATTCATTTCTCTGCTTTGTGTTGTATTAGTAGAGAACATAACCCATGAAAGGAATCTTTATTTTCCTGATGAGCCCCCTTCAGCTTGTGTTTGGTGGGTATATCTCAGACTCCAGGCTGTGTCAGTTTACTGCCTGCTTCTCTGTTCAGTAACTCCAATCCTGGTGAGACAACTCAGTTGCTTCCACTACGCTCCACACTTTACTACACTGTAATACTCTTTGAACTACTATATAAAATAAAGCAAGTCATTTGTTCATATATCAGATTTAACTACAGCCGCATCCTCTCTTCTGTAATTAGACCAGCCTGGTATGCTTTGCAGTTTTAAGATCTCTACAGCCTGGTCTTGTGCCTGGTGCTTGAATCCACAGGCTGATAAAACCTTCAGCACAGGTGAGTTTTTCTTTGTTTGTTGGTAATTGTGTGCTTTCACTTTTGTGTTGATGTGCTGAGCAGAAATCTAATCCTGCATATCCAGGTCTTTCGCGACATGTCATTGTGACTGATGCAGTGACTGGACGAAGACAGACGTACAGCACTGGCAGTGATGTTTTGACCCAACAGTTTGCACTGAGAGTGAGTAGGACCAGCCTCAAGGCTGCCATGTTGCACTATGCAGCATCCAAAACCATTGTTTTTTTTTATGAAGGCGCAAACTGACGCAAACTGACGCCAACATTCTGTATCCATGTGTGTTAGCGCTAAGTGACTTCCAGCAGTCGGGATGCTTTGACATAGTTTTTCAAACCAAGTACATATTTTTAATACTTGCTGATGCAGAGCCTAGTACCATAATGAATTATCATGGTACGTGAAACGCCTCTGTTTCATTCAAAGTAACACGCTAAGTACTGAGCAGACATGCTGAGAAACTGAGCTACAGCAGCTCTGCTGTATACATGGTAGCTCAGTACAGTTTCTCCACAGCCTATTTTACAAAGAGAATAAAAAAAAAATCACTGTATTAACGTTTGCATTTCACAATTCTGTTGTCAGAGTAATGTTGGCATATATAGACTTTGGTAGCAAATGTTGACTTTTTTTGCCTCCATTTTGTTAGCCTACATGTCTCCTCCCTTATTAGGGAAGTGGTTGTGATCGTGAGTGTTTAAAATGGACTAAAATCACACAATGTATACCTGGAGGAATGTTTGAAGCGACCAGTGACTTAATGACCTCCCCGCTGTCAGTAACATTTCTCTGTGTGACAGCACTCTCGTTCACTGCCAACTAGAGTTATTTGTTTATTGGTGCGGCAGTGTACGTTAGACTTACATCACATGGTATCAGCTTGGTGTGTTTTGTGAGTAGGAGTATGAGTAAATGAACATGGTATCAGCCCGATACCCATTACCAGTATTGGTAACAATGCATCCCTTTCCAGTACTGCTCAATTTCTCTGAACACCACAGTGCAGCATTCAGCATTTTGCTGGTTCCATATTGTCTAAGCCTAAACTTGGGCCTTCTCCTTAAGCATTCAAAGCATGGGTTTGCATGTAAGTAGTACTATATTAATAATCATTAATAATCATTGTGCTGTTTGTGTAAGGCTCCAGTGCTGTTTAACGGCTGCCGTTCAGGGGAAATCTTCAGCATTGACCTGAGGCAGCGAGGCCGGGGACGGGACCACAGCTGGAAAACCTGCCGCTTCTATCAGGACTCCGCTGTCACCTCTGTCCGACTCCTTCAGGATGAAAACTACCTCCTTGCTGCTGACATGCTGGGAAAGGTCAGTCCCTAAGAAGCTCCTTTTGCCACTGATGCTGGACACATAGCTAGTGAACCAAATAATATTAATTCATGGTAACATCTGTGTGCTTTCTGGTTTTATCTCATCAGATTAAGCTGTGGGACGTTCGTGTTAAGCGATCAGTAAAGCAGTATGAAGGTCATCACAATGAGTATGCCTATTTGCCCCTTCACCTGAGTGAGCAAGAAGGACTGCTGCTAGCAGGTGAAGGGATTTTTCCCATCCTTTTTTGTTTTTCTGTATTCTACTTTTTAGGAAAACCTGAATTGCTGTTTTTAATAATATACAGTCATTTGATGCATGTCTTCATAAAAGTTTCCCAACATTCCTGATTACAAGAGGTGATCTTACTTTGAGCTCATTTTGATTTGATTATGGTTCTTTAGAAAAAGAATGTCATTAAATCTCAAACTTTACAATTTTGTTTGATTTGCTTATTTTGTTACGATTAAGAATTATGTAAAAATATGCTAAGTACATAAATGTGACTGGTGAGGAACTAGTAAGTATTCACACAGTAGCAGTAGTATATAACCTCTCTGATTGAAGAGAAAGGGTTCTTTTTGTATGCTTTTGTTTTGTCTTGGTTTGCTTTAGTTAGGCTAATAGTTGTGTCTCTGTTTTTTTTGTTTGTTAGGTAAGTTATTTTCCTCGAAACCCAAGTTTAGTTTTGTTGTAATACTGACTCTTCTTTCTGTAAAACATTGCAAATTTACACACAAAACATCAACATTTTAAGAAATCGAAGGGAAAAGCTATCATATTACTTTGTTTGTTTAATGATGTGTTGCTAAGACCATTAAAAGCTTAATGTGCCATTTTGCTCTTGGCCCATTTGTTTGCCCAGGTGTGTATTGTAAGTTCATTTTTATTTTAGCAATTAATGTGTGACAATGTAATTTTATGCTTTTACTGACTACTCATATTAGAATTTATTTTATAACTTGAATGTCCTCTTGTGTTTGCAGTGGGCCAGGATTGCTATACCCGTCTGTGGAGCCTTAGAGATGGACATCTCATCAGGACCATCCCCTCTCCACACCCTGCAGGGAAAGACTCCATCCCCAATGTGGTTTTCTCCTCTCAGCTGGGAGGCCGCAGAGGACTGCCTGGCCTTCTAATGGCTGTCCAACGTGATCTTTATTACTACCCATATAACAGTGACTACCAAGATTGGACAGCACCAAAAGGACAAGGTTAGGTGGTGACCACACACTTTGTAGTGCTTCAGTGACTTACAGCAAAAGGTAGATTGTAGACTGTTGTATAAAACAACAAAAAGATTATGTCTAATTGAATCTTTGTCTCTGCTGTAGTTGCATTTAAATACATTCAGAGCATACATGAACATGATAAATTAACATGATGGGCAATGATATAGAGACCAGTTAAGAGTCCTAACAGCTGTGTTCTTTTCTGTTTAGATTGAAGTGTACTTGTTTGGGGCATATGGTCTTTAATGGAAGAACAAAATGGATCACTAGATTTTTTTTATATTAATACTGCACACATGGAAGCTACTGGAATTTTGACCTCCATAAGTGCAATTTTAGACTGCAGGATGTGAGGACTATGCTTTAGAGATGAACTTTTCATTTAACTCTCTTTGTATAGCTTTTGTAAAACAAAAAACATCTATTTCAGTGTAATTCACAAACCAGTGTCCATGAAATCCATGATACCAATAAACTTCTGTGAGAGAGAGCCAGAGATTTCATAACAAATTATTGTAAGACTGTATAAGAAATACAGTGGCAAAGTCTCACAGCAGTAAAACCTTGCACACTATTTAAGAAGTAGATGGCAACTTTTCAGCAGAAAAGTTTGCAGCAGAAATTTGCTTAATTAGTTGGTCTGCAAGGAGGCTTGAATATCATGTTTCAGCAGGTTAAAAAAAAAAACATTCTGTATGGCATTTAAAATAGAGTTACAGCACCACCTGCTGGATGTACAGATGTGCTCGGATGTGCTATAATAATACCATACACCAATATTTCTCCAAATCCTTGGGATATTTCAGAAAGCAGGAATTCTCATCTAGCCAGATAATTTAAACCCAAAATTGAGGACTGTGTAATAGGCATGTCCCTCAGCTTTTATCCTGTTCGAAAGGCTTGATTTTGGGCTTAAGTTATCTGGCTAAACCTAAAAATCTTGCTTTGTGAAATACTCCCTGGACTAACTGTACACATCATGTATTAGTGTATTAATATTAAATAGTGTTTTTCTAACTTAAAATTTAAGTGCTTTCTAATTTGACGCACATTTTAAACAATCATGAAGGACCTCTGATGAATCCAGTGTATTGTGGAGTAAAATCACTAAAATGTACAACACGAGTTCAAATAAGAACATGCAACTTGAAAGATTCACCACTACATTACATTAGAGAGGTACTCAAGTTTAATTTAATCAGCATAGGTGCATAAAACATGACAGTTACTGATATTCGTGTTACTTAAGTCTGTTTCAGTCACGTTCAGTCACCCTAATAATACACTTCAAATAAAACAAACTCAATTAGACAAGCTTTTTTTTTTGGCAGAGAACCCTTTATATGAATCTATCAACCCATACCAGGGGCTAGATGACAACAGCTACTGTACCAGTGATTGAAATATGAATATTAACATTGCAGTAGATGACTATGAAAGTGTAATCAAGTGGATTGGCATCAGTGTATAATCCACCTACGCAATGCCACATCTTACACGTTTGTGCAGTTCCTCTATGGCTTAGTGTTATAATTCCATTATAAAATACGAATTGGGTTATGGAGATCATCCTAAGATCAAGGAGATTGGCTCCTCAATAGGAGGCATTACACTGGGTTAAAATGAAATGGCCCTAGAGCACTACATTAAGGGTATGCTTCAAGATAAGTGGATAAAAACAGTCACTCCTTGGGGTAAGAACTCAAAAGCTAAATAACACCTGAAAATGTCTTAAGCTCAAGAATGGTAAACTAGCCTGCTCTGTAAGTTTTATGTAATGGCCATTCAGCTGCCTTTGCTTACAGTACAGGCCTTCCCTGGATTCATGCAGACCATAATTGTAATGGGATGCAGATCTGCTGGTCTTCAGGTCATAACCACCAAATATGCATTTGGTGGATATGACCCAAAAACATATTCCAGCCAGATATGATTTAAAGATCATCAAATTGGCATGATGGCTGCACAGTGAACATGGGTAATAGAGCATGATAAGCAATGGATTGTCAAAAATAATTTCAAGTTTTCCTCAATCAATTTTAGCTGCAAATTAAAGATGAGTCTTAGCTTCTCTTTTGTTCTGAGCTGGACTTCAGTGGCGCTGGAGTCCATTGAAAGCTAGAGCAGTGCAGACGAGCGTGTGAAAGAACCAAATGTTGGGATGAAAAGGCAGTGCTGCTCCTCTCGGTTTACAGGACAGAAAGCTTTATAGCATGGTGCTTCGCTCCCAGCATGGGCTGAACCAATGCAACTTGTGTGCGAGGGTGGGTGTCAGAGTGAATGTTGTAATTTCCAATCCTGCTAAAGGTCTCCAGGTTTCTGGTTACATGCAATGCACACCCGCACAGGATGGTCCCAGCCCCGTGAAGGTACAGCACGACGGTCAGGGGAGCAGATATCACATACACCCTGTCCACAAGCCCGGCAGTGATGAATGGAGAGGCGGGCGCTGAACTCACGTTGGCACTGGTTGCAGCAGCGAATGTCCTGGTCTGGTACCCAGTAGGCCGGGCGAGCAGCGTCTTTAACCAAACCTGGAGGTGGAGGGAGTAAACATGGTGACTTAATAGAACAGGTGACTTTTAATAGAATGCTTTGAAGTCACTTGGGAAACCTTCATAAAACTGAAAAACAGCTGATATGGAAAATAAAATCATGAGACCTAGTTTTAATTTAATTTGACATTTACAATTTTTCATCATTTTAACTTTGACATTGTTCCAAAGTATACCTATTGTTTGTCCAACTAACACATCCTAACCCTAACACACAAGTTAGAACATGAATATAATATAGTTAGCAATATAGCAAATACCTGTAATCATTTTGTCTTACAAATGATCTTATGAGTCATGCTTACTATGACTAGAGGAAATTAAATAAAGTTAAAGCACCCGTATATGTTTTCCATTGCAAAAGAAGGCAAAATTCTCTTTAGCTTGAATGGTCACATGATTTCTCATGCAAATCTTAACATTAACAGTAAACACAAACAGTAGCAACAATGGAGGAGCTTCATGTTCTTATTTACATTTTACTCTGCATTTTGCTGTTGTCAGAAGAAAACCTCGTATCTCCAAAATAATTTGACAGGAGAAGGAAAAAATCTACTTTACTTTTAATGTAAGCCAATAGAACCAGACTTTTTTCCAACTCATTTTGGGCCATTTCTTTTGGTCCATTCTTCATGAAGTATACACACAATGTAAAGAGCTACAGGCATTTCCCAATATTGCCAAAAACTGAAAAACGACAAAAATGGAGATACAAGGTTTTCTTCTGACAGCAACAATTTATTTTTATGTGAGAGTCATAGACAGCAATTCAGGGCAGCTAGTGTTTTGTTTTTGTTTTTTATATAATGGTGGTTATATGACTCCAATGGCACCACATAACAATTATGTAATGATTGCATTTTACCAGTCAGTGGTCTGCACTATTTTTAGCTCCACCTATATGTCTTGGTTCAGCACACCCGGTACCCCAGTAATAATGAAAACCAAATTCACTTGGCAGCGGAAACGAGAACTAAATGCATGATCACGGATTTGTTACCATACTGCACCTGGTGAAAAAAAAATGTGGGTTGGACATATAAGGTGTAATACAAACCTAGAGGGATGTCTATGGCAGTGACCACAGCTCCTAAAGTGTTCTGTACTGCTTCTCCTACTTTTCTGGCTATCAATGTCCCACTCTGCTCCTCTGCCAATGCAGCATCCAACAGCTCTGAAAGACCAAACATACTCCTAGAAGCAGCCAAAACTTGCACCACATTCAGCGGTCATAAATACTTGGGTGGAAAACACAAGCTGAAACATAATTCTAATAAAGAAGAGCACAGATACAGTATAACCTTTTACAAACACACAGTGAGGTCTATAAACCTTGATAGGCAGTTTGCTTAAATATCTAGTAAACGCAAAAGCTAAAAACATTCATTAATTTCTTTAAACATTTCCCAAGGCATGTTTAGTACAGCTTACCCTCTGGTATGCCCCTGTTTTGAAAGCATGCATCGCAGACCCTTACAGGTGCCAGCCCCCAGCCTCTCTCAGGTACAGGCCTGGACTTGGAGGAGCAGCTATCACAGAAGCCCTCTCCACAGGCCCGGCAATGGTGCTTTGTATCATTATCCTTGAAGGCCTCGCCACATTTGTAGCAGTTCTGAAACATTTGCCAAAAGACATACATTCTATAGAGTACGCTATAATGCTACCCTTATACCATGTTCTGTGACTCACTTTAGGGTAGTGTCTAGTTGTTGTAACCACAAAGAATGGAATGTATGGAATGCGTGACTTGACCCAACACCTTGCCCTATCTTTAAACAATCATGCACTGCACATAACCTATTATTACACATACCACTAACCATAACCCTAGTCATTCCCTAGCATACAGCATCATCCTGTGTAGTTTTATCCTCTACTTCAACTTTTTTAAATAGAAAGAGAAAAAAGCTATGACACTTACAAATATGAGAGAGTTGGGTTTCCAGTAAGCAGGGGCAATCTGGTCTGTGAGCCAGGAAGTGACGGCCTTGGCAGGTTTCACACTCAGCTCTGACACCGACTGAGCCATGTAGTTCACTCCGTCCAGCAGCCTTTGGGCAGCATTGTTGTTGTCCTTCAAGAACCCATCAGACTTAAAAAAGAAAAGGGGACAAAAAAACAGCGGCCGAGTGTTTTAGCAAAAGTAGGAAAACGAGCAGGACAGAACAGTGGCTCATGTTACAAACAGTTATCCCTCACTCTCTCACATTGGTAGCTATCGTGTGATAGGTTTGACCTAGATAGATCAGGGGCATTTGCAACAACTCGCCCTGCAGACAACATTATATGTACGCAAACACCAACTAGCCACTTCATTAAGTACACCTTCCTTTTATCTACACTCTGTCCATTTTAAACAGGTCCACTTACCATATAGGTGCATTTTGTGGTTCTATAATTACAGACTGTAGTCCATCTGTTACTCTGTATACTTTGTTAGACCCCCACAGGACATTTATTATTTGGGTGGTGGATCAGTCTCAACACTGCAGTGACACTGATGTGGTGGTGGCATATTAGTGTGTGTTGCGCTGGTATGAGTAAATCAGACACAGCAGTGCTGATATAGTGCCTCAGTGTCACTGTTGGACTGAGAATAGTGAACTAACCAAAGAATGATCCACCAACTAAAAAATAAATAATACCTGACCATTAAAAAACAGGGTAAAAGGGGGTGTATATAATATATCTCCAGGTTTCTGAACTTTGCTCTGCCTTATTATTCAATAACTACTAAAAGTGTAATGGTAATTACTATGAAACTAATATTTAATTCATACTGTTATAAGCATGCATTAATTTTCTATTATAAAATTCCATATTTTCTCATTTTTTTTATTTCTGTTTTTACTTTAGTTCTCTTATTTATGGTTAATGTTAATTGCTTTGGCTGAAATAAAACAGAATTGTTAAACTAAACATATTTTGCCTTCAACCAAGCTCTCAGTTTGTAAGTATATAAACATTCCTGATGCCACTAGCTTATGAAATGTTAGTTTGTATAAATAAACAAGCAAAAAAACAAAACGTTTTAAAACTTTGAATCAAATTGGAGCAACTGAATCATTTTGCTCGAATAGTTTGAATGATTTGGTTTGAGCATCTCTACTACTGACTACAAATGCATCATTGTGTACACATGTTAAAAATAAGGCTTCATATTATCAGTTGTAATTAATGTCTGTAGTTCCAGTGTGCAAATTATAATAATTTACTGGCAAATGATATATCAGTGGCTGATATTTGCACCATAATACTTTACATACACAAATACTTCTTATTAAATAATTACTTATTACTCACCCCTGGCCAAACATGCTGGATCTCAGTACGAACCACTGTGTCCACAGGGTCCTGATTCCCATACCAGTACTGCCTGCTTCGGTAAATCACTGAGCAGTTTGGACATTCAATCACATAACTGCAGAAAGAAATACAATTTCACCATTCAGACATAGCTCAATAAGCTAAGATAAACGCTCCAATGCATAACCAATAGCAGGACGTACCCAGACCAGGCGTATATAGCCAGGCCAAACCAGGGTGAATCAGAGGACGCTGTTGTTTTGGGAACCACAATTACCTCTTTACCGCTCTCATAACATGCCTACAAGGCCAAAAAAGCACATCAGACATCATCAAAGGACACTAAACATCTAATCATAGAGTTTATACTGTATTATGAGCTGAAAGGTGCAACAGACCTTGCATGTATAAATGCGGTTGTCATAGTGAGGGGAATAGCGGCAGCGCTGCTTGGCTTCATGGCTCACTCCCTCCCGCAGGTGGTTCATGCTGTTCTTGCAGCCTGAGCTGAAACCCACATATTCAGCAGGCTTTAGCTTAAACATACTGAACTCCACAGTAGTACTGCTGTATACCTCAGAACACTGATATGCAAGCTCACCCGCAGCTGAGACAGATGCAGGAGCAGGTGAAGTACTCATCAGGGAAGAAGGAGTTGCTGGTCAGATGCTCATCGGGGATCTCTCCACTGAACCGTTCACTCAAAGCCTAAGATCACATACATATGACCACTCACAACAGGTTTAAAACCATTGAGGGGACCATGTCACAGAAAAAAGGTTTTCCTTTAATTTTTTTGAAGTATAACATTTTGTTGTGATATGTAAACCAAATTAAAACATGGTGTTCACTTCAGTGATTCCATACAGTCTGTATGCAAAACAGCAAATTTTATATTCATAATGATTGTGATATCACAATCATGAACATACTTATATGTGACCGCTTATTCAGCCTGTAGCAGTTTAACCTGCCCATTCACACTGATGGATAAGGAGTGTTGCTACAGCAGACTTTGGCATTACAGTTTTTTTAAATGAAGCTGAAAACAGGGCAGAACAGAGATCATTTAAATAAATGTATACATCTTACATATACATCTTACAAGTACAGTATTCTAGAGATAAAGAGAAAATGGAAAATAATCATGTAAAATTAACAATTTAACTGTTGTTGGTACATACGTTTCACGTGGATTTCAGGAAATAAAGAAAATCTTTAATATTATTTTAGACATAGGCAAGTGAAGAAGTATGCTCACTTGTAGAGCCTTGTAGATGACACTAGCAGATCGTGGAGACCGTGTGGTGGTGTTGTCCAGCTGCGACTCCACGCTGCGCAGCAGGCCACTGAAGTCAGTGGGAGGGTTATAGGTGCGTGTACCTCGATACTGAATAGAGCTGAAGGCCTCAGGGAAGAGCCCAAGCTTTCTAAAGCGCTCCTGGAGAAGACGCTCTGCAGACTCAGATGGCTTATCTGAAAAGCATTGAAAAGCAAGAATTAGTGGTGGGCAGTCCTGATAAAATTCCGTGTCACAATATTTTCTAAATATAATACAGTATTAGATGATATTTAAGGTTGTATTAATTAATACATAACATAAGTTAATGATCTATGTTAAAGGAATATTCAACAAACCTGTCATTATTTTGATTGGACTGTTTTGTCCTGTTTTCCTGTCTTAAAAATCCACCAGAGGGAACCTTATACAGTGTATTTATGCAGTACAGAAACATGAATATTGCTATTTTATGGAACAGATGCTATCATCAATATAATACTTATCTTTTGATAAACTGCTAAAACTAAAGGTCAATACTACCTTGTGACACCAATACTGGTATACCAATATTGACCGATATATCAGCCAGTGTCATCAAAAATGAAGCTTCAAAACAAAATAACAATTCAGTATAACAACAAGCTATTTATATATAGCTAAATATACTTTTACCACTTTGTTACTGATCATGTCAAACTAACGATTTTGTCCATTTGAAGAACAGTAGCAGCAGAGCTCCAGCTCACTGACCTGAGCCTAGTAACTTGGTGTGGACGGTCTCATGAAAGATAATAACAGCTGGGCCCAGAGTGGAAAGAGGTACGTCCAGACCACAGCGGGCAGTGGTGGCTTTCAGCTCTTTTGTGAAATGCTTTAAATAAGCATCCGAGGCGTCGCCCAGGAACTTGAACAAATCGTCGTGAAGACGATCGGCGTGTGTGCGGTAAATGACCAGGTCAGACACAGCCAGCACCTTCAGCAGGAGACGGGTCCGCTGGCCCTGGTTTGTTCCTGCTCCCAGGAGCCCCTCTGTGTCCACCACCACCACTTTATGGACCGGGTCCAGCGCCGCCCACACTCCAACAGTGCATGACTCCTGGGTGGGTGACGTCTTGAACACCTCACGGCCCTTGAAGAAGGTGTGGTTGAGCGTGTGCGATTTTCCTTCCCCGGTATTACCAAAGATGGACACCACTTTCAGCAGCTCATCTGGTGCACAGCCTAGTTTGCTTTCAAATTCCTCCGCGGCCTTCACCTGTTCATGATTGAAGTGTTCATTAAAAAATGAATAGCAGTAAATGCAAAATGCATCTTCTGGCATTTCTTTTTTTACCTCTGCATTGAACCATTATACAAATCTTATTGTGAAAGTTTGGTACTGTGGCACCAATATGGGAATTGTGGGCCAATGTCAGTAATCAATATTTTTAGCATATAATTTGACAATTCTGTTGTGTAAATATTAATGTAAATAATAGAAACTGGGACAACATCTACTTGGACAGCTCTCAGAGTTAAAACATGTTTTCTTAACAGCTTCAGCACTGTTTCCCAATACTGGTGCAGAAGGATCCCTGCATTTCATATTTTAGAGAGCTCTATGAGAGACTAATCCCATTTTCCCCCCATGCTCTAGATATGGTCTATCAGCCAAGACATGTTTGGTATCAGAAGTTTGCTTCTTAAGTTTTGCTTTAAAGCTACAGTGCTAATGTAGCTAAACAGTATTGAAAGTCTAAGTCACCCAAAAGCTTTTGCAGTCAAATAGATTTATTATATTTTGAGATCAGCAATATGCTGATGTTAAATTGTTATTTTTATCAATTCTGTTATCGTGATTAACACTATGCTTTTGTGAGCATATTGTGGATATAGTCACTACTTAAAGAGCACGGACCGACTGCCTGTTTCATTATAAAGAGAGAATAATTAGTCCTGCTTAAATGCATACACTGCAGTACAGTATGTGAAATGCTGAACCATAGCTGTTTTGAGTTTTTGATGGCTGTTTCAAATGTGGCACTACTAGTGCATTTTGTTTGTTTTAAAAATATTGTGATACACATTGCATATTGTAAAAATATACCTTATACAGTGTATTTATACAGTACAGCAGAATATTGCTATTTTATTGAACAGATGCTATCATCAATATCATACTTATCTTTTGATAAATTGCTAAAACTAAAAATCAATACTACTTTGTGACACCAATACTGGCATACCAGTATTGACTGATATATCAGCCAGTGTCATCAAAAATGAAGCTTCAAAACAAAATAAAAATTCAGGATAACAACTGGCTATTTATGTATAGCTAAATATACTTTTACCACTTTGTTACTGATCATGTCAAACTAACGATTTTGTCCACTTGAACAACAGAATCAGATACTTAAAATCATAAAAATGAACAGTATCAGATACTTAAAATCATAAAAATGATTTCAAGTATCATGATATGATATTTTTGCCATATCAACCACCCCCAACTATATCAGCATCGTAGCACCACTGCTAGTCGAAAGAAGTAAACTTTGGACATCCAACATGTCTTGGTCGATAGAACACATTTGTGATATGGGGAAAATCTGCTGATTCAAGTAAAGTACCAAAACATGCATCGCATGAAATACTCTAGGATCAGGACTGGTAAACACTGACTGAGCTATAGACACCAAAAGGATCATCCCAAGGTTAGACCTACAGACCCCTCCTCTGTACCTTTTTGTGATCCCCTAGTGTAACACACCTGACCCAACCCATGAGGGAAGCACAAAGCAGTGCACAACAGTGCACTTTGAGAACCCGTATCAATGCAACTCTTTCCCATACCTGCATCTCCTCCTTCTCATCCACCAAGAGAAAGCTGCAGACCTTGTCCAGCTGAGCCTTCACACCCTCTAACACCACGTCCGCACAGTTCATGTTCGCCTCCGGAGGTTTGCAGGGTGGGTAAGGAGAAAGAGGGTGCTTTCTTTTGTTCACACCGCTGTGCGTGCGCTTCTGGCAGTCCAGGCAAAGGTTTATTTTGCAGCCTTGACACCTGACCACGGCCCTGAGGCGAGAACCATTGGCCGGACACCCGCCGTCCCCTTTGCACGAGTCGCAGAAGGGCACATGGCCCGGAGAGATTCGCACCCTGTCGTGGTTCCGCATGCGCTCCTGCCGGTGCAGCTCCAGCTCGCAGCGTGCGCACTGCAGGCTGCCGCACTCGTCGCACTCGTAGGCGGCTTCGTCCGAGCCGCCGCACGCGTAGCTCTCCTGGCAGACCAAAGCGCCGGTCACACCCTGTCCGCTCATCACAACCGAGGTAGCTTACTGACTTTCAAGCAACTGGCTTAGACCTCCAAACGCACCTGATAACTGTTCATTCGAATCATTGAGCGACTGTATTGCTTGGGCAAGAAACGAGGCTTATATTATTCCATCCAAAGGTTTTGTCTGCTTCACAACCAGTAAAACCAGTCAGCACACCGAAAAATAACACCACCATACACCTGCCACTCAGGACACTGCTGTAAAGGCTAGTTAGCACTAACTAACTAAATTATTGCACTGGCTAAAAAGTTGAAGTTTCTGTTTTAAAACCCAGTTCAGACAACTTGCAGCTACCACCGATACTAACTTGTGAACTTATGACACTGGTCGATCAAAGTAGATACAATTCACTTAGCTAGCTTACAATAAATTACAATGTAACGCACATCTCCAACTGTCATGTCAGATGTCAGATTAAGTGAATGCTCATCAAGTGATTTATATATTTTTAAAAATCTACTTATCAGGATCTAGAAATAGATCAGCTCGCACCCACACTGGCCTTGGTAGTGTACACTTAGCTACCTAGCTAGCATTCTGTCCCAACAGAAAAAAGCTTCTCAAACGACCGTTCTTGGTCACTAATCGCTTAAATAAACAATATCATAGATATAAATGCGTTATCAGACCGTACATACTCCCAAATCAAACCGCTGGCCACCGTCAGCTCGCAGCACCGGACGTGTTGAGCTTTTGTTTTGTTCAGCAAGCTAGCAGCATTAGCATTTCGTTCGTTGACGCTGCGAAAAAAGGGATACTGCCCTCTAGCTAACATACAATGACAACAAATATTAGATTTGGTTTTATATATGTACACATATATACAACGGGTTTATGTCAACTGCATTTAAAATAACCTCTGCTGTACGTTTACCCCAAAAAACATCGGCGGAGTCTGCGGTCAGCAGCCTTCCTGACTTAGCAAAACAGCAAAACAAATCTTCTTTTTCGAGCCAGACAGCGTTAATGTTTTCCACCAAACAAGCGGCAGGAGGACAGGAAACTGACTACTTCTGGACAAATTCAGACAAAGATGCCAGTTACTGGACAGCTCAGGGTTGGGTTGTTTTTAAGGCAGCAGGTTAAAATAATTCCACTGCCCGGTTGATTTCGGAGTGTTGTTGCCAAGTCACATCAGCTGATCGACTTTGTTTTCAGCATGAAGGTCGGAGGGGAAATTTTCGCGCAAGGTTTGTAGGGAGATGTAGTGCGTGACTGGAAACATGCTATGAAGTGTTTTTTTTTTTTTTAAGGTAAGGTGAAACAGGCTTTACAAATACATTTCGTACGGCATCCTTAAGAGAGAGAGCAGCAATTACTACAGTTAGTAAAAAAATAAATAAAATAAACAAATGAAAAAAGCAGAAGAGGAAAAGGGGAGGAATGCTATTAAAGGGTAATTTTTCAAACTCTGCATAATTAAGTGCTTCAGATGTAAAGTCATTCAGAGTGGTTTGGTGTGAAATGCTCCGTTCTAGAGAAGCTTTTTAGTCAGAATTGTTCACAGTGGTGGTGACAGGAACCAAACGTCTGAAAAGTGTTATGCCTCTGAAACCTCCCTCGCTAAAAGGTTACGAACATGCTGCCTGATGTCTGAAACACTGTTTTAGGAACGTTTTCAAGAGTTTCAAGATTCAAGAGTTTATTGTCATATGCACAAAGACAGCTGCACAGACAGCCTAAGTTGGCAAGTTTCTCTACAGTGAATGAGTTCTTGTCAAACCACTAGGAACGGCTTTGTTTACATCTCAGTGACAGAATTACACAAAAATTTTGAAATGTAATAATGCTACAAAAGTGACTTTCACTGTGCTTTGAGAAACATAGACACTATTTTAAACACTGGAGACAAAGCTTTTTTCAATTTGTGATGAGTTTCGAGCGGTTAGACCACAGTGCTGTTTTTATTTAGGAATGTACAGTTATCTCAGCATCATGTCAGTATCAGCAGATAACGCTTAAAACAATACTGGGATGGGACAGATGTTTAGATCTGACCAATATTTTAAACTAATTGTACTCCAGAAATGCATACGTATCAACACAGACCTCACATTTCAGCGAGGTTTAACAAAGTTGGACGCACAATGTTGTGAAACTGTATTTCCCACAATGCACTTCGTTTTCTAAGGTCGGCGAGTTCTCTTTCATTGATGTGAACTGAATTTCAACAAGACTTAGAAAATATTCCTTAATATCATCAAGTGGATTTTGATTTGTGAAGTTGTTTTGTGCGGGAGTTGTTCGGTAATAAAACAGCGGACATTTAAGAACACCTTGCTGTTGATGTCAGGTTTCCTGACATTTTTAACGTTTATTTGTGACGGCTGAGGTAACGTTAGCCGGCGCTGCTAGCTATCTTTAACATGGCTGAAGAGGGAGAGTTCACAAACATAAACGGACAGCCAATTTCACTGGACTGCCAAAATCACACTCCCTTCTGCAGAGAGTTTACTGTCAGCTCTCCGAAGGTGTCTTTACGCAAGGTGATGGTGTACACCTGCTCCGTGTGGTTAGTCGCCTATGCCGTGTTTTTTGTTACAGAGGTAAGTAGGTTTTCAGTCTCGGTCCTTTGATAATTGTAGGTAAATGTTAATTAAACTAAAGAGAGTATTTTATCGCGAATTAAATCAGTCTGTGTCTTGATTTAGTTGCAACGGTTTGCTAACGTTATTTGAACTGTGGATGTATATCGTTTTGCACACGGCGCTCCTTACACTGTTGTTGTATTTAGCTAGTGTATGTGTAATCCTGTGCGCTGTGTACAGCTACTGAATAGACTTAGGAATCGCACCGTGGTCTGGGGTGGGTATCTTTTTGAGCTTTTTAAGAATAGATCCCCATATGAAAATATACATGTGATTATAAGTAGTAAACTGAATTTATCTATATCTGAATATATCATTATAATTCCCATTTTATAATTCCCAAGTTCCCTTTAAGACACACGCGTACACATGCACATATATATGGGAGTGTGTGTGTGTGTGTGTGTGTGTGTGTGTGTGTGTGTGTGTTTATACGTATGAAAGTGGGCTAGTTGGGTTTCAGGTGTGCATGGGCTCTAAGTGGCTTTGTATATGGGTTGTCAAGGCACGGTTATACTTTATTTTTAACTACAAGTGTATGCACACAGCTGCTGCACGAGCAGAAACACTCGTTTGCGTGCCTTTTGCGTATCTAGAAGCCTGTTATGGACGCTGGGGAACAGCCTTACCATCCACCACGAACAAAAAAAGAAGAACTAACAATATTGAAATATATGACTATTTTTCTGCTAAATACTTAAATTTTGTTTTTGATATGTGTCTGTAAAACTGTTGAATTAATTACAGTTTATTTATCATATTTAGAACAGCAAGGAGTCGTTGGCGTGATATTTATATGTGCTGCGTCGCCCATATGGATTTCAAACTCTCCATCAGATTTGGTGCACAGCCGTGAGACAGTCAGCAGCGCAACAAAGTACTGGCTCATGATGGTGGAGAAAACACCCTTAACCTATTGATTGGCTGTTGCTAGGCAAAATTAACACGTTTCCTTGAAATGACTGGAGACGTGTACCATCGAAGCTTCAGGCTCTAGGTTTAGTAAACATGGCTAACATAACATAACATAACATATCCTGCCAATACAGTTGAGGGGCTAGTTTTCAATCAGTTAAAGAGAACTCATGCTGAAAAATTAAATGTTAAAACAATTCAAAACTCGTCTTACAACATGACAAAAACCAGTATTGATTATAATACTCTAAATGGGGTATGATAATTGTATGCTATAGTATTTTACTGATTACTGTTTTGAATTATTAAGATTATTACGGCTGTATGTATTTTAGTTTTTCTGGTTGTTCTGATCTTCCAGCTCTGCGGTTAAAGGTCTATATAGATTGGCATGCCATTTTGCTAGACTTTTGTTGTCATATTTTTGGATGTTTGACTTATTTTGTAGTATTTGTTGAATGCTATTAGCTGTGTGAATAGGACTGTTATGAGACTAACCAACTGTGTTAGTGGGGAATAACTGCACTGCCTTCTTGATAAAACCACACCACGGCACTTTCTAGACGACTAAAAGTCATATCCACCAGAGGGCATGGCAGATAACCCAGAGTCGTGCATCACTACTTAAAGACAGCAGGAGCAGGATTTGTCGGTTGCTATTTAAACACACCATTCAAAGTTGGCCCTTCCGGTTCAGCGAGCTTCAGAGAGAGAGAGCAGTGGTGGTTGAGAGAGCTAGAGAGTGAATAAAGAGAAGGAGTAAAAATAGATTGTTTTTCTCTGCCTCACGTTTCAGGGATGTTTTTGTCAAAGCAGCTCAGGTATACACACCCCAGGACAGTCCACTAGTCCACTGCAGGGGTTAAGCTAAGTAGTATCTGTGCATTTTATTCTATTTTGTTTTATTTTTCTTTGTTTTTTTAGAATACTTGAAATATTGTTTAGATGTTGGCTGTAGTGTAGGCCTTTTGCACAAGTATTATTATTTTGGTAAGTTATTTTACTGTTTATTTTTGGAAATCTTGTGTTGTTTGTTTTTTGTTGTGTCAGTAAAAGGTTTCCTAATATTAAGCTCTACATGCATTGCATTCAAAGCATGGCAATTTTATTTATATAACGCATTTCATATAGAGAGTAAATTCAAAGTAGTAAATTCACTGACCAAGCAGAGGGATATGACGTCACCTTGTAATGTTTACATTGCAGATCACTGAGGTCTGGCAATATGAGTAATTTAGTGCTGCTAAACCTAAACCTATTCCATGCATATGAAATAAAATTATATTGGTGGGGTTGTCTTAGTTTAAATCTGATCCAAATCTTGTCCTGTTATTATCCTAGTGATTGTTTTGCAAAGAAAGCTAAGCCCCACCCCCTAAAAAGAAAAAAGAGCCATAAGAGCCCATTCCCTTCAAAGATCTGTTATTCCCATCACTAATGCTTAGTTTTTCTCCTCTTTTTCCTTTTAGCGCCATGTGGGTGAGCTCCCACACCACCAATCAGTGAGACCCCTGAAAAATAAATAGGAGAAATGTGTTTGTTTGTCCTATCAGACTTAGAATAGAAATTTGGCACATTATCATTTTGAAAAACCATCAGAATCTTTCAATATGGTCATCATTTTTACATACCGTGGGATACAGTATTATCGTCATACCGCCCAACCCTGTTGTACATCTTAAACATGTCTTATTGTCATACAAGAGGTGGTATTTGCAGACAAGCTCTGTTTGCTTCTCTTCAAAAACCATCTACCATTGCTGTGGTTGGTGTCATGGTTTGCTTAGTATGCTGCTGATATCACATCTTGGTATTCTGCTCCTACTGTTTATGTTGCTATTGCACCCTGTGAATGAGCAGTGTTCTCTTCTGTGGACATGGTCACACAATATGGGAGCGGTTGTCTTGCGTACATGTATGTGTATATACACCGATCAGGCATAACATTGACCCCCTTGTTTCTAGGCTCATTGTCCATTTTATGAGCTCCACTTACTATATAGGTGTGCTTTGTAGTTCTACAATTACAGACTGTAGTCCATCTGTTTCTCTGCATACTTTTTTAGCCCCCTTTTACCCTGTTCTTCAGTGGTCAGGACCCCCATGGACCCTCGCAGAGCAGGTACTATTTAGGTGGTGGATCATTCTCAGCACTGCAGTAACACTGATGTGGTGGTGTGTTTGTGGGTGTTGTGCTGGTACGAGTGGATCAGACACAGCAGTGCTGCTGGATTTTTTAAACACTATGTCCACTCACTGTCCACTCTATTAGACACTCCTATCTTGTTAGTCCACCTTGTAGATGTAAAGTCAGAGACAATAGCTCATCTGCTGCTGCACAGTTTGTGTTGGTCACCCTCCAGTCCTTCATCAGTGGTCACAGGACGCTGCCCACAGGACGCTGTTGGCTGGATATTTTGGTTGGTGGACTATTCTCAGTCCAGCAGCGACCCTGAGGTGTTTAAAAACTCCAGCAGCACTGCTGTGTCTGATCCACTCGTACCAGCACAACACACACTAACACACCACCACCATGTCAGTGTTACTGCACTGCTGAGAATGATCCACCACCCAAATAGTACCTGCTCTTTGATTGATTTCATGAGGGTCCTGACCACTGAAGAACAGGGTAAAAGGGGGCTAACAAAGTATGCAGAGAAACAGATGGACTACAGTCTGTAACTGTAGAACTACAAAGTGCACCTATATAGTAAGTGGAGCTCATAAAATGGACAATGAGCGTAGAAACAAGGAGGTCATAATGTTATGCCTGATTGGTGTAAGTGTAACTCTGTCTTAACTGGCCCACATGAGCCTAAGGTCACCGAGCCCAGTGCCAAGTATCAGCTAGAGGGACATAAAAGCCCCCAGTATTGGTCCGTGGAGCAGTGGAACTTTTTTCATTGGAGTGATGGCACTATATCCAGTACCTTTGGGATGAGTTGAATGATTAGCTCTGGATCACAAACGCCATTTTAACATCAGTACCTGATTTCACTAAAGCGCTTGTGTGATGAATCACAGAATGGTCCCACCTCTTAGTATAATGCCCTCCCAGAAGAGTAGAAGTTGTTTCTGCAGCAAAGGGGGACAAGCTCCCTATTAATGCCTTTCAGAAGAAATAGTGCATGAAAAGGTATCTACAAACTTTTGGACATATAGTGCATGCCTCGTGCAATCTGATTACGAAGACTAACTGTTGTGTAATGTCTGTTGTAGAACACCACTGTCCTGTCTAGTGCCATCATCGTGACGTTGGCTGGGATGATGCTGCACATCCACTTTGTGAAAGTAGATCAAGAAACCCTTCTTATAATCGGCTCTCTGGGTGTCCAGCTGTCCTCTTTATATGCATCAGGACGGGAGAGCACAACATTCATTGAAATGAACAAGATTAAAGACATTGTTATTAATGAAGCAATTTACATGGTAAGAAGACTCCTTATTGTTTATAAGGATCAATCCTATAATGTACATGCAATGCTGCTGCCTTGTGTGTTGACTGTAAATTTTGCTCATACAGACCTGCCGGTGTTTCTTTTTCAGCATAGTATCATATACTACCTCTGCATTCTGATAAAAGACTCATCAGAGCCGGATGGAGTCGCCAGTGTCGTCCCTCTTTTCCAGGTGTATATTTGTATTTATATATTTTTATATATATTTGTGTGCACCCATTGTTGACACAATTGTTCAGTTGTGTATACACAGTTTTTATAATCTCCATAGAAAATAAAGCTCCCTATAAATACCCTTGCTTCCCCAAAATGTTGGAAGCAGGTGTCAACAAACTTTTGGACATACAGTATTGTTAAAGGGGCCGTATTGTGCATTTTTCAAGTATTCATTTTTCTCCTGGGGTCCGGTTATGCTTGTGCGGGCTTTATGTATTATAAACTGTCATAATTCATTTTTACATGATAATTTTCAGCCTCTTGTTATCTCTTAGAATTAAACAAGCTGTGTTACTGTGCCTTTAAGACTGATTATATGCAAACAAGCTTTGTTCTGTTTGGCTGCCCTGTATTGTGCCAAATTCAAATAGCAGTTCAGCCTGAAATGCTCCTTCTAACTTCAGCCTGAATGGGCAGAGCAAAACTGCTGTAGGCTAAATAGGTGGATATACTTTAGTGCGTACATTTTTGTGACATCGCAAAAATTGACACCCGTCAATTCAAAAGAGGTTTTTGCAACTTGTTTCTATAGATGGACTGGGGAATGATCTATTTAATTCCAAAAAGCTTCCAAAATTTGGTTTGCCATTGGCCCTTTTATGATTTTGACCATTTAGACTTGTGACTTCAAGTGTAACTGCATGACAACTGACAGTTAGTAGATACTAAACATATGAAGTGGTGAGCTCTTTCTCTGGAGTTAGTCACATGCAGAGACTCATCATTTTGCATTCTTCCTCCAGAGTTCAAAGCCGAGACTCAATTGTCTGGTTCAAGTGTACAAAAGCTGTCAGGAGATAATTGCACAGAGCCGGTGACATAAAGGTAAAGACGTAATGCTCGCACATCTAGCCTTTCTGCATGCTCAGAATAGCTTTTCAGTTACGTTGTTTGTCAAATATGTGTTCATAGTCCTTTCTTTTTCTCTTTCCAGTATTTTCTCCTCAGTTGTCTATAGTGAAACTGCTTCACTGCAGTCTGGAAACTTCCTGAGAACAGTGCCAAGCTTGGCTATCCATCCTGCATCACCGTGTCCTTGTGTAATATCCCCACCGTGCAATCTGGAATACTTTCCCCTGTGAGGTCTTCTAAATTTGATAATTTGGCCCATTCTGACATCTGACGAAAAGTGACCAATAATAACAACAATAATAATAATAAGAAGAAGAATTATTATTTAACAAATTTCAGATAAATTGACAAAGTACCTGATTTATTAGTAGTGGCTCATTAGATAATTACAAACTGGATAATTTTTTTTTTTTTTGTATGGTTGGTTGTTTTTGTAGGAAAAAAATCATGTGTAGTAAGATTTTACTAGTATCCACTGATTTATTAAAATCACTGTTATACATTTTACATGCATTTTTCAAACAAATCTGTAAATAAAATTAGTTTTGTATTGCTGTCAATACACTTCCTGTGTTACCATCTGCTACCCACTAGAGGGACACCATGTGCCACTTTTCTGTTAACTAACTAGGTTCATCAGTTGTCATTACTGGATGATGATAACAATACTTTTAAAATCTGTGTTTTACTGTATAGTACAGACTGTGAATTGGTACTTAATACATCAGTAACTATTTGAAGGGGTCATTTAACATTGTTTTAAATAGTCAGTGCAAATGGGTTTTGTGTGACTTCAAATGGAAGTAACAGGGTTCAGGCAATCAGTTACAAGTGTCAGTGGGATTCATTACTGTAATTTACACTTACACAATGTATAGAAACTGACTAGTCAGTCCAGCCTTCTTTCCAGTCTCCGGCATAGTCACCATTGTTGCTGGATTATGCTAATCCACATCCCCTGCTCCTTGGTGGGTCAGCAGTAATTAATTGTGCAAGCTCTTTTGTAAGAAAGTATTTCCAGTCCAGGGGAGTTTTAGAGTTTGCATACATACTGTTTATCTAATCAAACTATACTGGACATAGCAGATTTGATTGAGGCCTGTTTAGTACTGCACTCTACAGAATCTGTACCGGGTTTGTGTTGGTTAATGTAGCATCATGAACCACTAAAGTGTTTGTTTTTTTTTTTACATGGTTTGTTTTTCATAAGGCTGAGGGAAAGTTTGTGTTCCAGCCACTATGTCACGTACACTAACAGTCAAAAGTTTATGCACATCAAAGAAGGGGGTTTCCTTTTTTTACTATTTTCCACACTTCACTTTGCTTTTTCTGCTTTTCACTTCTCTGTTTGATTTTGAAGTTTTTTCCTTTTTTGGTCTATTTCCTTTTCTAAGTGAGGGCTTCTTGACAGCTGCACATCTTTTCAGACCCTTAGTGTTGAGTTGCCTTCTCACAGTGGAAGGATGGACAGAAACACCTGTGGATTTAAGGAAACAATTGTTTTTAACTTTCCCCTTTTACTGTGCTTTGCTAGGTTGTCTTATTTCTGATATCCTCAGAAAAATCTGTTGACTTTTCCAAAGTACTGTAGAGTTTTAGTTTGAAATGTCATTGAATAAGGTGTATCAAAGCTTTTGACTGGCAGTGTATGAATATTTACAACCTGTTTGGTTTCTTTTTAACGGTCCATGTGCCTTCGAAGGCAAAATGACATAAGGCAAAGTTTACCTGTGATATCAATTTCACATGATATCTGAAGAACAGCTGTTGTGGAGTCTGCTGGGTGGACACATGGACACTTAGTCATCAACCCATTACTGACTCACAGTAATGACTGCATCAATATGACTGTTCTTCTCTACAAGCTGTTAAACTCTTGTGTAGCTACAAGCACCTTTAGGTCCAGCCCTGTTTGGTAGCACAGTATAAAAGGATCTTTATATCTGTTGGTAGTATTATCTACTGATTGCTTCTAACTAAGACAGAGCAGTCATACAGGTTTGCCTACACTGTAAAAAGAAAAGAGAAACCACACTGGCTTTAGTACTTGCACTGTATTGTGTTTATACTTCCAGCAAAACCTTTGTGTTCTCTGGTCAGTGTCTTATCACCAGTGATTAAGCACTCACACTCCTACCTCTCGTGCTAGGCCTCGGTCATGTCTGGACAAGAATAGCCTTGAAGGTCAGAGTTCGGAGACCCTGAGTTTTTTTTTCCTTTTCGAATACTAGTTTCCAAGCACCTTCACCTCACTTCTCCTGACCATTTGGAGCGGTCTGCTTATGAACCCCTCTCCGAGAAGCCATTAAAACGACTGGAGGGTAGAAATTTCACAGGGCGGTGTGTTAGCCTGCTGTGAAGACCCCTCCAGCAGGATAATCATCCCTACTGGAGGTGTGAACTGCCCAGGAACTGGCCCAAGGGAGGAGGGGGGCGTCAGATTCTAGCGGCCAGAACACACACACAAACATCATCCTGTCGCTTGACTTGGACTTTCCCAGAGTAATCACTGCACCATAAGTGTTAGGTATTAGCTTATTTAGCATCCTGATAAACTCTCATGTTTACACACGGGGCACCTGATCCTGATGGTCGGCCATGAGCACTGTTGACTTCCCTGTGTATATGTAAACACTGTAGACGCAGCAGGGTGTTTTGTGTTTGTGTACATTAGATTGTTTGTGTGTGCTGAAGTATTTTCATATAATGAATGTTTCCAGTTGACATTATGGAGGAAAGGGCCCTTACTTGGAGGAACAGGGTTTTCAGAGGAAAAACGTGATAAAAGTGATGATGATGAGAAGGGGTGTAACAATGTATCGTGACATTGTGATGAAAAAATGAGCGTAACAGAGAATGAACATTCTGTTAATATGGCAACTGGATTGTTTGGGCACCAAAGAGTCAACAGCCAGCAACGATCAACAACCCACACCAGCATGTTCATTAGTAAGCTGTGCAGCAGCGTGGACACAGTCATCGTTTTTCTTCATTCAACTTTTGTTCAAAATGAGAATATTGTGAGAATCAAATCGTGAGAAGAGTATATAGTTACACTTTTAATGTGAGGGACCCACCAGCTATGAACCCTCTAATACAATAGTACTAGAAACATTTGGTTTAAAAAGCGCTAATATTGCTAATAACAAGTGACACACAGTTAGCATTAGGTCTTAATCATGCGACATCATCCTCACTCGTTTTCATTCATTAGATTTTTGATAAAGAAGCAGGTTATGCTAAACTATTTTCATTTCCAGTACACTTTGTCAAGGAAAATGGTGAGGAAAAGTTTTTTTATGGGAAAACATGATAAAAGTGATAACAATGAGGAACGTGCCAGCTTTGGATGCTGTGGTAAAATAGTACAAAAAAAAACATTTTTGTTAAATGTTGCTAATAATGATGCATAGGTACATAGATTACATAGGTAGTAATGCTAACTGATCCTCACTCGCTGTCATTACTTCATAGCCATGTTAGCGGTTTTGAGCAAACAGTTATTGTTAGACTTTAGATGCTAATTTTTTTATCATGGCAAGCAGGTTATGCTAAGCTATATTTTCATTTCCAGTTGACATTAGCAAGGAAAGGGCCCTTACTAGGGAAAAAACATGATACAAGTAATGACATGAGGGACCCATAAGCTTTGGAAGTCGTAATAAAACAGTAAAGGAATAAGGCACAGAGGATGCATCTTGCTAACTAGTCCCTAGTCATTTTCATTCATTCATAACTACGTTAAAGGTTTTGGGCAAAGAGTTTTTTGGCATTACTAGCGCAGGATATGCTAAACTATGTTTTTCCTTCCAGTTGACTTTAGTGAGGAAAGGACCCATACTAGGAGGAAAAGGTTTTCACAGGGATTTTTTTGTTTAAAGAATAACCATGCTAACTGGTTCCCATTGTCATTAATTCATAACCATGTTAGAGGTTTTGGCCAAAGAGTTATTTTGATGATAGATTTTAGATAAAGAAGTCAGTTATGCTAAACTACGTTTTCATTTCCAATTGACCTTAGTGAGGAAAGTGCTCTTCCTAGGAAGAAAGGTTGTTCAGAGGAAAAACATGATAAAAGTGATAACAGCGAGGGACCTGTCGGCTTTGGGTGATCTAATTAAATGATAAAGTATAGATGACATATAGTGGATCCCAGTTAGCATTATGTGAATTAATCATGCTACCTGGTCCCCTCTCATTTTCATTCCTTTATAGCCAAGTTTGAGGGTTAGAGGAAAGAGTTCTTTTGACATTAGACTATGGATAAAGAAGCAGGATATGCTGAACTATGTTTTCATTTGCAGCTGAAATTAGCAAGAAAAGGTCCCCGAAGTAAATGTTTTCAGATGATAGAAGTGCTCAAGGTCAGTGACCTGCTTGAACTTTGGATGCTGTAAATGGCAAAGGAAAATGCTAATGTTGCTAATGATGATTGACACATAATAGATTCAAGTTAGCATCATGTAGATTAATCATGCTAACTGAACCCCACTCTTTTTCATTATAGCCACTCTTCAGACAAAGGAGGGAGATTGTAGATCTTGCTCCACGTAGCTGTGTGCCTGAAGGCTGAAGTGTTTTGGAGGGAAACCCCACAGTGCGGGAAGGGTGCTGGAACCCCACTGAGCTGGGAGTTTCCCTCTCTTTGCTTTTAGAGACAGTTTGTCACTCCTGCCATTCTGTCCCTTAACTGACAAAGCAAAAACTGCTATCCAAAACAACACAACCCTTTCAGTTCCTACATTAAACCTGGCATGCACTTTGTGAATTAAAAGGAAGTAGACTATTTATAGGCCTTGAAATGCCACCATCATACCCTGAAAGAGATGCATTGAATTTACATGGTTCAAACCTGTACATAATTTTAATATATGCATAAAATTTACTAAAAAAAGTAAAGTCATATTCTTTGTGTGTAAACAACATACTTGACCAAATAACTGATTGAATGATTGGCTGTTTGAATATATAATATCTGTGAATCCAGTATATTTAAAGCAAAACATTATTGTATTATATTATTCAGCATACACAACTATAGCTTATAGTTTGTTTATCTTAAAAAAAATACATGTACTTTGTGCTGTATAACCGCGGACCTATAACTCAGACCTGTTTCTGTATGCATGAAATCACATTACAGTTCTGAGCTTCTGCAGGCAAAGCACATATTCTGCAAAGCCCATAGGGGAGCTCTTAAATAAGGAGTAGCTTCTCAAATGTCCACCTCATGTTTCTGATTCAGCTGCTGGTCCTCAGGAGGTAACTGTATTTAAAAGGCTCACTGCTGTGCTTTTCAAAACGCCCTCCATCCCCCGCGCCTCTCTCAGAACTTACACCAGATAGCCCCTCCCCACCACCACTCCCCACAGCTCAGCTTTTCATTTGAATTTTGGCTCTGAGCTCCCTTTCTAAACAGCTTCTTACAGGGTCAACTGAAGTGTGCCTAAACGTGGAGACAGGTGTTCTAACTGCTCGCCTGCAATACCTGAGATACTCCAGAGAACTGTGGGGCAGTATTTAACTGAGATGGTCTGAGTTTAAAGCATGTCAGCTTTAATTGCTAATACCTTTCTGTTTTTCATCTAGCGCTGCTCTCTCTCTGTCTCTCTCTCCCTCTGTATGTCCCTGTTTTCCTCTCATCTCTCTGTTTGTCCTCTCCCTCTATCTGCCTGTCTGTCTCTGTATGTCTCTTTTTCTCTGCTCTCTCTCCCTCTCTTTCTAGCCTTTCTTCTCTTGCTTTCTTCTCTTCTCTCTCTCTCTCTCTCTCTCTCACTCACTCACTCACACACACACACTCTATCTTTCCTCTCTCTTTCTTATGCTTTGTTTTTTCTCTTCTCTCAGCCTCTTTTTCTATCCCTTTCTCTCTTTTTCTATCCCTCTTTCTCTGTTCCTCTGACCCCTTCTCTCTCTCTCTCTCTCTCTCTCTCTTATTTTCTCTCCTCTCTCTCTACCTCTGTATGTCTCTCTTTTCCTCTCATCTCTCTATTTGCCCTCTCCCTTTATCTGCCTGTCTATCTCTGTTCCCTCTCTTTCTAGTCTTTCTCTCCCTCTTTTTCTCTCTTCCACCCAGTTATGTCCTCTCTGTTCCTTTTTCTTCCCCTCTCTTGCTCTTATTCTCTCATCTGTCTCTCTTATCTCTCTTTCGCTCTTTCCCTGTTTTTCTATCCCTCTATCTCCTTTCTTCTGCCCCCCCCCCTATCTCCAAGAGACATGCTTGGTAGCTGAGCAAGTCCTTTACTTGAGTTAAAGCACAAAAATACTTTCTTTTAAATGATCTTAGTAACAAAAAAGCACTGTGACTAACTTTATGATAGTTATAATGAGTCTTTGTGCAAACATGGAAAAAACAAGAGAAAAAAGGCAAACCTTTTTTAATACAGCCAAAATTGTAGCTGTACAACTATAAGTAGCTTTCTAGCATCTATGTGGGTACAACAGGTCAAAATATAATTTACTGAATTTGTACTATAGTTCTATCACATTTTGATAGATTTGTAAGAGTAGTGATATGTGATTTTTTTATTGTACTCAAGTGTATGTGTGATGAAATGAACCTGCTTTATACTCAGTTACATTTTAGTCATTCGCATCGAGGAAATAATTTTCTTCTTATTATGTTTTTTTTTTTTTGTAGCTTTCAGTTCTCACTTTGGAGTTTCAGCATTTCTTTTTTACCAAAAAGATCCACAAAACCTAATGAACTTCAATTCCTGAGGACTGTACCCAGGAGTTCCCCTACAGTTCTATAAGGAAGTCAGCACTTTTAATTTAGCCTACATTCACTTCCAGTGAAGTGACTTTTGTACTTGAGAATGAGTTTAGGCTACTCGACTTTTGATTACGGAGCTTTTGAATATGTGTATCATATGATCAAGAGGGCAGTTTCTGAGCTGAGAAACACTTTCAGACAGCTGGGTTTGAGGAAGCGGATGTCGGTGTGGTCAGGCAGTGCTCTGTGCCATGTTGGCTGTGTATGCACAGACAAATGAAGTAAGTGTTCATCTGGTCAGACCGGCTCCTTTAGCTCAGTGGACTCAGAGGAGATGCTGGGAAAGGGCTTGTCGAGCCGGTCAGGTGAGTGTAGACTTTCAGAAAGGCTCTGCAACAGGTGTTTTCATCATCAGTAACACACACGTGTACGTGCACCTTGAGGTTAAGAGGGAGCAATCTAACCTCACTCGTTCTGAAATAACAGAGCTCTGAACAAGCTTCCCTATTCTGGAAGACAAGTGGTAGAGCTGCCACTGTTAATCTGAAATAACTGAGTCATTAAATGGATGGTTGGTTGTTAAATAAATAAATGTATGAATAAAGCTTTATCTAAATAACTAGATATTTTTCTTTTTATCTGTCACTTTATCTGTTTATATTTATGTAATTAATGGATAATCACTGAGCATTTGTAGTCTGACTGGTCGCATTCCTTTCACCATAGTTAAACAGCAGGCTGTCATTTAACCTGAAAAATATAACAGCAGATGTCATCCTTGTTGAAAGTATGCAGCTGTTCCACATGTTAGTCTCAGATATGTGACAGTAATCACAGATGGAGCAGGCTGCTGGCAAGCTGGAGATAAAGGCCAGAAAGATGTTGAACTGAGACTTGCTGCAACTTCTCTGTGGAGAAAATCAAAAATTACTTCCATTTTCATACATAGCCCCCCCTTTCCCCCAATTATAGTGGCTCAAAAGTGCTTGGACACTTAGCTAATCAGCTGTTCCATGGCCATATGTGTGTTGTTCCCTCATTTTTTGAATTAGTAGTAAGCAGATAAAAAATCTGGAGTTGATTACAAAGGTGGCATTTTCATTTAAAATCTGTTGTTAAGTCTCAGTATGAAATCTGAACAAACCCATCAGACATCAAAAATGTTAAGAGAGGCCACATCAACTATTTGGTGCATTCTTGAGAAGAAAGAATGCACTGGTGAGCTCAGGCCCGGAAGATCACAGAAAACAACTGTGTTGAATGACAGAAGAATTTTTTTCCTAGTGAAGAAAAACCCCTTACAACAACAGTTGGCCAGATCAAGAACACACATATGTATCTGTGTAAGGCAAGTTATGACTTCACCAAAGTCAATACAGATGGTTTTCCACAAGACCATTGGTACCAAAAAACATTAGTAAGCCTCAAAAACAGGAAGACTAGACTATGTTTTTCAAAAGAAAAAAACCCAACATGTAAACAAACCTGAGGTCAAACAAATAATTTACTGAATTTGGGAGAACATCTTGTGGGCAGATAAAATAAAGAAGGAAGTATATGTAGAAGGGAAGGAACTGAGCATGATCCAAAGCATACCACCTCATCTGCCAAACATGGTGGAGGTAGTGTTATGGCAAGGGCATGTATTTATTGATGATGTGACTGCTGAAGCACTGAAGGCAAAACGAAAGGTAAAATGCCTCAAGAACAAGCAAGAACTGAAGACAGTAAATACCTGGTAGAGCATTACCAGTGAGGAAACCCAGCGTCTGTTGATGTCTATGAGTGCCAGACTTAGGTAGTCATTGACTACAAATGATTTGCAACCAAGAATTAAAAATGACAATTTAATTTATGATTATGTTAGTTTGTCCAATTACTTTTGAGCCACTTAAAAGGGGAGCCTCGTTCATTTCCTAGACCATCAACACAATTTGGATTTAAATTCCCTCAAAGTAAAGCTGAAAGTGTGCACTTTGAGCTCATATTCACTATGTAATTTCAACTCCAATATGCTTAAGTGGACAGCTAAAATAATAACTTTGATGTCCAAATATTTTTGGATCTGACTGTAGTAACTGCTGTGATGCGTATGTGTCATATATATGTAGTTCTGAGAATGAGGAACTAAAGTGTGGACCCACATACAGACCCCTGGAGTTTAACCTTAGGTCTCAAATGTGGATCCACGCTTTAGTTCCTGACTTTATTAACTATATAACTTTTAGTTTCATTGTAGTTACTGAATAATAAGTCTTTGAGTCAAGTGAATTCAAATTTGACCTTTTTTTTACTTTATTAGTTTCAGTTCCTAGTTATAATCCCTAGACAAAATTCTTGTTTTCCTGAAGTCTTTGGTTGAAGTGTGGTGACTTTTGCCTACTTCGTAAATATATTCTGAATTTTTATTACATCACTGTGCACAACCCTGCTGGGAAAAGAATATTAACTAATAATGCTATATTTCACCCCCTCCCCTTCTTACACCCACGCCTATTATCGAGTAAAAATGCTTAGCTAGCTCAAAGATCCTCCCTGATACTGCATTTCACTTAGAAATACATGACCCTACTGAAGGAAAAAGCGTAATGATTTCTGATTCACATTGACTTTGAGTTTAATAACTGAATGTTAAGTTTAATAACTGAATTAATATCAATGATTTAAGGGGTTAATCAACTCTGAAATAGCCAATATAATAACTTGTCTAGCCAAATAGCTTCACACTGATTGAAGGAGTTTAGTATTACCTTAATAGCTTACAGACTGAACAGATTGTCTAGCTGCTTCTCACCTCTACTACATGCTTAGTGGCTAACACTAGTTTGACGTAGCAGTGCTGTGAAGAGGCTGTTAAAAGCATTATTGAAACCCCATAAAATGGAACCACCACACTGATCAGTAGGCTGCCTACCATATAGATACTGCTAGACTGTTAACACTGCATCCTAAAAAAGCTTGTAGTCTTAAAGTTATAGTTCTCTTAAAGTTTTTTTTTTCAGTTTAATGGGGTTGAATTGTATGTGTGTAGTATCTTTAAGGTAGAGATGCTTTTATAGCTACATTGTATTTCCAAATGTTTGTAGACGCCTGCTCATCCAGCTTTTTCTCTGAAATCAAAGGTAGTTTGTCCCCACTTTACTGCAGTAACAGCCTCTACTCTCCTGGGAAGGTGCTACACCAGATTTTGAAACATTGCTATGGGGATTTGATTGCATTCGGCCACAAGAGCATTAGTGAGGTCAGGTACTGGCGTTGGATGGTTAGTTCTGGATCACAAGCTCCATTCCAGCTCATCCCAAAGGTACTGGATGGAGCTCCATCACTCCAGGGAGCAAAGATCCACTGTTCCACAGTCCAGCGCTGGGGACTCTTTGTATTTAGCATGATGATCTTAGGCCCATGTAAGCCTAGCTGCTCCAGAGCAACCTATTCAATCTGCAGTGCTTTTCTATGAAGATTATACATGTTTTGTGTGTAGAATTGAATACCTGTGTCAATAATGGGTGCAAGAAATAGTGTTAAATCTAGTCGATAGATCCAAAATTTCTCATTTTAAGATATTTTCTACTTGTTTTGAGTGATTTTATTTGGTAAAATGATCTGACTATATTGGCAGATCATTTTGTTTGTTGTAAGAAATATGCTTGAAACATGTAAAGATGTCTGCCAATGTAGTGAGATAATTTGACTTACTAAAATCACTTAAAATATGCAGACATAAGTTAAATAATCTTATAATAAGCATACAACATTCTCAAAATGAGAAGTATTAGATATACTGACTAGATTTTAGATAATTTCACATGCTAAAATAGCAGGTTGTTGCAATGTGCACCAGCAGCTAAATTCACTAATTAGAAGGGCTGCCTGAATACCTTTGGAAATATAGCGTAAACTGCAAAGTGCTGGGTGATGCTTCAGCGCTAGTGCAAGGTCTCCAGAACTGTGGGCTGGTTACAGGCAAGATATAAAAAAGGTTTGTCATGAGGCCTTTACAGTGTGAACTGCCTTTATTCGAATTCTTATACATTTTGCATGGGGGTGACTGTATGTCTAATAATTACATTTAACAACAGCAGCAATGCTAATAAATGACTAAATGAATAAACAAATTAATTAACTTAATTTGAATTAAATTATAGAGTAGGACTCTTACTTGATGGCTACACTTCACTCATCGCTAGTTCATCCAGACTCATGTACCCAAGACCATTCACCAGGGGTAAACAAACCCTGATGTCACTTTCTCTTCCCTTCAGCTCCAACGCATGTGTAAGTGTGGGATTCTGCTGGTTACTGTTAGCGTCTTGTCCCCACTTGTCGTTGTACTATTGAGCCAAAGTCACCATGAGTCACATCACCCCCTCCCCTAAACAAAGAGTGTGAGAATGGCAACACCCATTAATTCCCAGACTAGGACACACCTCTGGTGTCCTGTCTGCTGTGATCAGACCTATCACAACATTTTCATGCAAATTTGGCCATGTTTTGCTACACTGTACGAAACAATTATGATTTGCGAAACTACCTAAGGGAGATCATGTGTTTCTACTGACATGGTTCAGTGATTTTGGGTATTACACATATCAGGTTGCAGCTGTGAGAACATCTGTGATACTTTTGTTATTATCTGGATTTCTGTATTCTCCATATGTGAAGTCGAAGAGTATTATTTACCAAACGTCACACAGTATTTTATTGATCGACTGGTTCAAACTATTATGGATGATAAAAGCAAAAGTACAGTTGTATGCAAACATTTGGGTGCCTGCGGTCAAACTGCATGTTTCCTAATTGAAAGTAAGTTAATACATCTACAGAGAACACCCTTCTGCATATTTTAGCACTCGATTTTTGTTTATTGGCTGAATTTAACATACCAAGGGAAAAAATAAAACATAAAATGTGGCCGGTGCAAAAGGTATGTCTTTTTATTTTTCCCAGCTGGTAAAACTCATCATATAAATAGAATTTGTGTGCTAAAATTTGCAGATATATGTCACATGTTCCAACCAGGGTGTGAGTTTGACTTGCCCTGTCATATTAACAACACACCATTTTGGTTACCACCTCTGCACAACAGAGTTCCTCCCAAAAACACAATGGTGTGGCCTAATTTAAAGAAATTTTAAGTGGAAAACAGTTGTTGAGCTTCATTAAATTGCCAAGATCATGGCAAGGGCTCACCACACAATTCTCAAACAAGTGACAAAGAGCCCATGAGTCACAGCTAGGATCTGCAGGCGCTTCTCGCAATTGGTGATGTCTGTGTTTGAGTCTACCATTGTGTTGTGGATTTGTAGCCTGTTTCCCTTAGTCTGGGCCAAAGAAAACTTGTTGCATTTTAGTTCTGGTTTGCTTAGTGTTCACACATATTTAACATCCAACCAGAAGATGTAAACTGAAGTCATATAGAGCAAAGGTCACAACTGACTGGGCAAATTTTGTGACAAACATTTGTAACAAGAACTGGATTAATATGTGGGAAGCAGTTGAGATCTACCTCTTCAGGGGAGTCTCAGTCGATTTATTTGGTGAACCAGAGTTTAAATGCCAGCATTCACACTTGTTATAATGAACAGCACTAACAGAGAAATCACGTCAGGATTCGTTTTAATCAAACCAAACCTTCCAAGTACGGAAACACCACAAAACTTGTGGATATAAGAGGGGAAAAACTGCAGCCGATCTCAAGTTTTTGGACCATTACTGGTACAATGCTCTTTGGGCAAATGGGAGACAAAGATAAACTAATAAATAAATGCCCACAGCATTATGTCTGGAGACAGCAGAACACCAAAACCACATCCCAATTGTGAAACATGTGAAACAAGTTGTATCACGATATTCTCCACACACCACCTGTCTGTTATCTGAGAAGAGGTTAAGTGATAACACAATAATGCTCTAAAACACAGGAGTAAATTGGAGCTCAAACAGAAGAAATTCTGTATTTTAGAATGGCAGTGTAAGAGTCCTAACACCCAATCCCTTTGTGATCTAAAGCAGGTCATTAAAGCGACTTCTCTCAAAAATATACAGTAACAGAAACAGGAAATAAAGGAATAGGTCAAAATACCTCATGATCACTGCACAGGATTGATCATCGGGTTATTGCCAATAAATAAGGCCCCAGTTTACTGAATATAAAGGTTCTCACTCTTCATCCATCAATGTCCATCAATGTTTTGGCTGCTTAAATCATATGTTCAATAAAGACATGGCAATGTAAAATGGTGTGTGTGCAATTTGTCATGTGAAATGTTGTCAATCATCAAAAAAGTCACATCATGATTTAGGAGGCAGAAATTCATAGACCTTTTTTCTAGTAAGTACTAACTTCTTTATGGTAACTTCTCATAGTTGGAGGTAGTGATGCATCACTATACACTGAAAGAAATGAGTGAGCTCAATTTCATGCTTTTCCAAAAAGCAGATTACAATGTAGCAGGTGATAATGTTGCATCCCGATTATGTTGACTAAGCCAAGTCCTCAGTTGCTCAATGTGCTGTTGCCCAATACTTTTTCGACAGGACAGGCAGTGAGAGGGGCTAAGAGTAACAAATAGAGACACTTGGTTCAATGGTCAGCCTGATATCCTCACAGCAGTCAATCCAATCAAGCCATGATGAGACTGAAAAGATAATGGCACAAATCCAGCTCCGTCAGTGACCGTAACAAGGCTGATATTGAAGCTTTGAAGTGATTATCAGCTCGTCAGGTTTCTGGAAAGGCTGCTGTTTGAAGGTCAGGAATCATGCTTTGATGTAAAAATGTAATGACACGTAACAGATATGAGCAGTGGGTGCTTGTTCATTTCAGAGCAGAGCTCCAGACATGTATTTAACTCACATCATCCACTAAAGCACTCAAAAACTGTTTATGCATTCTTTTATCAAAAATTAAAAAAATATTTTCAATTAAAAAAGGTTTCTTCTGGGCTGTTGTGCGTATTAAGCCATTGCACATGTTGTGGACTGCTGCAATGTGACACAGCACCTCTGTGTGAAGTGAAAACATGACAGTTTATAAGCCACACACCGAAACTGGGGAGATCTCTGTGAAGCATGGCAGTTGGGGCAGGAGTGAGTAACGTTATTGCCTGCAGGCAAATCCACAGACAACAGCTGTGAGACATGAGTGCACGTCGAAACTGTCAGTTTACAGTGCAGATTTGTTGATCAGAATCTCTTTCAGTTTTTGAAACTGTCTCTATACAAGTAAGTAAATATAATCAGTTAAAAAGTGAAACACTTTTCTCAGTCCAGGTCCTGGAGGTCCTCTTGCTTTCCCTGATCTCACACAGATTGTGAAGAACAGGATCATTAGCTGATGATTGCCGTGTGCAGAAGTGTGACTGAGCCCCATACACTGTTTAAGAGAGTCCAATCTACAGTCTACACAAGACACATTTATGAACAGCAGCTTCTGCTATGGTCAGTGTTGGCGGTCATAACGTGCCTTCAGAATGTTCCCATGTATTTTACGTAACAGAGGTCAGGAGGCTTTTTTCTGTTTCTGTGCTCGGAAGCTCTGGAACTCCTTGCCACAAGACGTCCATCAAACGCTCTTTAACAGTAATTTTAAGATGCATTCTAAGCACATTTTTTAAGTTTTGGTTTTGGTTTATTTAGATTTGTGCGTCAGTGGTAGCCCTATTTTGTAATCATTTATGTTGGTCATACTTCTTCATTATAATTTTTAAGACTTATATTTTGTGTTTTTATTTAATTTATTATAACTTTTGAATCTCTTTTTTTGTAAAAGTTTAAACTGTTAACAAAAACTGCATTCAATAAAGAGTATTTTTTATTTATTTATTTATATTGAATTCCATGAGAAAAATGACTCAGTGTCTGGCATGGTGATACAACATGAGCAGGACTAGACCCAGGCAGCAGCCTTAGTGCAGCACCTTCCACCTCAGCCTTTACACTGAATGACATCAGTGAAACTCAGAAAGTCTGAAACTGGCACGGCGCCAGGGAAGGCGCTGCTCTGTTTAGCCTGAGCCCTGGGAAAGGGGGCGGGAAAGGAGCCGAACAAAGAGGTGAGTAACCGTCCCTGAACCACAAAGCCAGAGGAACACCTCAGAGCTCCTGGGAACATGAACCTGTCAAACATGGTTCCTGTTGCACAATATGAAGAAAGTAGTATCAGTACAGGTGCACTAAATGTGTATATCTGTGTATGTGTCAGAGAGAGAGAGAGAGAGAGGGAGAGGGAGAAAGGGAGAGAGAGATCACTGTCTTATTAGACATTACACTTTTACTTTCTGATTAACACTGCTTACATATAACAAGCTTTTCAGAAGAACAACAGCTGAAGTATAATGCAAAAACACACTTTTATTCCTCTAATAATAGTGGTATTAATCATAATACAGCACTGATATTTCTTCTGTGTGTAAAGCCCACTCCCAACAACATATATCATGGAAAAAAAAGAAAAACCCTGAAAGTGGTCTATATTGCATTTTGAAAAACAACCTTTTTATTCAAACTCTTTATATTCAAATTACAATATTTAAACATTTAAATTAAACATTTTGTTGATTTTCTAAGTGAAAATAAGTTAACACATCTCCTACAGGGAGCATATTCTAATATGCACAATTTTTATTTATTAGCTGAGTGAGATATTGAAAAAAAATAAAATAAATCATAAAATGTATCGTAGCTTAACACACCGTTTATTTTATATTCCCCAATATGTTATTTTTTGTTTTATTTTATATTCCTCAATTTAGTAATTGTGGAGGATGTGTTAACATTCTATATATATATATGTAACATATCAAAAGTATTTTTCCACACCCTATTTTCCCATTCTAATGCTGAAATGTCAATTAAATAGAAAAAGAGAAGGAGGAAATGGATTAAAAACATGATTCACTAAGGTGCTTTCACATATAGTCACAAAGATTTGCTCTGCCAGTGAGTCATTTGATCTAGATGAACGCAAGTACCCTGATGATGAGTCCTGTTTTACCTGAATGAGACAATACCCATTCAGCCATTCAGAGCGGTGTGTTTGAACAGGATATTCTGTGTACTCTTTATAAAGTTGTAAACTTCTGTCTGCAGCAGGCATTGTGAACTGGAACAGGAAGAAGTCTTCACTGGCAGCTTGGCCTGAAATAAAGTTTCCGCCTAATGACAACTGTTGTCACTTGTGCTAGGTCTGCCTATAGCTCTTTTAGCCTGTTTTCAGATTCAGACTGGTCATCTTATTCTATATTACCCAGGTTTTCCCCAGCAGAGTTAACTCAGTCTCATATTCTAGCCTGTAATATTCAGATGGCCCTAAAGCTTTTGCTCAGCTGGATCACACACTAGGGCTGCTAAGAGCACCCCTTACCTGACCTAAGGCCATTTTATAATCGAATTGTTAATGCTTCACTTTTATTTTAAAGAGCCCATTTCTTACAGTTTTCTTCCATGTTATTTTTTTCCTGAGGTCCACTTATAATGTTTTTGTGTGGGTTTATGTACGAATAACAATCATAATAAATTTTTGGGTGACCATTTGCCAACAGCAAGTTTTTGTTACCGAAAGTAGTTTGGACTGAAATCCTCTTTACAAGTTAGGCTTGAGTGGACAGTGCTAAGCTGGTGTTGACTGAATAGGAGGAAAATAAATAAACGTTTTCATGATATCATGAAAACAGTGTTTTCAAAACAGGCTGTTTTTGCAGCTTAGTTTCTATATATGGACTGGATAGTGAACTGTACTATTTGAGCTAACAGAGTTTATGTAATACAGCAAACTCTTATTTTTAAATAAACGGAGAAAATTCAGTTTTCCATGAAATGGACCCTTTAAGACAGAATGCACATCAACACCAAGTGAAAGTTTGTAGTAGCCTTCATTTCAGTCATATATTTTACACTGGAACTATGAAAACGAATCATGAGCTGTGTGGCTTTGACTTAGAAACAGCAGAAGTCCTCAACTGCAAAATTCAGGAAAGTCCGATCTCAGTTATTTCAGGCATGTTTGTCAAATTTTCAGTACAGGCTATATAGGCTTACCTTCTCTAACACTTGTGCTAAAGGCAATGTACAAAATACAGGAAGTTCTAGGTGTGTGGTTCCCCTTAAATTACCTCTCGGAAACCTGAATGTCTCAAAATGAAAATTGTTGGGGTTCCATGAAAATAAACTTATTATGACATTATGTTGTTCACTAGGGTAAAATAGACGCTCAAATACAAATTCAAGGAAAGGTCATTGTTTAGCTGCCTCATCCTTGAAACAGTGAGCTTCTGTCTTTAGTATTCTCAACTAACTAGAGCTGCAGCACTGGTCTGCCTCATGGTGGCGCTGTAGCAAACTGATTCACCCAGTTGGTCCTTCATAGCCCAGCAATTGTAACTACACCCGAGATACCTCTGCAAATCTTTACAATATGCCGCAGCATATTTGTAAATGTAAAAATGTGCCCAATGTCCCATGAAACTGGTGAATTGTTACTCATTTCTCAAACTGAAGACACAAGAGGAGGTGTGTAAGATCTCAGTTAATGTGTCAAAGACCACAATATCAAACTAGAATTTAGCATTTCCAAAAGAAGAATTGTTAAACTAAACATTTTGTTGCCAATGAAGCTAGCATCAGTGCTGCTATGGCAAGTGAGTTAGAAGCCAGCCAACTCTGGATTAGCCAGCCAGCATGGGACCCCCAAAATACTGTGTGGTATTTTGCACATTGGCAAAGAGACCAAAAAATATAGTAGTACAAAGGGCAATTAGAAGCACATACAGAAGTTTGAAACATTCGTAATTTAAAAATGTTTTACAAGATGTTCAGTGCAGACATGTTAGCATTGAACAAACCCCATGCCTGAATCATCAAACACTTTCCTCAAACTGCACTGAGTTAAATAATGTCAAATAGATTTGCTTATGTCGTTTCTGACACTGTATGACATACTGCTATCTACATAAATCAAACCAGGGCAATCATTTAGTCTCTATGTAAAAACACTTTTCATGTCTAATAAGTAGGAGGTCTGAGCAACAGATGAGCTTATGTTAAGGCTAACACTAGTCAGAGCAATGCTGAGGTCTTTTAGCAAACTTTAATAAAACAAAACAGAGAATGACATGTATGAGTGCGTTAACATTTAGCTTTACATAATGTTTTAATCACAAATGTGAGTCTTGTCTCACTGTCTTTAATCTGACTGATGTTTCAAGCTAACTTTCAGCAGCTAAGTTAAGAAAAGTAAGAGGTCTTAACATTTCTCTGTAACATTACCATTAGACATCATACAAGGAGGATTTTTGGCAAATATAGTGACCCAGATAAAGTTCAGCTTAGCTTACCTTTGAGACAGCATAAATATGCCGGTAATTAGTTTTGCCATTGAGCTGTGAGTTTGGTCAAGGTCCTCACAGGAAAGGCTGTTCACTCGGCAGCCATCTCTGCAGCATTGCCAGGCAGCTGTTTCCATTCATGGTCGGAGACAAAAAACCAGAAACTGAAGGTCAAATTACCATTTCAAAAACATATCTGAAATCACTTGTAAAATTTGACAGAAATCTCATAAATTGTTTGCAGCATTTGGCTCAATAACCTGCTTGCGGTATAACCAGCAAGCTGATTCACTCTTTTTCTTGAAGGGCCAACAGACGGCATCTGAACTTTGCTTCTTCAGCATTTGAGCTACAAGTCTAATGTAGAGCTAATGTAATTATGATCGTTGGTTAGCGTTGCACAATCTGCATGTCTAAATCTTGTCAATTCAAGATGGCTGCTACTACTGTTTTCAGCTAGGCTATGCAACATTGCTCTTAAAAAGATGGTTCTTTAAGGGTTCTTTAGTAAAGGCAAGGGTTCTATATAGAACCATGAACCATCAGAAAACCATTTGCATGCTTAAATGGTTCTTTGCATGGTGAAAATGTTCTTCAGATTGGTGGATAATGTATTTTATATGGTTCTATATAAAACGTTTTGAAAATGGCACTATATAGCGCCAAAAAGGGTTCTGCTATTGTTGCGATGTCAAGCTTGTATACAATTTTTGGTCAATCTTCACCCTGCAAAGAACCATTTAAGCATGCAAATGGTTCTTTGGGTGTGTATGGTTCTATATAGAACCATTGCATTTACTAAGTAACCTTTGAAGAACCATCTTTTTTAAGAGTGATTTTTTGTCTATTTGTCTAGCTCCAGTTCAAAACTAAAGAACTTCAGACACCAAACATGTCTTTGCATTTGGGAAAGTGGAAAATTTCACTGAATTTGTAAATTAGATTTTTTTTAATCACCGTACATAAATAGTATGTATTTTGAGCTGTGTTACAGTGAGCTGCAATGCTGGATTTATGACCAAACTGAACCAGCTTGCATGTCAAAGGCGTAACTAAGATTTGATGAGGTCCTGTGGCAGAAAAAATAATTGTCCCTCCATACAAAAATTAAAAAAGAGACAATGTTGCTTGTTTACTTGCTATTGTCTCAAACAGGTTGATGCTTTCAAAGCACACCACTCCAGTCAGTAGCTTCTAACATTAACCTAAATGTCTGTTCTACTACCTGTTTAAGATTTCTGATTTGTAATTAATGAATAAAGATTTTAGGGGGCCTAGTCACTGTCGGCCCCCTTGTCCTTGCCCCTCCAAATGGGTTACACCACTGTTCCATGTACCCTTTAGATAAGCTTAGAATAACCCAGTTTTTCAGTCCTGCTCCTAGAGTCGCCCTGCCCTGCCAAGCACAGTTTGCCCTGCTCTAACTGACCCATTTCAAATCAGGAAGGACTTTCTAAGTACCTGATTAGCTGAATTAGAAGCAGAAAAACATTTAAACATTTAAAGTAGATACTCCAGAACCTGAAGTGGGGAACAACACTGACCCAAATGTTTACTTTATCAAAAAAAGCATTTGTCGTCACACAGTTGTCACTTCATAGTTGTCAGATGTTAACAAAGTCATTCAGAGTGATTTGATTTGAAATGGTGTTTTGTAACAAAACTTACCAACAAGATTTCTTGAGAATGGTGGTGAGAGAAACCAGGGGTAACAATGAGCCTCATTCAACAACTGTTCTTAAGAAGAAATTCTTCTCAAAACCCACTTACACAGTTTTTACAAAGACTCTGATATTTACCAATGTTTTCTTATGTGGGATTTGTTCTTAGGTAAGAACAGTATCTACACACACTGAAGAGCACAAAGATGTGAATAATTCTGCGGTTTAGGAACACATCATGAATCTGATGTAATTTTTTCTTTGGGCTTTTCTCAAGAACAAATTGTAGAAAAAACTTTGGTCTCCTTCACCAAAATCTTCCAATCACAGTCATTTTATTTACTATGCAAAATGACCAGTGAACCTAAAGAGTTTGTATATGCTGTGTTGATAACAGTGAAATAGTAGAAAATCTGAAAAATTACATTTTGTGTGGAGACTAATTTGCCTTACACTACTCTTCGCTATTAATTAATTTTGAAAAAATACATTTAAATAGTTTTTTTCTCAAAACTATTATAGATCAGTGTCTCAGGCATCAGGTATCATAATAATTTGATGTAATCATTTTCTGTGCGGGACCTTTTAGAAGCATTAAATGCTTCCAATATCTGGTTCCAATCAACACCACTGTAAAACAATTTTGACACATTCTCCAGAAGAGCTTTTCACATAAAAGCACTCTGAATAATGTAGTTTACATTGTATCGACTGCATTATGCAGAAATTTTGCAATTTTGCAGAATTGCCCTTTAATGTATAAGCATTAAAACTGTTGGAAACATTAATAACTAATGACTTTTGTACTTTCTGCAGAATAAAACCTGCTAGATCTTTGTAGCATGAAAGAAGCACAAAGTGCAAATGATTTTTTACTCCTGTTTATTGTCACATCAGAAAACAAAACACTGTTTAGATGTTCATCTTGAATGTGATCAAAAAGGGAAAAAAGTTTTTGCCTATGGCTTTAAATCAAAACAGTTAAAACCATTAAAAAATTAACAGCATTTAGAATATCTTCCACAAGAAGAATAACGTAGTGTTTTAGTAAAAACAGCACTATTTCACTCTATCATGTGTACACATTGTTATCAATGAATCCTCCCCAAGATAAAGATTGCAAAACATAAACAAACCATGGCTCCAAAGCAAATCATTGTGGGCTGGGGGTCTACAGTTTCAAAACATACTTTCATGTTCCTTTACAGATACGTAAATAACAGATGAAGTGAATTGAAAAGGTCGACTGGGAGGGAAAAAGAAGGATACTAGGATACTGATCAACAAGCATTAGAAAAGTCCTGATGGAGAAGACTCAAACAAAATAAACCTCATTGGGCAATAACAATTTGCAAAACAATGGCCGGCCAAGGGATGTCGGTTGGCTGAATAAACTGAATCCTGTAGTCGCGAATTTGTCTCTTTAAGTGTTCAAAAGGAAGAGATAAAGCATACAAGTCACACTGTAGCTTGAGCTTGAGCTGTTGCATATGAAAAGTCCTGTCTGACAAGATGGCACCCAAGACAAAGACAGGGAATGGACAACCATTCTGGTCCCCACCAGCTTCTCACAGACGCCTACATGCGGGAAGCCCTACGCAGCTTTGAATGGGCACCCATCCAGATAATGCAAATTCAGAGCATTTACATGTGGCGAGTTCTCTTTTATACTGTGATTTAAGTGAAGATGTTGAATCCAAGAGGGCATTTGTTATTGTCTGGGTGATTATTATGGATAAAATGTTTATAGTACTTCTCTATTTGAATTTATTTGGGCTCTGGGACTTGGTACATTTTGTATCTGCTTGTTCATTTTATGCTTAGCCTTTCTTGTACAGCTTATGATATGCACCCCTGTCATTAGTACGTATGTGTAGCCAATAAGTCATGGAATGAGTCAGTAATTGCAGTTCGGTGAGATGTTCTTCAATCCAAAAAGTTGAGTTCATCCCAACATGCTGGTCGCTCTCTCTCTGAAGGTCCTCGCAGATCGATCAATTCTACATTGCAAAAGTCCAAAATAAATAATAAATTACACAAAGAGTTCTCTTTTTTGACCCACGGGGTCAGATGAAGCAGAAGAACTTTTTCCAGCTACACTTGGAAAAGGCTTTGGCACGTCTGTCCGAAAGTCTCATCTTTTTGGCCTTTCTGGCCTTGTGTTTGATGGCTGCGAAAATGGCGGCGTCGAAGGCCTCCTTCAGGTTTTTCTGCGTCAAAGCTGAACACTCTACATACTCCGCGGCGCGGATCTTCTCAGCCAGGCTCCGTGCCCGTGAGCTGAGGACAGGCTTTACCTTATAACGGTCCAGGTTTATAAGAACATTGACGTCCAACAGCAGGTCCGACTGAGTTCCTACTAAGATTATAGGGGAGCTTGGGTTGAAGGCGCGGATCTCCGGGATCCATTTCTTGGTGATGTTCTGGAAAGAAGTGGGGTTGACCACACTGAAGCACAGGAGGAACACATCCGTGTGGGCATAAGACAGCGAGCGGAAGCCGTCAAACTCCTCCTGAAATGCCAAAGATGGACAGATAAGACAGCTGCATTCATTTCCAATGAGGTAAACGAGCCTTTTACATTCTTAACCCTTTAAACTGCAAGGGCTCATATGTGAGCCTGTCATTTTTACAAAACATACGTTTCATAATTGCCTCAAAACGTCTTAACATCAGTAACTGGGTAATAATCTTGCAGTTTAAGAGGTTTGATAATCTGGACAACCCACATCTAAATCCAGGCTAAGCAGTAAAATGACAACTCCAATCAAGACCCAATTTACTTGTGTTGTCGTGAGACCAGAACTGCAGTGTTGATACTGATACCTCAATGCTTGATACCAAATGATACTACAGCAAAAAGTTATTGTTTATCGAACATCTACTGAATTGAACACAATTTTTTTTCAAATGTTAAAATGTCTTTTTTAATCAATCTTTACCAACAGAAAGCTCTTCAACTGTAGGTATAAGTATAATGTTAGCCTGGTGCTAGCTTGTTTAAGCTAGGATAAACAATTAAAAGTATTGAAAGTCTGAGTACTGAACTATTTTCCAAACTGCAATATTGAAAAAAAATACTGAACATTCAATTTTTCCTGTCAGTCCAGGACTCTTACCTGTCCAGCTGTGTCCATCAGTTGAATCCGTACAGGCGTACCATCTACCTGCACTTGTCCTATGTAAAGAAATGAGAATTCAGTTAACACACAGAAAAACAGTCACAATGCAGGCTTTGTGTTCAATGGGACCTCTATAGAAAAGCAAAAGTGATTAAGTCTTACCTGAGAAGACGTCGAAGGCTGTCTGTTTGTAGTCTGAGGGATAGCCATTGGAGGTGTAGCTCACAATCATACTCGTTTTGCCAACAGCACCGTCTCCAACCAGCATGCAGCTAACAGCGGGCTCCAGCCCGTCGTCCTGGTCCAAGCACACCGACGGCACTCTCGACTCTTGGTAGAAATAATCCATTTGAGGTGGCATGTCCAACGATTAGAGGCTGAAAAGTTATTCCCCTAAAAACGCCTGGGACTCTAAGGTGTGACCACCTTACTGAAAGAGCGCTGCGTGTGATCACGGTGAACCAAACACCAGTTCAGTCACTCACAGTTATCATCCTTATCATCACACCTCCTTCCTGCCGTCCAGTTTTCAACTCAGAGAGAGTTTCAAAAGGGGCTGGTTTGCATAGCCACGCCCCCTTCTCCCACCCACTGAGAAAAAAGCCTTGTGTTTACCACGACAGACTGAATATGTCCTGCTTAAACAGTGTATTTTGAAACTGCAAATGACAACAACATGAATGAAGGTGCCTTTATATTTTATATGATTTCTCAAAAAAATGTATATGAACTCTGGGAGCCTAAACTTTTTGGCTTTGGGAAAAAGTCGAAGGAGTCGAAGGCCTAGCAGACCACAATATATATATATATATATATAATAATATATATATATGTGCGTGTTTGTATATATATATATATATATATATATATATATATATATATATATGATTTGTTTATTTATAATTTGGTTATTACCATATTATATAACAGTACAGTTTGCTGCTTAAAAAAGTGAAAAGAAAAATAAGAATTTAACGTTGAATTTAGTACAAAAATATGTTTATTTTCTCATTCTGTGAGGGGGTGGGGTAGAGTAACTATCTGTTGGGCTAAACCAAAGTCTTTATGGGCCAACTTTGACCCATTTAGACAGCCCTGATAGAAATTTTTACAAATCTCCAAACAATAAGTCCAGTTACTTGATGTCGTGGAAGACGAAAATTAAACCACTAAATAGGTGTTTTTAATTAAGCAAATAACCACCAACAACATCGGATTTCTTAACTTGTGTGTGAAGAAACAACAGCATTCTTACCATCGTAATCCTAAAAAATCATTAGAATTTCACAAAAAAAGGTAAGTAGAATAGTAAATACATAAGTAGGTGTATTTACTTAAGTATTACGGAGCCCCTAAGGTGACATAGTGATTATTTTTTAATAAGCTGTGGCCACAAATTAATATATTGAGGCCATTAATTACTATACTGAAGCCACAAATGACTAATTATTAATTCCTGGCCATGCCTTATTAAAAAATAATCACCATGTCACCTTAAGGGTAACGTAAAATACAGACCAATTACCCCACAAAATAAAATTTTGGGAAGATTTGAATTCGTGAACGTTTCAGCAAATTAACTTAACTAAATGGCGCCCTCCTGTGGACAGACAAAGCGCTGCATCCTAGCGTCCACCCAGTCACATGATTTTCATGATCACCTGACAGAGGCGCTTCGCACAACGTCAGCCAGGCTCTCCAAGAGAAAGCGGTTAGATTCGTTATTTATCGATGTTTAGTTCAGTTTACTTTTCACTTGCTTTATTGTGACGATAATAACTCTTTGTGTCCGTGCTTATCGCTTACAAGAGCCAAAAAGGGAAGAAGGGTACAGCCAGCTAGTGTCAGCTAACTCAGCTAACTGTGCATTAGCTAACACTGACACTGGCCTAATGAGAAGACTGTAACTTTGAGTACGGTTGATTTAGCCTTTTCAGTTTACCAAGGCTGATGCAAATGGAGCTTCTTTCTTATTATTAGGACGTAAATTCTGCATTGACTTACTGGGAGAGATACAATGGCATCTATTCTTGACGAATACGAAGACTCGCAAATCATTCGTCACCCTGTCCACCCGTCCCGTATGGCGGCGGCCAACATGATTGGGATCACTCACTCAGGTAGTTAAACCAACACGCCTCACATTACCGTCTCCAGATATGGACCAATGTGTCGCATGTTGTAATCACTTATAAATGAGTAAAGTGTGTAGAAAGTGGGAAGACATCCGTAGAAAAGCCCAGAGTTCATCTCTGATGCTGCTCCATGTTTGTTTATTGCAGGGTTTGTGAATGTGCGGCTGGAGGAAGAAAAGCCCATATTTAACAAGCAACGGATCGATTTCTCACCTCCTGAAAAGATAAATCACTTTGCAGTATGCAACAACCAGTTATGCATGAGTCTTGGGAAGGACACCCTCTTGAGGTAAATGAATGAAGAGTCACATTAGCATATACATAGACGTTGGTGCCATCAGCCTATTGATGTCTCTAGAGATTAATGGTGCTAATAGGGATGGTTGTTACTTTAATAGTGATTTGATTATATGCATGCTTGTCATAATTAACCTTTTGGTTTCACAGCCCTGCACAATCTGACTAGTACAATGTGTTAAAGAACTGTAAAGAGCTCTTACTGATCTGATCTTTATTGAAAATAAAGATATGTGCAGTTTACTTCGTGTAATACAAATGTAAAAAAAATGCATTTTTATGTTTTAGGATTGATCTCGGAAAACCAGATCAGCCGAACCAGATTGAACTAGGAAGGAAAGACGACAGTAAAGTACACAAATTGTTTCTGGACCCAACAGGTGATTAGGTCTAAATTTGTACATCCTGATAGGAGAGCATATAAGTGCTGATGAAGCTTGGAGTGTATCATTAGATGTAGCATTTGATTAGATTTCCTCTTTAATTTGGATAGTATTGACAGTTTCAGTTATTTAGTGAATATTATAGTTTGTACTACATGATTACATCATTTTATTTCATATTTTAATTCAGTATTATTCTGCCTAGTCATATGGATGACACATTCCAGATTGCTTAGTGTATTTGAAACTTTGCATGAATTAATTTCCCGAACTTTCTTGTCTCACTGTATTTCAAAAAGAGACAGAGATTCATAGTTTATTCGTGCGTTCTTACATTTAAGGAGGACCTATTATGCTAATTTTCAGTGTTCATAATTTTTAACATCTACAAACCTCATTATATTTCTCATACTGTACATCTCTATTCCCTCTCCGTCTGAAACGCTCTGTTAGATCTCCTGTGTCTTAAATCCCTGCCTCCCGCTGCACCCAGTGTGCTCTGATTGGTCAGCTTACCCACTCTGTTCTGATTGGTCAGCCACCAGAGTGGTTGAAGGCATAGCACAGGGGTGTCCAATCTTATCCACTAAAGGCTGGTGTGGCTGCAGGTTTTTATTCCAAACATGGAGGATCATACTTGATTCCACTTGTTGAATCAGCTGCTCACTCTTGAGACAATTGATCATGTTGAAATGAAAACCCGCTGCCACACTAGCCCTTTGCGGATGAGATTGGACACCACCACAAGTTCCCGCCCCTACACTAATTTCAACCACTGACTTCTTTGTTGTTCTACAAAGGAGATTTTCCCTCACAATGTAGAACACGGTGTCTTCTCGACATAGCTACAAAACTGAACAAACTCTTCCTGGCCTCCAGTAGTTGCTGTTTGGTGTGCAAGGGCGTACCAATCTTGCTAGTGGGTGGGCAATGAGGATTATATTATGAGATTGCGTCATCTTGTAACAAAGGAAAAGGGCTGGAATTCCAATGAGGCGTTTCAGGCAGCTGAGAATAGTGGTTTCTGTGGGAGAGTGTTACTCCCTCTGGCTTGTACTTGGGGCTTTGTAAGTTTGCAGACTGTTTACATGCCCGAAAGCCCCACACTAAAGGAAAGGGGAAAAACCCAAAAAGCATAATAGGCCCTTAATATTTAAAATTTTGTAATTACACAAAGGCACGCAAGACTAGCAAAGTGGCCTGCAGAACATGAAATCGTACTTATTGCACCAACCTGAGCTGCACTTATTTGCGCATTGTATTTTTTTAACAGCAGTATTAGGAACCTTTGTGTGCTGTCTATTACACATATTATGTGAAAAATTATGTGTGATGGTGAAGATCTGAAGTAAAACTCAGAACTAGAATGTATGTATTGCACATGCCACCAAAAATCATGATCTGTTCTGTTTGAACTTATGCAGTACACCAAATAATAAAAGTAATGTCTTTGTTTCAGGGTCTCACTTGGTGATTAGTCTGACCACAAACGAGTGTGTCTACTTGAACAGAAACACCCAAAAGGTCCGCAGTCTTTCTCGGTGGAGGGGCCACCTTATAGAGAGTGTGGGCTGGAACAAGGTCCTGGGTTCTGAGACTAATACTGGCCCAATTCTTGTTGGAACCAGCCAAGGCATCATCTTTGAAGCAGAGATCTCTGCTTCAGAAGGTAGTCTGTTCAACACTAACCCTGACCAATACTTCAGACAGGTTCATTCCTTAGAGGAAGATGGCAAACCAGCACCAGTCTGTTGCCTTGAGGTGGAACGCGGGATAGAATCAAAGTGCTTCATCATTGCAACCACTCGCAAACGTCTCTTCCAGTTCGTAGGCAAGTTGGCAGAAGGTTCTGAGCAACAAGGGTTCAGCTCCATCTTTGCTCAGAATCAGGAACTCCTTCCTAGCTTTCAGGAGTTTCCTGTTAATATGGGCTACAGTGAGATTGCTTTTTACACCTCAAAGCTTCGATCGTGCCCCAAGTCCTTTGCCTGGATGATGGGCAATGGGGTTTTGTATGGCCAGTTGGACTATGTGCGGCCCGACTCTCTCCTCAGTGATGTACAGGTGTGGGAATACACACCAGACATTGACTTCAGCTTCAACAAGCCTATCTCCATTGTACTCACGCAGTTCCACTTCCTTCTCCTGCTTCCTGACCGTGTTAAGGCTATTTGTACTTTGAATGGGCAAGTAGTCTATGAAGACGTGTTCCCAGATAAGTTTGGCGCGCTCAAAAAAATGATCAAAGATCCTGTAGGTGGGCTGGTATGGATCTACACAGAGAAAGCTGTTTTTCGCTATCATATACAGAGGGAATCAAGAGATGTCTGGCAGATGTACATGAGCATGAACAAGTTTGATCTGGCCAAAGAGTACTGCAGGGATCGACCAGAGTGCATGGATATGGTGTTGGCCAAGGAGGCAGAGCACTGCTTCCAGAACAAGCGTTATCTCGAGAGTGCAAAGTGCTATGCTCTCACGCAGAAATATTTTGAGGAGATTGCCTTAAAGTTTATTGAAGCCAAGCAAGAGGAGGCCCTGAAGGAATTTTTGCTTAAGAAGTTGGGTAACCTTAAACCTAATGAGAAGACACAGATCACCCTTTTGGTCACCTGGTTAACAGAGCTGTATCTGAACCGACTTGGACAACTAGAGGCAGGTGACCCTAAGAATCCCCTATTTATGGACACCCGGGATGAGTTCCGTCATTTTCTCTGCAACCCCAAACACAGGGAATTCTTCTACAACAACCGCAGTACCATCTATGATCTTTTGGCAAGCCATGGCAATGTGGATGACATGGTGTACTTCTCTGTTATAATGCAGGACTACGAGAGGGTCATCTCGCACCATTGCCAGCACGATGACTACAGTGCAGCCCTAGAGGTGCTGTCCAAGCACTGTGATGAGAAACTTTTTTATAAGTTCTCCCCAGTTCTCATGCAGCACATTCCAAAAAAAGTGGTAGATGCATGGATTCAAATGGGTAAACGACTGGACCCGAAGAAACTGATCCCAGCTCTGGTGAACTACAGTCAGGTAGGCAGCGCCCAGCAGATCAACGAGACAATCCGTTACATGGAGTTCTGCGTGTATGAGCTGGGGGTGAAGGAGGAGGCCATCCATAATTACCTGCTGTCACTTTACGCCAAATACAAGCCAGATTCTTTGTTGTTGTATCTTGAGCAGGCAGGTACTCATGCCTCTGAAATCAACTATGACTTGAAATACGCCTTGCGCCTTTGTGCTGAACATGGCTATCATCAAGCTTGTGTCTTAATTTACAAGATTATGGAGCTGTACGAGGAAGCTGTGGATCTAGCCTTACAAGTATGTATGCATCAATCATTTTGCATGACACTGTGAATTGAATGTGTATGTCACTCAGAAAATGTACAATATCTAAATAGCATGTTTGTTTGCCTGTTAAGGTTGATGTTGATTTAGCCAAGTCATGTGCCGACCTCCCGGAGGATGATGAGGAGCTGAGGAAGAAGCTGTGGCTGAAAATTGCCCGTCATGTGGTTCAGGAGGAGAAGGATGTGAAAAAGGCAATGAACTGTTTGTCTAGTTGCAACCTACTGAAGATTGAGGACATCTTGCCTTTCTTTCCAGACTTTGTCACAATTGACCACTTCAAAGAGGCAATTTGCAGCTCCTTGGAAGAGTACAACCAGCACATTGAGGAGCTGAAACAAGAGATGGAGGAGGCCACAGAGAGTGCCAAGCGCATACGTGAGGACATCCAGGAAATGAGGAACAAATATGGGGTGGTGGAGTCTCAAGAGAAATGTGCTACCTGTGACTTCCCCTTACTCAACAGGCCCTTCTATCTCTTCCTGTGTGGACACATGTTCCATTATGACTGTCTTTTTCAGGAAGTCACCCCTCACCTTACTACCTATAAGCTAAATAAGCTAGAGGAGCTCCAGAAAAAGCTTGCTGCGACTACGCAGACCACCAAGTCCCGTCACAGGCCCAAAGAGGAGGATACTGTCAGCCTGGGAAAAGGCCAGGGTAGCAGAGAGCAGATCAAGTCAGATATTGATGACATCATTGCTTCTGAGTGTGCCTACTGTGGTGAGCTGATGATCAAATCTATTGATAAGGCTTTTATTGATCCACAGAAGTTTGACGAAGAGATGTCTAGCTGGCTCTAAAACGAAGACTGATGTTCAATAAAAGCACTTGCTAGACTATGAAGTATAGCACTTGTGAAACAGCTGTATTGCAAACATTAACCTCCTTGTAAATGTAACCACTCATACATTGAAATTTCAGTGCATACAAAATGTTTGTGTACGTGTTGTCGAATGAATGAATGTCAGTATTGCTGAATGTGGTGCATTATATAATCTCACCAATCGCAAGATATTTTTAATTAATAACTGTGTACAGTTGTTCACCACAGTAACTGTATGTGTCTGTGTGCCTGGTTGCTTTATATGCATCAAGGATCCTTGACCAATAAACTATACAACTTTGTGTTTTGTTTGTGTAAATTTGTATTCAGGGCCAACGGGAATGCCCTCCGCATTGTCTGCAGCAGAAAATATTAAATAAATTGGATTAATTTTAACTTGCTTTATTATTTCAAAGATCAAACTGTGCAGTGGGTAAAGGGAAACAGTTTGAGCACATGATCTATATACAGGCTAAGGTCATTTTTTAACGCTTTCGGATTTACATCGTGGTCTAACTGTTGACATTATGATGAGAACCGTGATTACACACAACAAGTCACGATTCATATTTTGACAACTAAAGGGAGTCGGACACTCCACATGCCGATTATGTGCGTTTTCAGTGGGGGCGAAAATCATAGTCTCGCGATATTTCTCGTTGACTCCTTCCAAACTCGCTTAATCTCAGTCTCACGATATTTCAGGGACGACGACGAGGACGACGTCACGAACGTCACATACATCCTCACAATCTCCAGGCATCACTAATCGACTCCGGAAGAGTGGGTTTTCATAAATCCCATTTCTTCGACGCTAAATGCCACCCGCGCTGTCCATTTTGACTAAAAAATGAGCCATGTTTATTAATAAGTAGCCAATGTGTAGTTTTGTCAGCAAAGCGTGTTTTGGTGTCACACCAGCCGCTCCGGTGTTGATTATTATGGCTGCTCCTTGCTCCGTCCTCGCCATGGCGCCGTGGTCGCCGCTCTCCCGGCCGCTGAAAGTGGCCGCCTCTCTGCTGCTGCCGACTCGGCGCCTCAGTCCCTCTCCCTTCGCTCACACCCGCCATTTTGGAGACGGAGAGCTGAGAGTCGGCAGCAACGGAGACGGAGCGAAAAAAAGGGGCAGCACGACCGGGGTGGGGGGACTAAGGTGAGCAACTGTTTATGGAGGGAGGGGAGCGGGAGCGTTGGGGTAAGATGGCCGGGAGGGAGAAAGAATTAGAAAGCGGGGGAATGGAAGGAGCGGCTCTGCCCTTCTCCGGGGCAGAGGGGGCATTTAGGAGAGAGAGAGGCGAGCAGGCAGATACGGACTGCCTATCCTGCATTGGCGGTGGAAAGCACAAGGCCTTAACGTGAACGTATTTCACCAACTAAGTTAGCTGTGGTGACTTATATCGTTTGGTCCCGGTCGGATGTGGCCTTAAAGAGACAGGGCCCGTCTGAATTAATCAAAATTGCCGAGTGAAAAGTGTGGAAAGTCGTCAGTAAACACCCAACTAGAAAATAAATCGCACACCTCAAATAAGCGACAGGCTGGAAAAGCATTGCAAACATACAGTCTGTAAAATAACTAAGCGACAGTAAATGCTCATGAGAATGCTAACTAACGTTATCGGTTCAAGGTTAGTGCGCTATGTGTAGCATAAGCTAACTTATAAGGAGAAGTTGGCTTCTTATTCGAATTCCCTGTTCTACCTTAAACGTTGCAGCAGTTACTTCAAATGCACCATTTAAGGTAGAACAGGGTATTCGAATAAGAAACCAGCTTCAGCCTCCTGCGCTGTTCAACTTTTTAAAGCTGGTTTCGTTCAGGTTTTTTAGCTTAGCTTAGCTGGCTATCAGACTCTACAGTTAAACCTTCCTAGCTAAAGTAGCTGCCGTGTTGTGTGCAAGCTAACGGCTAGCACCTCTAAAATACAGTAAAGTAGCTCATGATTTAGCTAACGCTAACGTCAGCTGCTATTAACAGTTAGCCAGCTTTACTCGCAATCATGTGTATTTATGTCTCCGGAGTCAGATTAAACACCATAATTTCTAATTCACTTCAAAACCCTAATAAATGATTGTATTTTAAGTGTTAACGTTATTTAATCAATGATTTGTGTGGCAGCGTTAGGCTAGGCTATAATAATAATAAAGATCTCATTTATCTGTGCAGCTGTAGGTTAATGTGGAAAACTGGAAGTAAACTGCAGTTTTCGCTTTTTCAAGTTACAATAAGACCTAATGTCGTAGGTAACAAATAGACCTTAATTTGACTTCTTTGAAAACGTTTATGTACATTGTCACGTGTTTCATGACATTATTACTGTACACACTGTGGGCCGGTTTCCTGGATAGGGATAAAGTCTTGTCTTGGACCATGTCTTCCTATCAATGGAAATTTTCTATTCAAAAATCGTGTCTAGTCCAGGACTAGGCTTAATCCCTGTCGGGGAAACCTGCCCAGTATGTCCGAAAGTTTGTAAACACCCGCTTATCCAGTGTTGGAAAATAAAGAGTATTAATAGGGTGTCTGCCCCCTTATGCTGCAGTAACATCCTCTACTCTTCTGGAAAGGCATTACGCTAGATATTGGGCAATTGCTGTGAGAATGTTATTGCATTCAACTGCAAAAGCATTAGTGAGGTCAGGTACTGATGATTAGTACTGGGTCACTAATGCCACTCCAACTCATCTCAAGGGTATTGGTTGGAGCTCCCAAGTCCAGAGAAAGCAAGCTGATGTTTGGTACAGTGTCCAGAGCTTCCCATTCTATTGGCGGTGCTTTTCTATGGAGGTTATATAAGCTGTGTGTGCAACTGATTGCCTGTATCAGCAGTGGGTGCACCTTATAGTTGAACTCACTAAATAGAAGTGGTGTCTGGATACTTGTGGGCATGTAGTAAAATCATGTCACAAGTTCCATACCTTTTGATATAAGAAATTATGTTGGTCATCAACCCACATTTAGAGGGATTTAATCCAGTAACTTTTAATTTAAGAGCCTCGTACTTTTAAAAATGTTCATAGCTTTAAAAGACTGACTTTTTAGTACCATATACTCACACATTCTAATGTAGTTAAACATTAAAAAAAGAATAAAATGGAAATTGTGTTACACTGAAATCAGGTGGTATGTCTGGATGGGCTGATAAGATTTGGCATATTATACTTATGGTTATGCATGTGGAGAGCAAATTAAAGGTTCTCAATTCAAATTTCAAGTATAGCTTGGAAGCTGTTTTAACAGTCAGCAGCAGTCTGTTGTGTGGAAATAAATGCCAACAAACAGATATTTTGCTGTTCACAGGTTTAGAATTAGCATTTTTAATGATATAAAACTGGTATGGGTGCAAAAAAATGTATACAATTATGGAAAAAAAAGAAGCAAGGTTAGATATGTCAGAAATGGTGAACAGCTTAAGATGGTTCTAAAATTACTTAATTCAGTTACAGTAAAATTAATGTTTAAAATGCCTTGCATTTCAGAAGTAATACTCATATCTCAAGGCAGGCCACATGACAAAAATCCCTATAAATACTTACTTAAGGTGTATTATTTATCCTTGGATAACTTATTCTTGTTGTCAAAATACTTAAAATGTAAGATAAACATACATTTTGTTGTCTAGTGTGAATTTATTAATATGAAGTTATTAATATAAAAAATGTTTGCAATGATTCCAAATGTTCGTCCAAATAGATCAGTTTCAGTCATTGGGCTTCTCTCCATCGCCTTTACTTCCATCTGCCATTTATATTTCTTTGTAAAATTCAATATTGATTCATTGGTTATGTAGATTAGTTATTTAGTAAGTTTAAGAAGAGAAGTCACATCTTGGCTTAATTGGAGTAAATGGTGCCAATCAAATGTCCTTGAGGGCGTCCGCTTCTGTGCATTCTTTTTTGTCACCTTAAAATTTAGGGACTGAGTGTGTCAGTCAGCTGATTTACATCCATGTAAAGAGAGACAGTCCTTTTATAACCTTACTACCTGCTATAATGAAATAACTTTGATATTGCATTGCAGAACTCATGGGATACACATGAGCCTGTAAATCCTAGATTACGTCATCACAGTCACCCGAGTTGATAGGTGCCTCCACTGTATGTCTTTTTTCTGATAGACGGTGTTGTATTATGGTTTATCCTCCAAGACATATGGTTGACATATGATGATTGACCTGTGTACCAAGAAAAGCGGATTATTCCATCCATCCATGTGTTTTCAAGTGATTAATACAACTATTTAAGTAGTTAGTTCTCTACTAAGGTAGAACAACAAGTACAAATATGAATGTTTACAGTTTACTCAGTTATCTGTTGCCATGACCATAACAGCACTGTTAGCATTGGTTGGGTTATATCTTTTTCAGTAAATAACTACAGATTGCTTTACTTCACACTCAAATAAGTCAGTTCTTAATACATATGTACTGTCTACATTGCTTCATTGGTGTTAGTTGGGGGTATTCTTTGGTTCTGGTCTCAGATGCCAACAGATGATGTAATTTCTGTCTGTACCTGAATTATGGCTGAGTGGATGTAATTGTAATCATCTCTTCTCTTTCTTATCCAGCCTTGCCATTTCATGAAATCTGGGTCTTGGAACTGGAAATGACGAAATCTCATTTTCCTAAGGTACTTGAAGCATCACGGTCAGGGTTTTCGGAACAATACAGTGATAGCTTCCACAGGGGTTTAGATCAATGGTGCCCAATTTTTTGGTCTTATTGGACCAAAGTGCAGTGTTTGTGGTGGCTGAGGGCCAAAGAGACAAAACAATATACGAATGAAAAAGTTTGTAAACTAACTTTTATAACACTACACTATATTTTGTTGCTAAAATACTTAATTTTTTTAAAGAAAAATAAAAATGTACTAAGTTATATTTAGTATGGAATTATGTTTATTCTCCTGGGTACCGTTCTGGCATGCCAAATCAAACGTCCTCACAGACTTTGGCCTGCAGGCTGCACTTTGGGCAGTCCTGGTTTAGATGTTCCACTCTGTAAATTCATAAGCAGATCACTGAATGTAAGAATCAGCAGCCCTGATAAAATAAACAGTATTTTCTGTGTGACTAGTTTGTTTGTAAACCATTTCATTTTTTTCTCACTATAGAGCTAGTAGTTAGTAGTTGTTATCGGTATAAATCAATAACAACATTCTTTATATATCTATATTATGTATAAAACAGTTTCTTATATGTGCCTTTAACTCTGTTTTAAACAGGCCACTTGCATTGTAATGCAGCTTTCCTGTTCCTACTGTGTTCCAAAGAAATTCATTTACCAAATTACTCATTCTCATGACCTTTTTACACATCTCATTCTGCATGTGCTGATTTCTGCAGTGAGTGCCCTGCTGGGCCCAGGACGCATTCTGTCTCCCTATGGCCTCAGAGCAGGATGGTGTGGACTCTGCCTGCTCTAAGCTGGCCAAACCGCTCCATCTGCAGTACCTGGAGCGCTCCCTCAGGCTGGATGCCTTCCTCCGCCAGACCTCCACCATATTCAATCAGGACATATCCAGGTAGGGGAGCTGTCTAATTAAAGAGCTGGTTGACTGGTGCATGTCACTTGGCGTTAAGTCAGCAATCTGTTCTGTCTTGGGCGCTGCATTGTAAAAAAACGATATCTTGGCAAGTGAAATCATCTTAAATCTAGTCGAAAATTCTAATATTTATCATAATAAGATTGCTTTATTAATATTAGATTGGTTAACATATTTCTAGCTGATTTTTAAGTCATTTCATTTAATAAAATTGTCTGATAATTGTACATATTTAATTATACATAATTGTAAAATTGTCTTAAAATAAGTTGAACAATCTTATATTTTTCTTACAGGAGTAATAATAAGAAACATTAGATATATTGATTGAACTAAGTATGATTTAACTGCCAAGATAATTTTTTTTTCCTGTGGGTCAAAATATTTATTTTATCATTAATATAAAGAAAAATTAATAGTAAGGTTTTCCCTGTTTTTGAAAATAAATATTAAATATTAAAAATCAATATTAAAAAAGTATCTAAATTAGAAATTGTTAAACGTACAAGATGTACTCTAATAAGTTTACTGTCTGTAAGCTTGATCTCAGTTGCTACGTCTCTTAGATGTGTGGCAGGAAAGCACTTCATGGTCTTCTGTATGTATGTGTTTCAGTGATGACAGTGATGATGGCTTGGGTGAGGGGCCTTCTCTCGCTCCCTCCAACCCTCATGCTCCTGTGCTAGCTGTGAAGGAAGAGCCTCTTGACTCTGAGGAAGGAACCAAGGGGTCTGGTGGAGGTGGGACAGAGTGTGGAACTCTCAATGGAGTCCTGCTTCAGGGTACAGAACATATAACTTATCATAGAAAAGTATTCAGTCATTCAGTTTTTTGGTAATTTGTTCATTTATTTTGGGTACATTACTCAGTATGTTACAATCTCCCCTACAGAGCACAAGGCTGACAAAGCCAACCTGTATAACTTCTCCAAGCTGAGGAAGAGCCGGAAATGGCTAAAGGTATTTGCTTTCTAATCACTGCTTAGCACTCATTGCTATTTATCATTACCTCTTTTCCAAAGGCATAAACATTGGCTTTGAATTGCCTTTGTGAATTAGCTAGATTAACCAGTTAGAATTATACTCTGTTCCTGTAAGAGATCTTGCATTATCAGTAATGGTACTGTGGAATCAAAATATCTAGACAGTGAACAATGGCTGAAGCCTAGTAAACTGTTACTATTAAAAGCTTCAGTCGTTGTTCATTGTGTAGATATTTTGATTTCATTGTACCATTATTGATATTGCAAGGTCCATCTCTTGAAATAATCATAGTACATTTTGATAAATGCCAGCCTCATGTGTGGTTTATAGTAAAACTTCTTATGTTCTGCTTGCTATAGTTGTAAATTTTGCTGTGTTAATCTTTGTCCATTTGCCACTTTTGAACACCTGTCTTACTAAGGGTCCCTGCATGGCCCTGCTGTTACTACTGTTTTTTAGCTGTGTAAAATTTATTGTGTATTTTATTTAATTTCCAGTAATTAAATGTCATTACAGTACAGTATGAATGATTGGTCGGTCAGTAGATATTTATGAGGAGACTAGATATAAAGATAATTCACTTGTTTAAAGATCGAGGAATTTGAAGGACAATAAGTGGAACAAATATGAATCTCCAAAACTGGAGTTCAAAAATTATTAAAAGATACAGAGAAAATCAGCCATGCAAGACCTTGTAGACCACCAAAACTTAAATCTTTCCACTTTGAGAGATGCGTTTTCCATCCTTCCACTGTGAGAAGACAACCCTCCATTATAGGACTGAAAGGATGTGTAGCTGTCCGAAAGCCCTTACTAACAAAAGGACATAGACAAAAAAGAAGGAACGTTTTAAATCAAACAAAGAAACTGGTCTCTGACATTTGCACCGTACTGTATTTTGTCAGTATTTGTAGATAGTATGTAATGCAATGCCTTGTAGCTGCAGTGCAAAACTAAAAGAAATTTCAGGCACCAATCATATTTTAAATTTTAATATTTTGCCTAATTATTTTAATGGTTAAATGCGGCACTAATTACATAAGTGGGCTTCTGGAGCTGACTGGTCCAATTTCCTGTATCAGAGCTGCATTTCCACTCTCTCTGCAGCTGCAGAGTGGTTTGATGTATGACTGGTCTCTTGTGATCTTCAGGGTATCTTGTTAAGTGATGACACTACGGATTCAGACACAGACTCAGATGACTCAGATTTCTCAATGACCCGGGAGGAACTGCACGACATGCTGCGATTGCATAAGTTTACCAGGTTGCACCAGAGCAAGTTTCACGCTGACCGTGAGGTATAGAAACATGCATGTACACCTACATATATGGAAACCCAGCTTATATTGCAATGATATTTACAATGAAAAATATAGCATGTTAATGATGTGTGTTCCCAGCTGCAGCAGTATCAGTACTACAGCACAGGCCTTCTGTCTACCCAAGACCCTTTCTATGAGCAACAGCGCCATCTGTTAGGGCCCAAGAAAAAGAAGATTAAGGAGGAGAAGAAATTTAAGGGTAGGAGAAGGAGCCATGTTTGTTCTGTGCTTATGCATGCTGTTTGTGTACCGAAGTCATGCTTACGATTACTCTGTTCTGTCATAGCCAAGTTAAAGAAGATGAAAAAGAAGAAGAAACGTGGTGAAGATTTATCCATGGAAGGACGGCCGTATGTCACCAAAATATTTGCCAAGTTCTCTCATGATGCACCGCCGCCCATAACAAAAAAGAAGCACTTAACACTTGAGCAGTTAAATGCTCGTAGACGAAAAGTCTGGCTTACTATTGCCAAAAAAGAAAACCCTAAGGTAAGGTCATTTCTATGGGACAGTGCTTAACATTCCTCCTCTGTAAATTATCTTGTGGTCATGTTTTATTCATATCTTCATTTCTTTTGTTTCCTAGGCTTTTAAACAGAAAGCATCTGCGAAGAACTTTGTTTTAACCAATGCCAAAAAGGTAACAATAAAACTGAAATAGATTTTAAGTTTACAGAATGTATGTTTCTGTTGAGATTGGTGGAGAATGTTTATTTGCTGTGTGTGCCTGTTTAGCTGGCTCATCAGTGCATGCGTGAGGTGCGCAGAGCTGCAATCCAGGCTCAGAAGAACTGCAAGGAGACGCTACCGCGTGCACGCCGCCTCACTAAAGAAATGTTGCTGTACTGGAAGAAATATGAGAAGGTGGAGAAAGAGCACCGCAAGCGTGCAGAGAAGGAGGCACTAGAGCAGCGCAAACTGGACGAGGAGATGAGAGAGGTACATGACCCTCCCCATCCCATCAACATGCGTACACACACCCACACACCAGTTTGTTTTCATACAGTGTCAGGACAGGTCATGCATATGTCCTGTATGTGTGTGTGAGTGTGTGCATTCTAAAAGCCCATATACACTATATGGACAAAAGTATTGGGACACCTACACATTACACCCACAGGAGCTTTTATGACATCCAATTCTAAATCTATGAGACATTATGTAGCCAATATTATGGAGTTGACCCCCCCCATTGCAGCTATAACGGCTTCCGCTCCTGTGGGAAGCTTTCTGCAAGATGTTGGAGTGTGTCTGTGCGAAGTTTTGCCCGTTCATTCAGAAGAGCATTTGTGAGGGCAGACACTGATGTTGGACGGGAGGACCTGGCTCGCAATCTCTGTTCTAGTTCATCCCAAAGATGTTTGAGGGGGTTGAGGTCAGCGCTCTGTGTGGGCCAGTCAAGTTCTTCCACACCAAACTCACCCAGCCATCCATGCCTATATGGACCTTGCTTTGTGGACTGGAGCACATTTGTGCTGGAACAGATAAAAGCCTTCCCCAAACTGTTCCCACAAAGTTGGTAGCATAGGATTGTCCAGAATGTATTGGTATAGCACTGAAGCATTAAGATTTCCCAGATGCCCAAACCCTGAAAAACAACCCCATAGCATTATACCTCATCCACCAAACTTTACAGACGGCACAATGCAATCAGGCAGGTAACGTTCATCTGGCATTTGCCAAACCCAGACTCGTCCATCAGACTGCCAGATAGAGAAGCATGATTTATTACTCCACAGGTGGCATCCTATGACGGTGCCATGTTTAGTCAAGTCACTGAGCTTATCAGTATGACCTATTTTACTGCCAGTCTTCATCTATTGAGACTGCAAGGCTATGTGCTTAATTTTCTCCACTTGTTAGCAGTGGGTGTGGCTGACACACCTGAACTCAATAATTAGGAGATGTCTCCCAGTACTTTTGTCTGTATAGTGTATGTAATAATAGAAGCCTTGAGTAGTGTATGTATGTAATTATAAGTTGCTCTGCACACACATTCAAAAGTTTGGAATTGCTTTCCATATTAATATTTTTATTTATTTTGTGTATAATTATAATAACATACGTTCATGTACAAAAGTTTAAACACCCCTGGTCAAATTACATATTTTGTTGATTCAGCAAATAAACAGTAATTGTGCATCAAAATGTGCAGAAGTGTATATACTCTGTGCAAGATTTTATTATTTATTATCATTATTTTCACTCAGAATATCAAGAAATCTCAGTTCACCAGGGACGCCCATCATTTTAAATACAGCTGTATACAATGTGGATTTAAATATCACAAATGGTTTAATAAATGGTGTTTTTAAATGTTTTATATAATATTTAAATCTGTGAACAAGATAACATACTGTAATGATCTATTTTTACATTATTTTTTGTGAGGTTATCTGAGGCTGAGGTTTGATCTCCATTTTTGAAATAGGATGAATTATAGACAATATTTATTATAGCTAAATTCTCCATGTTTTACCGCTTTCTATGTCATTTTAGAATCATTTCCGTTCATCATTCTGTACACATCTAAAAGGTCCTACTAATGACATGCTAATTTGAGACCTGTGAAGTTTGACTGTGCATGACTAAAATTTTAGAATCATTTAATCATTCAAAAAGTCAAATTGGTTTTATGTTTTTAAAAACATCTGTTCCAAGCTGAACAGAGATTTGAAACTTTTGAATGCCAGAATATGCCCATGTATAACTGCCTGTCTATAATGAAAATGTTCTAAGTCTAACCCTTAACTTAACATCAGTAACAAAAATAAAATGTTTTTTCCTGTGTCAGTTTAACAAAGTGAAACATAAAGCTTTTGTAAAAACACTTTACAAAGGCTATTTTGTTGTTCCTGACATTGTAGGTTGCCCATGTTTTTCTTTGGGTTTTCTTTGAGGAGAAGACATTTTTGTCCTCAACATGTATGAATACAGATATTCACACACCCACATGTCCATGTACAGTGTCATCGTTTGTGTGCTCTAACCCCCATCCTGTGTCTGATTAGGCCAAGAGACAGCAGCGGAAGCTAAACTTCCTCATCACGCAGACTGAGCTGTATGCCCACTTCATGGGAGGCAAGCACAACGCAGTAGGAGGAGACAGCAGTCAGGAGGAGATCCTCCGGAAGCTGGACGAAAACACAGCCCAGCGGCAGATAGACATTGGTGGGGGAGTGATGGTCAACATGGGTCAGGAGGATTATGGTAGGCCTCTACAGTCCACTCAGATCACTGTCATTGTCATGTGTGAGAGTATAATTGATCTTATTGTTTGCTTTCTGACATGGTGAGAAACTCTTTGCATGGTGCTTATCTCTGGTGGTTAACAAACACTCTAACATCTGTTTTCTACAGACAGCGAATACTACAAGTCTCAAGCCCTGCGGAATGCAAAAGAGGCGTACCACATTCACCAGGCCAGAGTGAGTATATGAAGGAGGAAAACATTTTTCCTTTCTTAGGGTTTATAGTGGAGCAGAAGTTGTGCTTTACGTTTTCAGTGGCATTAGTAGGGGTGAAAACGTTATACATCCGAACCCACAATTCACAGATCAGTGCATCCCTAATTATAATAATATTCAATAAAGTGAGCACAAATTTATTGACCAAATTAAAATCCTCTTGCTATTTTCAAAATAAAAAAAAAATAGTTGTTATTGTCTGTAAATGTTGAGTAAAGTTTTCAAGAGTTTTCAAAGGTAATTCTGTACCAAAAAACAGATCAAATCAAATTGTGCTGACATTTGTGGTTTCTTGATGCATTGAGCCATTTCCTAAAGAACCTTAATCAAACTGGATGTTTGTGAAGTCACTTCCTGGCTGTCAGTGACACGGTTTTAGTGTTGATTTGTGTTGTCTCCCACTGTGTGTGATGCAGACGAGGCAGTTTGATGAGGAGGCGAAGGACAGTCGCTGTGCTTCTCTGCATGTGGCTAGTGTTTCAGGCTCTGGTTTTGGGGAGAGCTACAGCCTCTCCAACCCTTCAATTCAGGCTGGCGAGGACATTCCTCAGCCCACCATTTTCAATGGCAAGCTAAAGGGCTACCAGCTAAAAGGAATGAACTGGTTAGCTAACCTTTATGAACAGGTAAGTGCCAGCAGACATGTACACTTGATGTATGGAGAAAGTATGTGGAGAAAGATGTATGCTGTTTAGGGCTGGGCAAAATGACTGTTTATTGTTATTGTAATAAATTATTAACGCGTCCTACATGCATGTTTGATTACAACAGGGGCATAATTTGTATTATTCGACTGGATTAGTACAGAATGTAGCAGAGTATGTTAAATGTTGCAATGTTAGTAAAAAACAAGTATTTCATCATATTGTGAATTGTGAAAACTTCTTGCTGTGATTTTACATTTTTGCCATATTGCCGAACTCTAATGCCCTCTGTATCTCAGGGCATCAATGGCATCCTGGCAGATGAAATGGGGTTGGGCAAGACAGTCCAGAGCATCGCCTTGCTTGCCCACCTGGCAGAGGTAAGCACTTTCCATAGTAACTTGAGACCCATCGACAGTGCACACCAGTATGCTCCTTTTCCCTAGTAATCTCTCAAGCACAGTGGTTCCTAGCTTTAGTCTTAGAGAGCCACCGCCCTGAACAGGGTGAAGTATTCCCAGCCCCACCTAGAGGACTGATACTCGACCTGAGCCTGACTTGGCCTTACAAAAAAATTGGATTTCAAGTTGAGTTTGGGCCAATTTTTCATGAACACTGACCGGGTCGGGTGGAGCTCGGCTAGGTTTGTTTTTTTAGTGAGTGATTGTTTTTTTTTGTTGTGTTTTTTTAACATAGTACTTTCATTTTTACTTGAAGGCAAATGCCTGTTTAAATGAATATCTCTTTAGCTCTCTCTATCAGCCAAACAAGGACTGGTTTACTGTAAATGTCCTTTTCACCCATTTCAAACAGCTGAATGCTTTTAAGTGGGAGGTGCACTGTCAAAGAAAAAAGCACTGAACAGTTACAGTCATATGATGAAGTTTGGGTGCCCCATTCAAATGACATGTTTTGCTGATTTTTTTTTAAAGTGAAAATAACACATACTCTAGAGAGAACACACTTCTGCACATATCAAATGCACAATTACTGTCTATTTGCTGAATGTAATATATTGGCAGAAAAAAGAACATTAAATGTGGCATGAAAAGTTATGGCACATTATGATGTGACACTGCGTGTTGTATTGGTTCCAATACGTGAAAGTTTAAGTTTGCAATATTTAAGTTTGTTTTTCTGTAGATTATATTTTATTTTCATGCAACTTTACATTTTCTTTCATTAAGGTACAATGCAAGTTTGTCTTCAAAGGTCCAGTTGGGTACCTTAAATAAGTCTTAAAGTTTCTGTACGTTCACTTTCCCAGAAGAAATGTGCATAGAATTGTACTAGTGATTTAAAATAGAAAAATAAAACAAAAGGAGTGTGGAGATAATGCGCTGGAGATGTATCCTTGAGGGGTACCCCAGTGACAGTTTAGTATTTTTCTTCTGAAAAAATTCAAAGCTCCCAGTTGTCATGGGCACAGCATTAGTAGCAAAGCAAAGCATTGTAAAAGTGTCTTTGTGACAGTCCATTTCTGTTTGGGTTAAGTTTGTGTTTCAAAGAGTTTGGGCTTCAATTTATTCCTGTGCAGACCTCTAGCCCCAGGCACCTGAACCAACTTGCTGATGAGGCATGAGGATCAGGTATATTAGGAACGTGAACAGTTGAAATGGTGCAAGGCAGTGAGTTACATGACTGAAGTTTAAAACCACTGGGCCACACAGCTGTGCTTATGTTTCACTTTCTTGGGGAAACCTGATAGATAAATCTATTTGTGACCCAAAAAAAAGAAATGAGTAGTAGTACTTCCACCTCACCCGTTCCATTTTCCTGTGCCGAATTCTGTTCAGTCGCACATACATTTATCCAGAGGGCAAGCTGCTGTTTTTTGGTGTCAGTGGGAACTCTCCAGCTGCCTCCGCTGTGTCTCTCAGCCCTTGGGGCCTTCAAAGCAGGGAGGAAATGGAATTTGGGGAGTTTTGGAATTTGATATGAAAGAGTTGTGCCTCAGGGTCCATAGGAAACTGAGCTTGCATGTTGTCTCCTCTTTAGTTGCTTCCTGTTTTCACCCCTCTCTCCTCTCCATGTCTTTCCCACCATCTCCCCGTCCCTCCACCCCCCCACGCACCTGTGTGTTGGCCTTATTTTCTGTGCGTGCGCATGTGCGTGTGTCCATGTGTGTCCTGTTCTGCAGAGAGACAACATTTGGGGACCCTTCTTGATCATCTCCCCAGCCTCCACACTCAACAACTGGCATCAAGAGTTCACCCGCTTTGTGCCGAAATTCAAGGTGAGTGTCGCAGCTGCACAGGAAGACACCTGCAATTGCAGAATGCTTTAAATACTGCCCTCTTCTTACTATCCCTTCTTTCATAAACCCACTGAACCGGCTCTATTTTCAGAACAATAACACTCAGGCAAGGTTGCCTAGGCCTATTTTTGCCATTCCTCAACTGTAAGGAAACACACGGCAGGTCTGTGCAGCCACATGAGATTGAAAAATATGTTGATCTGTAGGGGGCAATGTTGCATCATTGCTGTTCATGTTTTTTAAGTTAAGCCTTGGACCTACAAGGAATTTGAAATATGTTAATGGCTGTTATTATTGCGACGGTTAAAAAGAAATCAGCTACAACTGAACAAAATATTTCACACAAGGAATGATGAGATTAATTACTGTAAACCTAAGCGGAAAATACTCTGGCTTTTCTGTTTGGTCCCTTCTGTGATCTTTAGTGGGGTTGCTAAGGCTGTAGAACACCCTGAGGACTTGTCTGGTGTCATGTGCGAATTTCTGCACAGCCATAAGAACTTCTTGCAGTGATGATTAATAGATTTACTGACACCATGTGCAGGCAGTCTCCCAACTAACCATCAGTCTGTCATCTGTTTATTTTTCTTGTCCGCAGGTGCTGCCGTACTGGGGGAACCCCCACGACCGCAAAGTGATTCGAAAGTTTTGGAGCCAGGTGAGCTTTTCTGTGCACTCTAGTCCAACTGCTATGGGAACACTGGACTTCACAGAACCTCTGAAATCAACTATGTTTTGTCCGTTTGTGGCTTCTGCAGAAAACCCTGTACACACAGAATGCTCCGTTCCACGTAGTAATCACCAGTTACCAGCTTGTGGTGCAAGACGTGAAGTACTTCCAGCGAGTGAAGTGGCAATACATGGTTCTGGACGAGGCCCAGGCACTGAAGAGCAGCACCAGGTAATGAACCAGAAGTTTGTCATGGCTGTCCATTCAAAACCTTTACTTTTAGTTTTTTTGGCGCGATTATAGAGCAACAACTGGCTTTTCAATTGTGTGAATGTTTCATTGTCAATGGACCAATAGAAAGTTTGAAATTGCTTGGAGTAAAATTCTATTTAATTTAAGTTAGAGATGACATATTGGTATTGACAGGTTTTAGTATCAGGCTGATATCAGAAAATGCTGGATTGGATATCAGAGGGCAAAAATGAATGAATCTGATCTGATCCTGTAACAAATCTGTTCTGAAACTGCACTTACTTACATTGTGTGATATCATGTCGTTCTTTCTTCCTGTGGGCTAGTAGAGTGTTTGAGTAGTTTGAGCATTATAGCCTATGTTTAGTTTCTCGGCGAAAGTATTCCTGGTAGTGGCCGATATTCAGGTTTTAGCATCTGTGTTAGTATTGATCTCAATTGAAAGATATTTTTACTTTCTGCTATAAAATTGCTGTTTTGGAGATATGAGGTTTTAAAGCTGTGAGATTATGTAGGCCAATTCTACCAGTTGTATTTCTAATGTAATTAAGCAGATGGACATGAGATTCAGTTTTGAAATGCATATTCATTTCAAAAATATGAATTACCAGTGAACCAAAGATGCTTTGTGGATGGTTGTTTTATTATTATTATTATTAAATGTTAGCAGTGAAATTAAGTTTTACTTTAAAAACAAGTTATGTTAAATCTCTGCACAGTAATGTAAAGACAAATGAAACAAATACTGGTTTATTACAAGTTGAACTAAACAATAATAACACCCACATTTGTCTCCCTATCTGACTCATTCTGCCAAAACAGTCAACTAAAATAAACTTCAAATGGTCCCTGATGTTAGCTGGATGATGGCTTTTCATCATTTTCAAACATGGTATATGGATAGAATTTCTAAAAGAATGTGGCGTCTCAGATGTTTGCCTTTCCCCATCTCTGGGCCTGTGCTAACACCAGGCCTGGGCTGGAACCCATCTCCCAAATGCGACGTGTGAGATTGTACCCGACTGGGGCTGAGAGCACATGCGCCAGCAGCTTCTGTTGTGGTGAAAGATGATTTATGACCATGCTGAGAGCCTCTTGCGGCCGTCAGAGCAGCATCAACAAGCTTTTTATTCCCTTAAGTCCCACAGTCAGGCAGAGGCTTAGTTTGAGATTGTGTTGGAGTTCTGTGTCTGTTTCAGTCTGTGCCTCACTGCTGTTGACATGCTTGATAGGTCTTGTTAGATCTTTCACTGAGCCCGGTATGTGTTAGCTGTTTGATGGGGGTGTGTGGTGTTTGGTTCTGCTCAACAGCGTGCGGTGGAAGATCCTACTTCAGTTTCAGTGCCGAAACCGGCTGCTACTAACAGGAACACCCATCCAGAACACGATGGCTGAGGTGAGCTCACACAAGATGTTTGTTTTTGTACATTTTTTTAGGACAAAAATGTCCTGACCTTGTGATAGAAACAGAAGAAGCAAGGCTAACATATAGGAAGTCATGTGTCATGTTGTAGTTGGCATCTTGCCTAGGGAAGCACCAACATGGGAATTATGGGCCTATGTTTTTTTATGTACATATCTGCCAATACACAATATGTTTAAAACGTAGAAATTAAAGCATAATAGCAACAGAAGTATTATATTAACATTAAAAAGAAGAATAATAATTTTAATTTATAAGTTATAAAACCTGAGGTTGTTTCAACAAAAGGCATACAAAAACACAAATCAGCAGTACATAAAACACTTGCACAGCTGTTACTCCGCTCGTGAGAAAAAGTTCCTCAAAGGAGATTTTCACTCACTGTAACATAGATTAGCTCATTGCAAGCTGAGAGAAAATTCCTTTGTCCTTAGGAACAAATGCAGTAACATTCATAAAATGCAGCCAGTTTAGCACAGTAGCCCAGCATCTTAAACGTTTTCCTGTTCTGGAATACAGTAAATACATCAAGATCTGAAATATCAGTCAAATTTAGCAAACTAGCACTCCTGCACACTGACATGACAAAAACACTATAAAAACTAAAACAGTACTATAACACCAGCTACTTAAAGTGTAGGCTATTACTGTTAAATCAACTTGGCTAACATTTTTGGCAAAGCTTGCTGATTTATGTGGTGTATATTGGTGAGGTTGCCAATATTATGATGTCAGTAGCTTGGTAGTAGCAGTAGTTGTAATTCAACTCCTTAAAACTCTTGTGATTCAGAGGATCTGGCAACATTCAGAGAAAAAATGTCTGTACGGAAAAACGTTTAGAGCATTTGGAACTTTGGAACATTTATGTTAACCACAGGGCACCATTTCAGCAATTTTCAACATTCATTTTCTTCACAAAGAAATAAGCGGAGACCTGGAGTTCCTAAAATGTCATGACACCACTACAGAATGACAACAGGGCCTCAGAGGTCTATGGTCAGGCCCCCCACAGGGCCACTGAGCAGGTATTAATTTGGTGATGGATCATTCTCAGCACTGCAGTGACGCTGACATGGTGATGGTGTGTTAGCGTGTGAAAGCTGCACAGAGCAAATGAGACACAGCAGTTAGTGGAGTTTTTAAGCCACTCAGTGTCACTGCGGTACTGAGAACCAAAAATATCCAGCCAACAGCATCCTGTGGCCAGAAACTGACCACTGATGAGGGAGTGAAAGATGCCTAATGCAAATTGTGCAGCAGATGAGCTGTATTCTCTGACATTACATCTATAAGATGGACCAACAAGGCAGATGTGTCTTATAGGGTGGACAGTAAGTGAACACAGTGCTAAAAAACTCCAGTAACACTGCTGTGTCTCATCCAGTCATAACAGTGTAAGACCCTGACAGTGCTGAGAATGATCCACCTTCTCAGTATTGGTCCTTGGGGGGTCCTGACCATTGAAAACCAGGGTAAAAGGGGTCTAACAAATGATGTGTGGACTGGATATAATGGACAATAAGTGTACATACAAGGTATGTAGTGGCCAGTGAATGAATAAAAGGAGTACATATAGTAAGGGACATATGAATGACCCTGTGTCCTGACATTTTGTAAAAATGATCCTGCTTTTGTGTGTTTGAGTGAGAGAGATTGGAGGGATTTTCTAAATCTATTTTTTTCCTTACTTCTCAGTTGTGGGCCTTGCTTCACTTCATCATGCCAACTCTCTTTGACTCTCATGAGGAGTTCAATGAGTGGTTCTCCAAAGACATAGAAAGCCATGCCGAGAACAAATCTGCCATCGATGAGAGTGAGTGGTGGTGTTTTTTGAAGTGGTCCAGCTAGCCCTCTGAAGCCTTATTCATAAATAACTGATATAAATTGCTTAACGTGCAGCATCTGTCGCAATAAATGATCCATGGCTTGGAGTAGGTTTTTGATTAAAGACAGCTATTGTCCTATCTTTAAACGGCAGATCAGCTCTCCAGACTGCACATGATCCTGAAGCCTTTCATGCTTCGCAGAATAAAGAAAGATGTGGAGAACGAGCTCTCGGACAAGGTACTGCTCCTGCCTCCCACCATTGACAATAAAACCCTTTTAGTCCAGGCCTTCTCAATTTTTTGTGTGATTTTCACTCCCTGGCTTCTCTTTTTACCAGATTGAAATCTTGACGTATTGCCAACTGACGAGCAGGCAGAGGCTGTTGTACCAGGCCCTGAAGAACAAGATCTCCATCGAGGACCTGCTGCAGTCGTCCATGGGCACAGCCCAGCAAGCCCACAGCACCACCAGCAGCCTCATGAACCTAGTCATGCAGTTCAGAAAGGTAGGGGCCACTGAGCTTCATTGGAAGAGCTATAGCGGCAAGTCATGTTTTCAATCGGATTCTATTATAAAGGATTCTACAGCTCTTTTGGACTGGAGATTACATTATGTGTTATGTGTATGTAGGTGTGCAACCACCCAGACCTTTTTGAGCGGCAGGAGACACGTTCACCCTTTCACATGTCTCTGAAGCCCTTCATCATGTCCAAGTTCCTGTTTCGCCAAGGCCTCCTCAACAGCTGCAGTCAGGGGAGGGCCAAGTGAGTTCATAAATACAGTTGACCATGGCTATTGTACGCCTCAGAAGTTTTTTCCCCATTATTTTACTTTTTTAAATATCATGTTTCATGTGTTGAAAGTGGCTGAAATAGGCAAATTGTAACTTGTCAGACTTTTTTTTTCTCTCTTTCCTCTGCCTTACAGGCTGCTGCAGGTTCTGCTCTCACCTTTTTCCCCTCAACACATCCAGCAGTCTTTATTCCACAGGAAAAGTGAGTCTTGTCCCTCTTTACCTCTGCCTCTTCTTCTCTGATTCTCTTCTCTGATTTTCTTTCTTTTGCTCAGTCTCACTCACACCCTGTCTTTTTACTAATTCTCTCATTTTGTCTCGCTCTTTTTTTCTTTGCTTTCTCTCTCTCTCTCTCTCTCTCTCTCTCTCTCTCTCTCTCTCTCTTGCTCTCTCTCTCTCGTTCTTGTTCTTCTTTCTCTCGATCTTGAGATCTGTCTCTCTCTTTGTCTCCTTCTCTTTCATTCTTTCCTTCTCTCTCTGTGAGTGATGCATACTGTTTCTAACAAAATATGTCCCCTGCTCTTTTTTTGTAAATATATAAACTCTTCAGGTGATGATGAAAGCAGCTGCTTCTCCTTTCTCCGGTTCATTGATGTGTCACCAGCAGAGATGTCCAACCAAATGCTGCAGGGCACACTGACAAGGTTATTTGCGCAGCTTCTTGCAAAACTGCATTTAATTTCTAGATCAATTTTATGCAATTTCCCACCAAAACATAAGAACAGGAATATCTAAGGTTGAATTGATGCTCCTGTTTAGCCTTCAATGTTGAGCCAACTGTGGTGTGTAAACAATAAAGGTAAAAATATGTTGTTAAGTTCAGAGCCCATATAGTCTCTATGTTGTAAGTAAGCTGCAAGAATGTTTTGCAGTAAATCCCATCTGAAGAAATAAGTGTAGTTAGTAGACTGATTTTCAGTCAAATGCGAAAGTAGTAGAAGCATAAGAATCAATTCTTTTTATAAACATACAACATCCAGGTATGGGATACTACAATCATGCAGTTCCTAAAATACTCCTGTCCTCTCTGCTCTGTTCAGATGGCTAGCACTTTACCTCTCCTTTAAATCTGCCCATCGACTCCATCATCAGCGGCTGTGGGCTGAAGCAGAGGTTTGTGAGAGGAAGGCTGAGTGGAGCTCTGGAGGTCACTGCCTTTCTAACAGAGACTTTGTCCTGTGGCCAGACAGGCCAACGTCATTCCCCAACACGCACAGCAGCACTGTCCTGCGGGTGAGTCACTCTGGGTGTCATGGGGCCACAGGTTCACCCCACTCTCACAAGGACTGCACTTTGTGTTATTGTAAAAGTGTCCGAGCATGAGGTTACAATATTAAAATGTCTGCATTTTCTTCATTTTGCTACATTTGTAACCCTCTATAAATAGCTGTTATATTTCTCTGTAATGCTGATCCAGAGAATCTAGTCACAATTTCAACATTTTACAAATGTATATGTATAGGCATCAGCAGATATGTACATAAAAAATCATATATTAGCATCAAACCTATAATTCCTATATTGGTGCATCCCCAGCAATGCACTAAGTTCTGCTTCATTGGGTCTACACAGTGTTACATATGGGACATCTAAGGTGGGTCAGGATGGCCATAATGAAACCTTTTGCAGTTTGTTAAAGCACTTATTTGCACACTACTGCTTTCTGTTATCTATTAAGGTCAATAGGTTCTGCTTCACTGTGGCTCCTGGCACATGCGCCAGCTGGTGAAGACGATCTGTCATCATTTGTTGTTGACATAACACATTTTCTTACCTGCAGGTTGTTAAGTTTTCCACTGATGAATTCTCTCTGAAGAAGAACGCTGCTAATGTACTGTGCTTTTGATCCAAATCCCTACCATATCACTGCGATATTGTTGTGAAACCTTTAGTACAGCTCAAATGTAAATGTTTAGTTATCTAATTAAAATTCCACAAGCCTCTTTTCTATGAATAACAACAAAAAGGGATTTGACTTTTTCCAAAATGCTCACTGTCTTCTTGGTTAGGAGAATAGTCAGCTGTGCTGCACTGGAAACAGGACACTGTTTGTGTTGAGCTCTGTGTGTGTGAGCAGAGCTGTTTGAGGCTGAGTGTGAGAGCTGATCTGCTCCCTCATTGGGTTATTTCACAGAGTGGGACTGAGTGGTCCTCATCAGTCATTAGCTGCTAGAACTCATTTTTCACTTTGTATGCACTGAAAGCCTCTCATCGCTCCATTTTTACTCATTTTAAATTAAAAGAAATTGCTGCTTAAAGGACTAGTTTGATAAGAAATCAAACTTATACAGTCTTCCCCTGTATATGTAATTGAGCAGCTAAGAAATATTTTGTGTCTGAAATTTGCTTCTTATTTTTGTACTGGAGATACTAGGCTAATGTAGCTAACAAGTAATATGCCCAATCTGTATCTCTAATCCAATCCAAAAAAATTAATTAATTAAAAACTTTTGAAGTAAGGCATAACTTGTGTGCGAATGTGTAGAATTTGGTGTCATATCAACCAAAGAAGTGAGTCGTCAAGTCATCTCATTAGCCTTTTTGCTTGCAGCCATGCAGCATGATATGACATGATCAAATTCAGCAGTCTGGTGAACTTCACAAAACCTAGGTCCAGAATCCAGAGACCCTAGTTCGGAGATGTAGGTTGGGCCAAAGACACTTATACCTTACCAATTAGCATTGTGCAACTCCAAATCATCCCCTGCCTTAATTTACATCTGTGCTTTTTGTCCCTTTTTATAGATGTAATATTGTCATAGTTTCAGAAAACACATAAGCAAGTATTTTTGAGATTATTTAACAAGTTTAATGGATTTTAGGCAAGTTTGTGATGATTTAGACAGTTTGCACAATGCTAATAGTGTTCTTTTACTTGTTAGCAACATTAGCCTCATATATCTACTGCACTGCTGTTGTTTGGCTGTTTTTGAACTAAGGAAAAAATAGTGTAAATCAGATTTTTGACCAAACTATTCCTTTAAGAGAACTGTGGTGGAATAGAACAGAGATGGCAGAGTAGAGGTTGAGAAGTCAAGTAAATTAATCCAGTTCTGAAGTCCCCAGCATCCTGACGCTCTGTAGCGGAGCTGCTGGAGCAGGAGGAAGGCTTGCTGTGTGTTGCAGTTGTGTATTGGGATGGTGGAAAGCTGATGGCAGGGGAAAGCTCCGGTCCTCAGGTGCTGACAGAAGCGTAATCCTACTCTGCTCCTCCTCGCCCTTTTGCACTGCACGGCGTCTCCCAGCTCCACTGGGGCATGGACAGGAATCTGACACCACAGTAAACATTAACTTTACCCTCCCTACAGGCTTGCGCCAAGCTTCCACTGGCCTACACCACCACGCTCAGAGTAGGGCTGTTCAATACGAACAATACTGGAAAAAATATTTTATTGCAAATAAAAATATTGTAAATAAAGAATATTGTTGGATAATGTAATTTACACCTTAAAGGGAAGCTTTCGTTTTGCTGAGGTAGTGGTACGCCTCTTGAACTATATTCAAGTTTTAGGGCTGGGTATTGTTAGGAACTTCACCAGATTTGCAACAGATTTTTTTGGTCAATGTTCACTTTAAAATTTGTTTGAAAACTAAATTAATAATGAATAAAAAGTAATGTAAGGGAGTGCCATGGCATTTTTATTTCCATTTACCTTTGTTTTCGTCTAAAAAAAAAAAAAATACAAGAATAATGAATAAATACCTCTGAACAAAAAATAAATAAATAAAATAAATAAATAAATAAAACATGCCGCAGATCACACACCAAGCACAGTATCCTCATCCATTTAGTTTTTAACAGTGCTACAAGCTAATAACTCACTACAACTTCAAACTAACAGTTAGTAATGGATACTCACTTAATTCATGCACACAACAGCAGAAGATAAACTAATTTAAAAACTTCACTCTGTGCACATTTGCCATGTGTTGCATCTTGTAAATGCCACAAATTAAAAAGATTTCACTATATTTATGCATTGGGGCTCCAAACTTATCATGATATATTGCTGTATCAAAATTTGCTTACAGTCCTAAATAGGGCTCAGTGCTTTCATGGAACTGACTTAGTATCAAAAATTCTGTCATTCAGTACTGAATTTCAGACCTAAATTTGGTTGGTTTTAGCATCCATGAGCCAAACATCTACAGTTTCAACTATAATTTTGTTCTTAAAACAAACAAATGTTGTTAGCCAGACAGAATTGATCTTTGGGGCAGCCCTAAAAAACACTTTGTGTGTTCCCTTCTTGGCCAAAGACTGGATTTTCTTAGTTTGACCAACACTATCTGCATTTTTTGGATTATGTAAATGCCTTGATTTATGAAAACCTGTGCTGAACACTAATCTGGAATGTCCGAAATTGATCAGGATGCTCACACCACATAATAAAACATTTTTGCTCTTTCTTTGAAGCCTCATTTGCTGTCAGTGTTGTCAAGGCTAATATTGAGATAATGATTTACAGGCAGCACAGCCCAAGCTCAAAGCCTGAGGAACTTTGACCCTCAGCTGCTGGCTCTGCTCCGGATGAAAGAGGAAGCAGCTGCCCCACACTTAGCTTTCCAAACCTCCCGTCAAGTCCCTTTGTGTGTTCCAGGTTGGAGCAAAAACCCATCTCAGTTTTCTGTATTTATTCAGAAAACTGATGTGCCATGGCCTCTGCTAAAGGAAGAGTACAGAGCACAGTCCTGTCTGGGTTCTGATGTACGAGTACGGAAATCTGGGTGCTGTAAACTATGTGCTTTATACTTGTGTTGGAAGCTTTTCTTGCTTACTTGAGGCCAAATTAATGGTGTTGGTTCCTTGTGTCTCCGAGGCCTGATTGGTGCAGAGAGATTTGTAGATACAATCAAAACTTCAACATCTAGGAGCGAAAGGGCATTCAGAGCCAAGGCATTGGTGTTGTTGAGGCACTCCATCATATTAGCATTGATTTTGTTTTTCCTTTTTTATTAACGTAAAGGGCCCATATCATGGAAAACCAAAGCTGGCGTATATCAGTGTTAAAGGCATTACGACATGTTTATTTGTAGGGGATAAAAAAAGTGGCTGGAAAAATGAATTATGACTGTTAAACCCACACAGGCTCCATAAGTGAACCTCAGAGGAAAAGTAGAATACAAGAAAAGTGTAGGATGTGCTCCCTTTTTGATATGATTTCTGATAATTTCTGATTATTTCTTTGATTATGTAGCTACAAGGGTGTTTTAGCGCTCTCGGAAAGTGAGAATTTTTGCGATCTGGATGCTCGTGCCTCTCCGCCGCCGCATTTTCCAACCATGTTCGTCTTGGTGAGAGTTTCCAGACGTATCTTCCCTCTCTGCTTGTGGTTGGGAACGCAGCCCAGACAGCAGGTCTCCAGACACGACCACTCCTGCTGACTCTCTCTCTCTTTCTGTCTCTCTCTCTCTTTCTCTCATGCACTCTTTGTCTCTTTCTTCATCCTCTCTTTCTCTTGTGCACTGTGTCAATCTCTCTCTCTCTCTTTCTCTCTCTCTCTCTTTCTCACTTTCTCTCACGCTGTTTCTGACTCTTTCTATCTCACACTCTCTCTTGCTCGCCCTCGCTGTCTCTTTCTTTGGGGTTCTCTCTTTCTCTCTTTCCATCTCTTACTGTCTCACACTGTCTGAGTCTGTCTCTCGTTTGCTGTCTCCATCTCTTGCATAGTCTCTTTCTCAGACTCTCTCTCCATCTCTTCTCTTTGTTTCTTTTCCTTTCTCTGTCTCTCACTGTCTGAGACACTTTCTGTCTTACTCGCTCTCTCTCCCACCTTCTCTAACTGACTCTTTGTATTTTCTTTCTCTTTGTTTTATTAATTCTTTCATTCATTTCTTTCTTTTCACTCTTTCTGACTGTCCTTCTCTCATGTTATTTCTCACTGACTCTGTCTCTTACTCTTTCACATGTTCTCTGTCTCTCTTTCCCCCTCTTTCTTATTCTGTTTCTCTTTTTCTCTCTTTCCCCTCTCTCTTTTGCGCTCTCTCTCTCTCTCTCTCTCTCTCTCTCTCTTTCTCTCTCCTTCCCTTCTGCTCTCAGCACTTTTCTCTCACACCTTCTCAGTCAGCACTCAGTGAGGAACACAGCCTTGTTTATGACAGCCACTTTTGTGCATTCTTCATGGAAACTCAGTCTTATGTTGGTCTTTTGGCTTCGTATGAGTCATTGTAAGTGTCTGGTGGTCTGCAGTGTCTCTGAGGGTGTTGTAAGCAGAGATGAGGCATGCGTTTGTGGAAAATATAGTTTTGAATTCAATTAAGGGCTGGCTGCAATGTTGAGAGGTGACACTAGGGGGTGCTGTGTAACCATTTACTCTTGTTTACAGTGACAATACAAATTCTCCTTATCTCTCTCTCGCACACAGGCATCAGATCAGATACACTCCCACTGACAATATGTTATGAAGTGACTGAAGATGTGATTTGTCATGTTAATCTGAGCTTTGATTTTCTTCAGGACCTGGTTTTCACAGCTCAGCATCCATGGCTCTTCACACACGCAGACGTAATTGTCTACAGTAGGCGCTCTTCCACCACCTCCTCCCTCAGACCCTGCCAACCCAGCCAGCCGCCCAAGTTCATACTCACAGCTACACCCAGGGTAAGGGTGCGCATACGTATTTTCTATTTATTTGTATTGTTTGTTTACTCTTTGTTTTCTGTGTAGTCCGTTTATGTATGCACCACTTCCATCAAGACAAGTTCCTAGTTCATGGAAATGTGCTTGGCCAATAGTCATTCTGCTTCTAACACCTTGTAGTAACAGCAAGCACAGTGACTCTCCCATTATATTTAAAACGCTTCCCGTTATATCGAACACTCCCAAGTAACAACCATGTGTCGGTGAGCAGTGAAGTTTTTATTTGTGTTGCGTTGCACTGATATTACACCTCAACTAAAATGGATTAATTAAAACACAGCCCTTCTTTTCTCTACCTCAAGGAGCAGTATGACCCTTCCTCTAAATTTAAGTATTTTATAATCTAAACTTATCAAGTAACCATTCTCCTTCTGCTATGTGCTGCTGATATTGCATTTTACTTTGTTATATAGCTGTAAAACCAATCAGGCATAACATTATGACCACCTCCTTGTTTCTACACTTATTGTCCATTTTATCAGCTCCACTTACTATATAGGTGCACATTGTAGTTCTACAATTACAGACTGTAGTCCATCTGTTTCTCTGCATACTATGTTAGCCCCCTTTTACCCTCTTCTTCAGTGGTCAGGACCCCCATGGACCCTCACAGAGCAGGTACTATTTGGGTGGTGGATCATTTTCAGCACTGCAGTGACACTGATGTGGTGGTGGTGGTGTGTTAGTGTGTGTTGCGCTGGTCTGAGTGGATCAGTACAGGCACCTTGATCCTACTTCTAAAGGGTTTACAATGAAGATAATTTGGATACCCGCCCATTTTGCAATCAAAACCTGGAGGTATCATCTAATAGGTGGTTTGTATACATTATGAATTGATGCACAGACTTGGTGTTTCCACTGTAGGTATCCTGAAGGTTTTCAGTGCAATGCAATAAGATGTGGATTTGACATTCATTCATTCACTCACTCACTCACTCACTCACTCACTCTCTCACACACCCACCCACACACACACACACACACAGTCTTTATAGCAGCATGAAGTGGGGATCATATTATAATTTGCAGGAAGTTTTATCAATTTAGTCAGGTCCAACTACACAGTTACAAAACTTTGGACACCCCTGGTCACATGACGTGGTGTTGTTTTTCTGAATGAAAAAAGTGAACACATCCCCTACAAAGAACAAACCTCTGATGCACAGATACACGTTTTAATGCACAATTACTGATTATTTGCTGAATGTAACCTAGTACAAAAAAATTCAGTAAAACATAAAATGTTACCTGTGCAAAAGTTTTGTTTTGTTTTTTCCAGTATGTTAACTTCCGGTAAGTAGAAACACAGACCAGATAGGACAGCCAAAGCGAATAAACTGACATTGTGCACTAAAATATGATCTAGAAAAACTTTCGTATTTAAGTGTTCTCTGTAGAGGATGTGTTAACTTATTGTCAAATCAACTAAACTTGTAAGTTGACCATGGAGGTCAGTTAGTATACATTTCCTGTGTTTAGTGGCTATACCAGTCTAGAACAGTGGATTTCAGCTCTGGCCTGCATATTGTAGTGTTTGTCTCTGATCAAATACACCTGATCTGACTGATCGGCTAGTTAACAAACTCTGCCTGAATTGAAGCAGGTGTGGAGAAAACAATAAAAAGTACAGGGCATTGGGGCACTCCAGGGGCCTGTCTCATGAAGCACATTAAACTTGGACAGGGTTCCAAAGTTTCAGCTTCACAAAACCTAACAAATCCAACCATGGTTGATTTGTTTTATGACACTGATTAACAACTTTCTCTGTTAACCTAGGTTTAGATACTCAAGCTGTTATTAACCCTCCTACTTATGCACATGAAAACATGACAAACAGCTGCAAACGTGAAACATGAAGGTGTTGTGGGTAATTTTTCAAAGAAGGAAAAAGAAATTGTACTATGTAAATATAAAAAGTAAAGCATTCATAATGGAAAAAAAGCAATACTGTTACCACTGCCATTGAGTTGGTGCTTATTGGAATAATTGCTTTATTTTCTTGATATTTATGTGGAATGATTTCCTTTCTCTTCTGAAAAGCTCTAATTTTCACATGATTTACGTGACAACAGTCATGAAGGGAAAAAAAGAAGAGACCCGAAAAGGAGCAAAAGGGTTCCCTGAACTTAACATGCACTGGATTAGATCAAACTAAGCATTAGTTTGTGTCCTGCGTCGTGAGACAGGCCCATGGACCAGGACTTCACGGCAGCGCAGATTCTGAAACGCATAGAAGAGCACGCTGGTGGCCAACCCCTGAGAGCGATCTCCTGCGGCATCAGAAACAAACTGTCCATCTAAAATAAAACCTCAAAAGCAGTGGCTTGCCCTGACTGCAGGAGTGGTTTATTTATCCACCCGGAGTCCCTCACAGAGGAGCTGCTCAGCTGGGTCTGACCTCGCTGCAGTACAAGTAAACAACGCAAGCCCACCACTGTGAAACAAGAGCAGTCTGTGAGAGCTACCTCTCTAAACTCACAGACGGACTGGAGCGTAATCAGTAAAGCACATGCATCCCAGAATAAACTGCATTTAGGGCTTCTAAAGTGACTTTAGTTGGAGAAAGGTTGAGTAATTAATATATTTTCTGGAGATTTTGATCAGAGATTTGTATCTGGATAAAATTAGATTAAATGTCACTAATTGCATTGACCGGTTTCTGAGTAAATTTAGATAAAATCTAACTTGGAGCATTTCTGCAGTGCACCATTCAAAACAGTTACAGCATTAGGCATCATTATAAGTCTTTTTAAATGGCCAAAGCATTCACTCCAAAATTAGTCATCGTAACACATTTGCGTCATGCATTAGCGTTCAGTGTCAATGTGAAACTTTGCAGCTTAGCACACTTTTCAGGATAACACATACGTTTGTTTAAGTATGATGAAAAACTTGTGTTTGTGCCTGCCTGGCCTCATGACTCTGCTGCGTGTCCGTGGGAGTTGGCACGGTGTTGGCACCAGCCCGCAGGCGCCAGGGGCATATGGGCACTGTGGGAAAGTGATAAGATAGATTAGCACTTTTTTCTCTCTTTGTTCACAAGGGGCTCTTGACCTTATTGGCTTTTAAGGCCACATCTGCGTGTACATTCTCCCATTGGTCAGCTGTCCGCGCCAAAGCCAGAAGCCCGGCCAAGCTGAGCTGTTTTTCAGCAGTGATAAGAATGAAAGGAAGATAATATCATCCGCTTGTCAGCAAGCCATAAAACCCTCGGCAAGAGCTGAAAGAGAGAGCGAGAGAGAGATGTGAAGGAGAAAAGAAAGAGAGAATGGAGGGGAGTGAGGGTGGCGTGAATCACTACAGGAAATGGTCATCTGTTACCCGAAGGCCTGTTAGCGCTGTTAGCACTAGAGACCTCTGCCACGCTTTCCTGTCAGAGCCGCGGGGTTCGGCCGAAATATCGGAAACACAGGGGTATGTGTGTGCGTGTGGATGTGTTACGGTGGGAAATTCTACTCTCTTCCATGCAGCTTGTCCAGTGTTGATCACCAATAGGAAAAGAACAACTTAAAAAGACCTATAGGCCTGTAGGTAACAGTTATACAGCAGTAACTTTTAGAAGAGACTTCAGGTGATGATTTTCCTATTTCACTTTAATTTATTTATATATTTATTTTTTATTCAAGATAGTACAGTTGTCTGTTGTTTCCAGCCTTTGTCTCATTAGTCTGTTCCTCCAGAGGGATGTATGCAAAGCATTGGTATCTAGTCAATCAGCATGTCTAAAGGCATTATCACTAATTATTCTCCACTTTACTGTGCTAGTGGATACCTGACTTAATCATTAATGACACTCTACAAAGAAGAGAAAGCAGTGAGCTCTCGTGTCCAGTATCTCCCCTATAAGGTGCGGTTCCTAAAGACTCCTAACTGCAGGTGACACATGGCAAAGCTGGGATTAGATTTCAGCCAAAGAATGCATCCCTGCATGATGTATGGTGCCTTTATGATGCATCTCATGATCAAATGTCAACACCCAAAATAGGCACAAGCCATTTTAACAACTCTGCTGTTTTTTTTTCCCTTTGTTTCCTAGGTGACAGCAGTTCCTATTGAGCGATGCTGTCCGGATCGGAGTGCCGAGTATGAGTGGCGGCAGGTCCGGGATGGCGGGAGCTTGGCTGCTAAGCAGTGCTTTCTGTATGGCTCACCAGAGCTGGCCCATGCCTGGGCTGCCCGCTCCCACTCCTTTCACCCTGAGAGCCCTGGGGGCATGATGGCCCTCCAGCCCAGACATGGCTGGTCCTTCATCAGGATACCAGGTATGCATGTGGTGATGTGTATATCAGGGCTGTGGAAATTGACTGTGATGACAAGTCATTGATTATGTTGATTGTGAAGAAAAGTCTATGCGTTTGCATGAAAATGAAGGACACTCTAATGTTTATATACTGAAAGATTGCAGTACATCATAGGAAGTGTGAAGGGTGATATGGCTTCTATTGTTTCATGGTACAATGGAAGGGGCCACATGTCAGACTTGATGTGACATATGCAAGGTTATAGAAAATGGCAATAGCAGAAGGCATAATGGTTCAGTTAGTCGTTTGCTTGATAGGCTAAACCATTACAGAAATAATTGCTAGTTGAACCCTAATGTGTTTATGTAGGTGTACTGTGCTGTGCAAAAGTCTTAGGCACTTAAGCATTGTTTAAAACCATTTATCTTGGGAATAATGTTTTTGTGAATAAAAAGACCTTATCATGAAAATGGATGCATAAAAAATAAATACAGTAAAAAGTAATAAGAACTTTCTATTTTGTAAAAAGCATGAGCTAGTTTGAAGACCTCAGATGTCACAAGCTCACCTCATTTAATATAATGAAGCGTTGATTAATCAGGTGTGGGATGATAACTACAATTAATACAGCCTGCCATGAGGAGAGGTTTGGAAATGGGTAAGCAAATAATTTGACATTTGTAACTATTAATATTAGTGTTTTTCTGTGTAAATAAATGCTTACCGCCTAGATGAACAGGTTTTTATTGCTAGTTTTCTCAAGTGTCTAAAACTTTCACCTAGTACTATGTGGGTGTGTTAATGTGTATTTGAGTATAAAACTACTGGCCAACAGCACTAAGTCATTTGCCCGAGTGGTATTTCATTTCTCCGTATCCGACCATTGTTCTTGCGTTGACTGTTTTATTTAAGACAAGAAACTTTCTCACAGTTTGTTCATTTTGATTTTAAGCGTCTCAAAAGGAAGCGCATATCTCCTAAAAGCACCACACAAATCTTGGTAAGGGCTGTGGTGGCTCCGTAAAAAGGCAACACCCCCAGAAACACCCCTACCTTCAGACTCTCAGCTGACCTCCGGCTCGTCTCTTAACCCGAACCTTCATTGGCTGGCCTCATGCGATAGGCTGGGCTGAGAGGCCCCTCGGTGCAGCTGCGTCCCAGAGGCCATTGTGCGTGTGAGCCGGAGGAAACGCAGCAGAAGGAGCTGGAGAGGCTGCCAGCTCGGGCCCCCTGAGCGGCCCGGGGAGGGAGGGATACCCGTGGGAGAGTCGCACAGGTCACGGTAGCCACCGGCCCTGGCTGGTCTAGGGTCAGGGCCTGGGCCTGTTGTACCTCTTCGTCACTGTCACCATTTGGCTTAACACACCGCCATTTGTTACACGTTAGCACTGTACGGCTGTCAAAAGTGGGAGCGATAGCAGAAAAGCTAGGGAGAGTTCTGTTTTCTTAGGCAAGTGGTTCCCAAGCCTGGTCCTGCCCTGCATATTTTGGGGTCTTCCCTGCAGATCCAATTAATCAGCTAATTAACAAGCCCTCTCTGCATTGAAGTGGATGAAGTGAAGTAACGTGCAGGGCAGGGGTATTCCAGGAGCACTGGCCCAGTTGAAACATTGCTGCACACATACATGCAAGGCCAGTGTAACTGCTGGGAGCAGAGTTTGTGAGATGGAGGCCCGTGAGCTCTTGAGACGTTGGGAGGGGGGACAAAGCAAGGAAGTTCGACTATTGGACATTGTTTCAGCACATTGTTAGGTAAGCGCTGTGTGTGAGCGTGTATGTGTGTGAGAGAGTGCGAACACTCATTCACAGACTCAAGGTGTTTCAGCTCACTCCTTTCCCATTTTCTCAGAGTCATACTGTACCCAAGGAAGGAAATGACACAACATAGAGCCAGGCTCATTGAAGTCCTGTGGCAGTGCGATTGCCTACTCCCACAATCTAGCTGGCGGAACCTATGAGCCCATACCTCTGAAGATGGTGGAAGAGGGCTTGAATACCCTTTGTGATGCAGGCTAATCAGCAATATCAACATATTAGCTAAGCTACAGAAGTATTTCAAATAATCAAAGCACAAGCGAGACACGCACATTGGGTGGTGTGACTTTGTTTCGCTGGTTGACTCGTTAAGTCAAAATATGTGAAGTGCATTGTGTTCACCGCTGAGCCACTTTGCAGAATGTGGCTACGTTTAGTATTTTTCACTGTGAACTTTTTGCTCCAGCATGACTTTATCTAGAATCGTATTTTGAGGTGAATCTTTGACGTGGTGAAGCTGCCTACAGGGTGTTTTGTAAACAGACTGGCTATAATAATATGTTGCCGATGTAGATTTTGTGTGACACTTGCTAATTAGAGGGCAGGGCAATGTAGCATGAAGGTCTTTTCTCACAATAGCTCTGGCACAGTGACTTTTTGTTTTTCCTTTATTGGAACTCCACTGCTGCACACTGTTGTTGAGATGAAGGAGGAGCGGCAATTGGTCTTAGCTTGTAGACAGCCTGTGGGAAACTCTGCTTTCCCTTCCTGTTCCTTCAAAGAATCCCTGCGCTCCAGCAAAATGGGCGGAAATATTCTTGGCCTTTTTTGATTTTTGGCCCAAACATTGGCGGCTACGTAATTGTTTGTGATCCAAACCTTGGTCGTGCCATCTTGATTAAGAAGAAAGGCCAGAATTCAACAGGATTCAGGTCTGGAGGTGTTTCTTCAGACCAGTTCATACAGGACTGTCCAGAGGACTATTACACCTATTCCATGTATAGTTTTAGTCTATAGATTGGCATATGTCTCAGCTGTACAAGTTCCCCACTGTGCTTGAGTGTTGACTTTCCTAATTCGTTTATGACCTATAGGGGGAGCTCTTTACTCTGTTTTGCATGCTTAGCTGTACTGTGAGGAGAAACTGTGGTCTTGTTTACCTCTTGCCATCTCTAGACCAGCCAAACTGTTTGTCATACATGTGTAACGGCTTAATGACAACTTCCATAACTCACTGGTCTTGCGTCCCACCCTCTTAAGCCCCAGCTTGACGTCATCAAATTCAAGCCCACTAAACCCCGAGCTGTATCAGTCTTGTCCCATGACCTGACCCGTCCTTGCCCTTTCACCTCTTAGGCCTGGTCATGTGACTTGTGAGCAGAACGTCCCACCTGTCTAATAGTTTGAAGCTTGACATCCCCCCCCAACCCCTGGTGCAGAGCTCTCTCTTAGAGCCATTCCGTTTATCCCCCAAAATTGGTAGTTATCATTGGCAAGGCAAGGTCAGTTTTCAGTGTTTTTAAACCAGTCACGTTTTCTCCAGAGGATATCGTTTTGTTCTAAATGTTTCCAGATGGTTATACTCTATCATTACGCCAGCTAACAGTATAGACAGGCATTTTTGCTGTTTTGTTAATGTTGGTTTTGTGTAAGTAACTGAAAATTGACTTTAGAACTTCAGATGAATGAGTTCAAGTTGAATTTGTTCTTTGTGGTTTTAGTCATATGTGTTCACTATTTATTTGGATGTTTGGTGTTTACTTGGAGTAAGGCCACCCATAGGGGGCAGTGCTCAATGTGGTGCGTGTGATGATTATTATTTTCCCACTTCAAAGTCTCACTAGGTTAAAAGTTTCATGATTTCTTTTTTTAGCTTCTCAGTAGTAGATCTCTGAAAGGCCTTGTTAACTGGCTTTTACCTCCATTAATCACAGACTCCGACTATGGCCCTGTGCCCATGTTGTTGGTGTTGCTATCCGCTCAGCTCGGCCTTCGTAAACAAACGAGATGATCTCATGGCAGCGAGGGCCAGAGAGTAGCGGCCAGTGCTGCTCTCCAATCGGTCCCCTCGCCAAAGGAGCAGTGAGACCACCGAGATCACTTTAATGAAATTAGCAAGCAGCGCAAAAGCATTTACGTGGCAGGCATTGGGGTTAATTGGCCCGACCAGGGCTCTGTGGCTTTTTTTTTTAAATGAGGTCACCCTGGGGTCAGACCCCAGTGCTGGCCAGTGGGGATTGGATTACGTTGTGAGGGGTTTGGAAAGGGTCCTCAGGGGTGGGGGAGGGAAAGCCACCAGCAGGTGCCTGGGCTTGATAACTGTAACCATGGCAATGGCTGTGCGGGACAACATTGGCTACCTTTGGGCTCCTCCCTTTTTGGACTCTGGTGCTTCCATTGAACTGTGGTCTGTGCATTTTACAGAATAATTTCCCTGTAAATGGATTGACACTTTGACTGTTTCATTTTTGGCTGACATTAAGATGCATTTTGCCTTTGTTCTATTTTCCTTTTACGTTTCTGCTTAATAAATCCTCTGGCAGAAAATCACGGAGTATATTCAAATCAGATTATGTAGTAATAACACATCTCTTCAGAGATGCAAAATTAAGACAATTTTGGTACTTTGTGTAGTGTGTTTCCATGAAGCACTTGGACCAGTCTCTGCTGTGGAAAGCAGTCTCTTTCCAAATGCCCTGTGGTGTTTGGGGTTTGCTTGAAGATGGCACTGTAGCACAAAGCCGTGAAGGCAGCATCAACCCACAGCCCACATCTACCTCTCCCTTCCTGTGGAGCTTAGTAAAACAGGGTCTGGCAACCCTGTGCCTTTCCTTGTCCCCTGACACCAGACCCATTAGATTAGGGCTCTTTGATGGAGGAGTGTTTGACATGGGTCTGTTCTCATCAAACCACACTGGGTTCAAAGCAGGAACAAAGACTGCAGATCAACAGTGATTGATGGACTCTTCAAATACATGTATGATCTTCAAAAAACAGATTTTGGTCTGCCTAATTTTTCTTTTGACAGATTCTTTAATTCTGACCCAGCACTATAGGCCTGCCTCGGCCACGACAATGGAGCAACACTTCATAAATGCACTAGATGATGCTAGAAAATTGATCACAGTACCTGGATAGAAGACTTTACCACAGGCTTGTGGTTTGACTCTTAGAGCCCAACCGATTTAGTGACTAATTACTGGTTATTGCAATTTCAAGCGCTTCAAAACCATATATCAGCTCATATAATTTTACTTTTTCTATTAAGATTTTAGATTCATTTTAGTTGCCAACTGTGAAACCTGATGCCATATTTCCTGAACTTGAAAACAACAGGTTTGTATTTTAAAAAGTACCTCCTACGGTCCAATTGTATGAACATTTTGTGGCCGATTTACAATTTTAAGGGGCTAAAAGTTAAGATAACTTATAATATCTGCCAGGGATAATTTCACATTTCATACTTAGATTGAACTATTTACACTGCCCCCTTGCTGCTAAAACATGTCATTGCCTGAGAGACAGTGGGTAACATACCCCCACCCTATATTTATAATTCTAATGATTTTAATTAATAATGTTATTATTGTAATTATAGTATTTAATATGGTTAGTTGTTCTTGCATTTTTTGCTTTGGCAGTATTGTAGTTCATACAGTCATACTAATAAAGCCATTCTGAATGGGGAAAAAATATTGTGTTTGGGTCCAACCAATAAGAAAGTTCTGTTTGATTTTATAGGGCTAAAAGTTATTATAACCAACCGTAATGATAACTTGATGTGAAAACTCAAAAACAACAGAAAATCAAGTCAGTAACTTTACAAAGAAATGTAAATGTTCTAACTCAGACAGACAGAGTTTCCCAGAGTTGGGATGCATTTAACATGTTTTTATTTTGTTTATAGTAGTATTTATATATAGTTTATTTATATTTGTTGTTTTATTTCTTGTATAATTTAATTATTGTGTTGTTGCAATAGAAGTGATTGATCTAACAATAGGTCAAGCCCTTGTGTGGGGATGCTAGTTTTAAGTGTGTGGTGTGATGTAAAAGTCTCTGGCTAATGGCCCCATCATAGCTTTTAGTTTCTCTTTAGCACCTTGAGAAAATGACCTTTTTTGGCCTTTTCTGGGTTATGAGGTGATGGGTCAGGGTTCATCCTTGGTTCACATTAGCATGGCCAGTGGGCACTGCTGCTGTATTGTATCTCTGTGCTGGACGGGACTAGCCATGTCACAGGTTCTCTCTCTGGGGACCGCCATACCCCCCCCCCAGAGGCTTGCTCTGTCTCTGTTCTGTCGTGACTTCCACAGACCCATGACCAGAAAGGTCACCTACCCAGTCACATCTGATGTTTGAGGGTCAGGGGGTTGAGTGAGGCCACTGTGGAAGGTTCACCTCTCTTCTTTTGCGTTGTTTGTTCGTCCGTGTTCATGCAATCAAAAGAAGCTTTTGTAATCAATGTGCACCTGATTCAAACAGAGGAAGCAAAGTCAGATGTTCTGACTTGACCTTGGTCACGAATGTAACTTGAATTATTGATCTAATCCTATAAATCCTCTTCACAATCTTGTCTTAGATTAGCTTTCCTAACCCTGATATTTAGCCTAATGTAGGATGATGTAATAGAGCTGTTTGATGTACTTTTTTTGTCATGGTTAGTCATGGCCTGGTGGGATCACAGAGTGCAGTACAGATGTTCTTGATATAGATTGTTTTTCGATTCCAAGTTTTCTTTGTTCTTTTTTGTTTCAGACAAAGAGAGTCTTATCACGGACAGCGGCAAGCTTCACACTCTGGACCTGCTGCTGACTCGACTGAAGTCTCAGGGCCATCGTGTGCTCATTTACTCTCAGATGACCCGCATGATTGACCTGCTAGAGGTGAGCGCACCAAAAAGCTTCTCTTAGTCTCTGGAATGATGGCACAGTTGTTTTGTGGATAGCAGTAATGAATTCCCATCAAACTCTTAAATGGATTTGTCTTGTATTGAATGGCCCATAGTCATTTTCCATCGTGTGGCCTTCAGTAGTTTTTGCTGTAATTACTCAGAAAATGATGAGAAAGGAAAAGAGGGATTGAAAACCTGGCACAAAACACATGCATGTGGTGGGAGAGAGACAGACTTAAAAAGAGAAAAAAAGAAGCCAGAAAGGGTCAATTGTTTTTTATCCTATTGAGCTTTAAACCAGACCTGAAACTAGACCTTTCATTCACGTTCCCAACAGAAGCAGCCTTTAGTCTCATACACCCATTGTTCTTTCTCGCTGACTTTTATGCATAATACCATTTGTAGTTTGTAAGCACTTCTATGAGAATTCCTTCCTATCCTTTTGGTTAAAGTTCTTTTTCTTCTAGACATCTTTGAAGGTTGAAAGAAGCTTCCCAGGTGGTTACTCATGCTTTGCTTCCTCTGTTTGTAGAGTAGTTGATCCATGGGAAAGGTTAATCATGGGAAAAAGCAGGACAGCACCCCATGATTTTGATTGACCATTAGCCCTGACGTGGGAATTTGTATTTCTTTTCCCCCGTTTTTCTACTAATCACTCAGTTAAGATTATAGTATATCACTTGGTTATAATAAGTGCAGTGATAAACTCCAGTTCATGGCCAGTGGGCACAATGGTGAGAGTGTGGAGAGTTTTTTTTTTTAGGGCTGAGACAAATGGAGAAGTCTGCAGTGTGTTTGGTGAATGAAGTCATGGCTTGACCAGTTTTCCACGATTCAATTGGCTTGGCCTGTGTTTAAAAGGCCCAGCTGCAGTCAATTTCAGGTCCCTATATTATCTCTGGGGAAAAGACCCGCTGATTGTAATCTTTGCCATTAGCTTCTTTGTTTTTGTTGTTGTTTTTTTCCACTTTGACACTGCCTAGTTTGGCATGATATCAGCAGTAGTTAAGTTTGGGAGTGGGCACTGATGTCACTATCACTCATCTGTGTAACAGCAGTCAGATCTCTGACTACCTTTTTGGGATTTAAAGCACTGCAAAATTTAGAGACCACCCTTTATTTATTAAGTATCCAGTCAAAACAGATATTAAGTACGAGTTATTTATTTTTTAGCATAAGGAAAGAAAGCAGAAAATACATTGTCGCTCCAAAACGGTAACTTTACAGGAGAAGGCAACAGCCTTCTTTACTTTTAATGTCAGTTAATGTATTGAGATTTTTTTCTATGTAGTTTTAGACTATTACCATTTGTCCATTTATCTTGACATTTTGACACAATGTTAAACTTGTTAAACAACTGCAGTGCTCAAATTATGTAGAAAAATAAAAATCATCAAAAAAGTGGAGTTACGTAGGTTTTTTAGGGGGTGGGAATTTCACAGAAGTGTCAACAACTAAATATAATATGAATACAGGGTGATTCCAAAAGGTTCATCTGAAAAAAATGATTTATTTCACTTATAAATCATTAAAGAACAATGCAGTAAATTGTAAATGGTTTAAATGAGCATAAAGTTTATTAGGTAATTTTACAAGTGCTCAATATGAACCTCCTCCATCTGTAATAGACAAAATCAACACGATAGTCTAATTGATCCCATACTGGATTGAGCATGTCGGGTGTCACTGTTCTCACGGCTCTTTCAATGTGATTTCGGAGATCATCCAGTGTTGTGGAACCAACGACGAACGCTCTGAGCTGTTGGAGGTTCACTGCCGACGAAAACCACGTTGCACAGTTATGACAGATTCACTCTTATTAATGTGGAGAATGCAAAACGCTTTCTGCTCAGGAGTTGCCATCTCCTCGCAGACTGAAGGGAGCCATCTTCCCGGTGACAGTCAGAAACTCTGTGACCCCCTCTTTTAGTTGGTATGTGATTGGTTCCTAGGCGCCTCACGGTTGTAAAAATATGGCGCTTTGAAATCAGATTAATCTTTTAATCACCCTATATTTTCAGTATTTAGTGTGTCCTTTATTACAGCTTCCATTCTTTTCAGGAGTCTTTCTTTCAGTTTTTCAAAGAACTCTGCAGGAATATTTTACCACAGCTCCAAAGTTCAGTCTTAGAAACTGGTTGCATTTTCTCCTCTCTATCTCAAAGATAAAAGCTTCAAGTGCTGTTTATCTGATGGGGACAGTTCTAAATTCTCTAGCGGGTCTTGCTTGGTTGTTAGGAATCCAAATCTTTCTGTATCTTTTAATCATTTTGAACTCCTGTTTTTCACATATTTTCTGCTGACTTTTCCATTTTTGTATGAGCTTTCTGCTCTATTAATGAAAACAGTGTTTCAGATGTTTACAACATTTTGGCATAATACATTAGAAGTGAACACCAATGCTGCGTTCACATGTTTGCATTGAAAAAACAACAGTCACTCCACATCTCATAGCGTTTCGTGGCTGATGGCGACATGAAGCCTCGCAAACATTGCCCTGGTGACCAGCTCTTAATTAAATGGATGATTATTAGAGAAGAGTTTTATCAGTGACTGTTGTTTATGTAAGGTGGAAAAAAGCAGGAAGATGCTCTGTACTCTCTTATTTTTATTGTACAATACTGAGCCCATCTGGAACTCAACAATGAACTTGATGTCCATGGCTCCCAAAAAATCAACATCTGGTTTATTCTACCGCTGCGGTCAACGACAAACTGGTGCTGGCAGAATTTTCTGTTGAGACTGAATCGGATATGTATCTGACACATTTAGCCGATATCAAATTGGTTTAACAAGGTCAGTATCGATAATTGCCATTTTGACTGGACACTAAATAAATGGAGGGTGGTCTCTGACTTTTGCACAATATGCTGAATACTCCAGCATCCTATAATACACATGAAAAAAAGGAAATTGAAGGACATTTTATAGTTCTGGTCCTGTTCCGCGTTCTTGATTTTGACTTATGATGCTGTCCATGGAGAGTCCTTGACTCCAATTGTACTTAGTGGACTTCTCAGATTTTACTTATTTATTACTTTACTCGAGTCCCATTCGAGTCAGTTCCAAATGTGTTTTGGGCAGAATTCCGAAGAGTTAAATCATGTTATGTTTGGCGCCGCTCTGCTGGCCAGGAGGTGGACTCTCAGTGATGTAGAACATTTTCAGTCCCATCGGCACCTCATGAGTTGAATTGCAAAGGGGGTTGGGTTTTTTGCCTCAGTGTCATTTTGGCCGGAGCTGGAGACCTGATCAAAGGACGTTAATGTCAACAAGAGTGCTAATGCACATTTCACATAGTCCAGATGTGCTTTTGCAAGGGAGGCCAGAGGAGCCCCAGGCCTGATGGAGTGGAGGCTTCACTCTGGGTGGCGTGGGAGGGTGGGAGGTCACTGTTCACGACTGGTTGGGGATTCATTTGGAATTCTTTCAGCTAGGAAAATGGGCTTATGGTGCTAATGAGACTTATGCTGCCAGCTGTAGTGTGAAGGAGGACTTTTGTGAGGCCTAAAACAAGCTTTTTATTATTTTATGCATGACTGACTAATGTTACTTATCTATGATATGTTCTGTATGTGTCCAATATGCTTTATTTAGTGTGTGAACTTTTCCATCATTATCTCACTGTTCTTAAGGAGTACATGGTGTACAGGAAGCACACCTACATGCGACTGGACGGTTCATCCAAGATCTCAGAACGTCGGGACATGGTGGCAGACTTCCAGAGCCGGTGAGCTGTCAGTCAAAGCGGAGTTGGGGGAAGGGAGCGTGGGACAGGACAAGAAGCTCAAGTTTCTGATCTGTCCAACAGCACAGACTAGGTTGCAGATGTTAGCGTCTGTCTCTGTTTAGACTAATTGGACCTTGTTTTTCAAATGTCTAAAACCCTCTTCCCTGATGCTGCCTTCAGCCCGAGAGGAATTTCGGTTTTGGTTCTCTCTCTCTGTCTCTCATTGTCTCCCTCTTATTCTCTCTCACACCCACACTTTTCTTTTATCTCTCTCTGGTTTTCTCATGATTTCTCTCCCTTCCTTACTATCCCTCTTTTTCATTTAATCTCTTTCTTTCTTCTTTTTCTTTCATTCTTTCTTATCTGTTTCATTTTCTTTATGATTCCTGCTCTCTCACACACAAACTTTTTTCTTGCTTCTCTCAGTTTCTCTCTCTTTCTTTTCTTTCCCTTTCTCTCTGTTTCTCTGTTGTTAGTTCTCATTCTCTCATTTTCTTTATTTGCTTTCTCTTGACCTCTTTCTCATTTTCATTTTTTCTTTTTCTCTGTATTTTCTAATCCCTCTGTTTCTCATACTTTTCTCTCTTTATCTGTATTTTGTCTTTCTCTCATTCTCATTCTTGTTCTGTCTTTTTCTTCTTTCTCTCTTTCTCTTTGATTCTTACTTTCTCTATACTTTCTTCTATTTCCCTTTCTATTTTTTTCATCCCCCCTCCCTTGACCTCCCTCTCTAAGGCTCTGGTTTGCATTATCTCTGTATTGGTGGACTCTGTGGGGTCTGCTTTCCATTTTGGAGGAGGGTGTGTGGTATATTGAAATGTCTCTTGCTGTAAATCCTGGCAGGCCGGACACGGGCACGGTCTGTCTCTTCTTTGTTTTCTCTGTCTCACTTTTTCTCTCTTCCTTGGCTTGCAGGACGGATATTTTTGTCTTCCTCCTCAGCACAAGAGCGGGTGGCCTTGGCATAAACTTAACTGCTGCAGACACGGTGAGGCTGTGTGAAAGCGCTGCTCTTTACAGCATAATCGATGACAAATGAGTTGCTTGATCAAGAGCCTTTAGTTACAACTCATCAGCTGCAACAAAAGTTTGAACAAACACCAAACGTTTGTGGATGAAGTTGGATATCACCAAGCCATACTTAGAATACACTATCCTCATATTTGTTTAAAAATTGGTAACATCAGCTCAACTTTTAGAATTTCAAGATTTGTTGGCTTGCCTCAACTTTTACATGGTTTACACTTTTCAACATACTTCCTATTTTTCCCATGGTAGAACAATAGTAAACTGTGGCCTAAGGAAAGGAAGTTTATATAAGCAGTGCGTCTGTGAGGTGGTTTGTCAGAGGATGTGACGTTTTGAGTAAATTTATTCCTGTGTGTCCTTGCAGGTGATTTTCTATGACAGTGACTGGAACCCTACAGTGGATCAGCAGGCCATGGACAGAGCTCACAGGCTGGGCCAAACCAAACAGGTCACTGTCTACCGCCTCATATGTAAGGGCACTATTGAGGAGCGCATCTTGCAGAGGGCCAAAGAGAAGAGTGAGGTACATTCCCATGCAAAAAGCTCAAATTATATTGTTTTTTTTCCCCTGATAGATCATTTTAATGCATTCCTTAATAACATTTAGGTGCATTCTCTTATTTGCCAGTATTTTGTAAAGGTACTTTTTGCATTTTTATGATACCACCTTTATATTATATCAGACAGATACCCCTATCTACCAATATGTCATAATTTTTTGCATTGTCTGGTGCTGCCTTTGTATGATGTTGGAATAATGTAATTCAGTGTATTTCAATGTATAATGTACTCAGTGTCATTTCCGAGTTTCTGTTGGCTGGTAAATTCCAGTATTTAACTAGTAAAACCTTTAAAAAAAATCCAGTTGGACACAATGTCTGGTAAACAAAATTAATGAAAATCATCTATAAAGTTTTAAATAAATATAATCCTGTGGTGCTGGCCCTCTGCTGTTCTGGGAAAGAGGCTGCCCACTGGAATTCCACCGTTTAACGGATGGCAGAGCCTCGCTCAAATTCAAGGAGCCTAAACTCTGCATTCCCCTGACTTCAAAAATGCATCTTTTGTCATGAATGTAGGGATGTATTTCAAAAGGAAATAATGTTAAATATGAGTCTTTAAAGCAACAGCTAGGCTAACATAGGAAATTAAAGTCACAGAAAGCTAGCCTGTATGTACACGTTCAAACAGCTAACAGATATGCTCAGAGACTTTGTACTTAATCATATCATTTATGAGTGGCATGTTTATACTGATCTGATGGTCAATAAAAATGTTATTCATTGCAATAAAGCACAGAATTGTGAACTGAATTGTCTCACAGTTAGAGCTGTGTTGTCCTGGTTTCAAACAGACTTTAGGAGTGATTGAGGAGAAGAGGAGGAAGTTTTTAGGATAAACCTTGAGCACGTGTGAAGATGCTGCAAAACCTTAGATAGAGTTGAATGATAAGTAGTAACACAAGGAAGTTTTTGCGTGAAGTTAACAGAAATGACCAACACTTTAAACATTTGTCTGGTAAACTGAATTATTACCGTGCACCATGACCGACACAATTTGCTAGTGGAAACTCTAATTACACTGAAATTACACTATTGTTATACAGTTATTAATGAAACTATTCACTATACTCTTCTGTCTTCTGTGTCTCAGATTCAGAGGATGGTGATCTCAGGTGGAAACTTCAAACCCGATACCCTCAAGCCCAAAGAAGTGGTCAGTCTTCTCCTGGATGATGAGGAGCTGGAGAAAAAACGTGAGTTGATATTTTCAAGGACTCTGTGAGAAGAGTTGCATGAAAAGCCATGTGGCTCCTGCAAAAGGCTTGTTCTCAATTAATTTGTTTAGCGCACATTTTGACCTCAGCCTTCTAAGAAATAGCACACTGTCCGAAGAAAATAACACACTCAGTCACAAAAGGGCTCCCTTAAAGCTTCAGCTCATTGCGCTAGTCAGCCCACTTTACACTGCTGTTATTGTCTTTAATAGCATGTGTTTATAGGGTCCTGCTGAGTCTAACTGTTTTATTGAGGATTAGGTTTGGCCGTGACTGACCTCCCAAGCAGGGGTTCTTTCTGCTTCTGGCTTTTGGGTGACATGTTTGTGTTTATGGACAGTGCGCTTAAGGCAGGAAGAGAAGAGGCAGCAGGAAGAGAGCAGCAAGGTGAAGGACCGCAAGAGGAAGAGAGAGAAATATGCAGAGAAGGTAACTCTCCCCTTGAGATGGTTTAAGAAAGCATTTGTTTTCATCCCAAATTCCATTGTGCTTTTATATGCAGGTATAGGCCTTCAGAGATTAGAGAAAAAATGTTTCTATCTCTCTGCAGAGAAAAAAGGAGGATGATGTAGAAGCAAAGAAAAAGAAGGAAGGTGTCAACTTGGTCATCCCATACGCTCCCTCTGCAGACAATTCCAACCTGTCAGCAGATGGGGAGGACTCCTTCATCAGTGTGGACATGGACTCGGCCATGCCCAGCCCCTTCAGTGAGGTGAGCCGAGTCAGGCTGCGCTGAGGGGATACTAACAAGGAAAGGAGAGAGGAGGACATACAGAAAGGCTGAGTTAAAGTGATAGTTCAACAGAAAACATAAATTTACACAACTTTCCCTTTATCCCAAATAGTCATTTAGCCTAGACATGCAGTGTCCAAAGTTTGATTATTTAGTTAGAGTAAACAGATTGCTCCAATTTTATTGCACTTCACCTGCTAACTGCTAGAGCTCCAGTTTTACCTGTTGCACCCTAAAACAACTTGACAACCATTTAAGATATCCTCAAAACAGAGAATATGCCACATGTGGTATCGTGTGTGTGTGTGTGTGTGTGTGTGTGTGTGTGTGTGTGTGCGTGTGTGTGTGTGTGTTATATCACTCTGAAGTCCGAGGACAGATCAACACTATATCTGCAGAGTTGCCTGTATTGCTGGTGTATTAGATTAGTGTGTACAGATCAGTCTTCAGCAGCTATTTTTTCTACTTTTTATTTGTTGTTGTTGTTTATCATCGCTTGGTAGCCAATCAGAGGATTTAATACACAATCCAGCAGATCCAAAGCAGGGATTTAGCTTTAGACACCCTCCCACATCGCTGTGTTTTGATTTTGAAAGTGTGAATGTCGACATAACGCTAACAGGTTTAAACTTGACTAGCAAATTCCAGCACAACTTTTGAAAACTTAGACATCTGACTTTATAAAAACAAGATTTTCCTCTAGATGGGTGCTCAAATATTACAGATGAATTTCAAGGGCAGCAATGATGAGGCCAGACACTTGTGAAATGTCAAGTGTATGATGTGGCTCTATACAGCTAAATAGCAGAAAAAGCATAAAGGAACTGCTGACAGAGATAAGAGAAATGGTCACACACCTGGGCAATTACACATTAAAAGCTTCCAGTAACTTCTACGATCATAAAGTGGTTGATTATTAGTATTATTAATTCAAATTATTTTGTTCCATACACTTTTGTTTCTTTTTTTTTGTTAAAAATAAATATGAATTTCCGATTTTGAGTTTTATGCATTTACAGGCTGTTTTTTTTATATTGAATATTACAAATATGTGCTGACTAGTATTACTGAAAAGCTGACAAATAACTTGATAATAGTGTAATGTATCCCAAAGTTACAGTCAAAAATATAAAGGTAGGCTTAGCCAGCCTCTTTTAGACTAAGGGTAACAGCTCAACACAGTTTAAGTGTGTGATGTTTTAGAAATGCAGCTTTCACAGTACTAATCGGTCTGTTTGTTTGTTTTTGCTGAACTTACCACTTATAATGATGTAGTTTGCCAGTTTAGTTAATTATGATCTGACTCTTATGTGACTTAGATTGACTTTTATTCTTAGACAGAGATCAGACATTTTCTAACTCTTGTGAAGAACTTTAATCTATCACCCTCCTCCTTTCCTTCCTCTCTTCTACCTAACGGCCCTGATGCCTTTCCAACGTGGTGCTGTCCCTCTGTCCCTGTCTCACCCTTAGAGTTGTGTCTCTCTGCAGATTTCTCTGAGCAGCGAGCTGCAGCCTGGCTCTCTCCCAGCCGACGAGAGCAGCAGCGATATGCTAGTGATCGTAGATGAGCCCGTGTCGTCTGCCCCGCAATCCCGCGCCACCAACTCCCCCGCCTCTGGCACCGGCTCTGTGTCAGACAACATGAACGGTGGGTAGAGCCCTTACACACCCACAGCTTGGTCTGAAACTGGAAAACAGAGATGTAGAATTAAAGGAATTTTGCTTCCTTACTTTTGGACTGAAGCTATCTTGTCAAACACTTGTCTTAATTAACTTGTTAAGTAATCTGAAATGGATTTGCTGATGTGGTTTCTGACACTGTATAACTGTGTTATCTACAAAATTGGCCAAAGGTATTCAGCAGAATTCAGGCTGCAAGATGGCTGTTTATACTGATTTTAGCTATACAGTTAGACTGTAGGTCTGACTACATATTCCTTTCAATGGACAATCTCCATTTAAAATGCTGTGTGGTCCAGGAATAGGCTCAATCCCTGTCAACACTATCTGTGCAAAAGCACTTGCTCTGGAATCAAGAAATAATCATGATTTTGACTTTGCTGCAGTAACAACCTCTGTTTCTCTGGGAGGGTTTTATGCTAAATGTAGGAACATTGCTGTGAGGATTTGTCTACATTCAGCCACAAGAGCATAAGTGAGCTCAGGTACTGATGTTGAATGATTAGTTCTGGATCTCAAACTCCACTCCAACTCATCCCAAAGGTATTGGATGGAGCTCCATCAGTGTCTGCTGAGCTCCATATGCAAGAATTAATGGTCAGGCAATTAAGAGCCAAGAAAGCCTGGAAAAGCACATTTAAAATAATGAATTGCATGCAGATTGAAAAATTTGAATGGCTTGCCGCACTGGGGCTATAATTGACATTGGTAGACATTGAAGAGTTATCTTTTTGTCAAAGCAGTTCTCGCATGTGCAGTGAGGTAAATGGGGCTCTGTTGATTATTTAATGTAAAGTATATTTGCTACTGCGGTTTGTAGAGGAAATCCTGCGTTGAGTTGTATACACAGGCTTTCATCATTTCAGCTATTCTTTTCACAGACCTTGCTGAGTCTGCCCTTTCTTCAGTTTGATTTGTTTTGTCTGTCACCGTGCCTCCAGTACAAAGAATAATTGGCTAGCCGAGCAGCTGATATATTCTGTTTCACACTGCTGGAAGGGCGCTCGTGTGGGCCTTGGCTCAGCTTTTGCAAGCTGTATGTGCTGCAGCTCTTTTCTCTTTGTCTTCCTCTCAATTTTTGGAAGCGCTGCATGACTGCAATCAAATCCCACATAAACAAAATGGCTCCAACAGGGTAGCCTTTAGCATGGATTTGGCTCTTTGCCTGCCTCTTGAGTGAAGGGCAATGCTAATAAGCAGTGTTGCTGTCAAGATTTTGCAATTTAAAGCGCTGAGGGCTGCAGGATTGGAGCTCTCTGAGGAAACTTGAGCAGGAGAGTGGCTGTGAGGGAGACAGGACTTGGGGGAGGCTACCCTGTCTAGCCCTCAGTGGCTATATCCTGGCTTGCACCCAAGTGCAGAGGCTGCCTTGGCATCCAGCTTCATCCACAAACATGCATTAGAAGATGAGAAAATAAAAGTGTGAGAAAAAAAGGAAGCAGGAAAGTCTGTGTGTGAAAATATTAAGCCCTGGAAGTCAGAAAACTGACTTTCAAGGAACAGTTACAGTTTTCCAAATCCTAGTTGATTCTAAATGTAGTTGATCAGCCAAGACATGTTTGGTGTCCAGAGTTTACTTCTTTAGTGTTGCACTGGGGCTAAGAGGCTAATGTAGTTCAATAAATGGCATAATAAAAACTGTCATCACACACTGGACCAAAGAACTGACGAAAGTCAGGTTTTTGTCAGTTTTTACAAAGAACAGTTTGTCATACAGTGTAAGAAACCACAGTTAACCTACTTAACTCATTTTTGACATAGTTTGTGATATCATGTGCAATATACACTTTATAGCCAAAAATATGTGGACAATCCTAATTATTGGGTTCAGCCAAACCCATTGCAAACAGGCGTATAAAATCAAGCACACAGCAATATCCGTAGACAAACATCGGCAGTAGAACGGGTCATACTGAAGAGTTCAGTGACATCAAACATGGCACTGTCATAGGATACCACCTTTGCCACAAGTCAGTTTGTGAAATTTCTGCCCTGGTAATGGAAGCATCTAGGAGCCACAACAGCTCAGCCATGAAGCAGCAGACCACGTAAACTCACAGAGCAGGGTCGCTGAGTGCTGAAGCGAGTAGCTTGCAAAAATCCTTTGTTGCATCATTTATTACAATTCCAACTGCTTCTGGAAACATGAGCACAATAACTGTGCATCGGGAGCTTTATGAAATAGGTTTCCATGGCTGAGCAGCTGCACATAAGCCTAAGATCGCTATGTGTAATGCCAAGTGACTGCTGGAGTGGTGTAATCAACTAAACACACTAGACTGTGGACCAGACTCTGGAATGATCAAACACGCTATGCATTGTCTTTTTTCATTTTGAATAATTGAATTAATCGTAGCGTTAAAATCTTTTAAGCCCCTGTTCATTTTTCATGAGAGAAGCCATTCAATGTGAAGAAGGCTGCAGCACAGCTTGATCAGTTAAACAAGCACGACCACAGCTATAAAAAAAAAAAAAGATTTACCTTGCACTGCTGTAAAACCTTCTAAAGTCAGACAACATATCACGACTGATTCAGGACATGGACAAACATTACACATTAAAAGAAATCATGTTAAAAGAAAAAAGATTGCAAGATATAATTACTTCTGTGCATCTCAAAACAGCAGATGGTGTGATTTCAGACATTTAAGTTTCATTGACAATCATGATAGAAACTATCATAATGTCTATCAAACTATCATACTGTCAATATGTCAATGTGTGACAATATAATTATTACATAGGCAGGCTAATGTAGCGTTAGATGTCTTGTCCAAGGACACTTATTGGTGTAGCATGGTGTGCTTGCCCAGGCAGGTAATCAAACATCCCTGTCTGCCGTTTAATATTACCCACTTTACTGTACCAACCTTCGTTCTCAATTATACATTTCCATTACTTGTTAGCTGCATTATCCTTTCTAGTTCCAGTTTACAAGTAAGAATTCGACTTCACCAAATATGTCTTGGCTGAGCAGCTAAATTTGGGGAAAGTGGACAATAGTGTAAAAAAGACAGATTTGCTTTGTTTTGCTGGGTTTGGCAGGTGCACATTAGTATATTTTGGTCTCTGCAAGGTCATATCCTCCAGGCGGATAGTTGGGGTTAGGTTTGCAGCCAGATGTTCCAGCTGAACTCGTCCTCTGTTACTCCTGTAGGTGTCTCTTCTCAAGACACATCCAGTCCAGGCAGAGGAAGGTCCGGTAGGAGCCGAGGTCGGCCCAAAGGCTCCGGAGGGGCCGGGAAGTGCTCCAGCAGGAAGGGTCGAGGAAGGAAGTCGACTGCAGGCAGCGCAGCAGCCATTGCTGGGGCAATGGCAGGAGCAGCAGCCGCCTCAGCCGCTGCATACGCTGCTTACGGCTACAGTGTATCCAAAGGTGAATTTTGATTACACACACAACTCAAACCAGCAAACTTTCGACTCCATCTTACTCTGATCCAGATTAGGGATGTAAGTATGTTATGTGTTTGCTGATGAATGACCAATGCTAGCAACATACATCAAGCTGCGTTGTGTGCATCAGGGTGCAATAGGCCAATTGCAAATCCAATGCCATAATTTAAAACACAATTACCTGTATCTGTGTTGAATAATAATTTGTTTTAATATTTTATTTGTATTATTGTTATGCTCAGGAAAGTACTAAAATGGCATAGGAGCATTCCAAAACCTCAACACTCATGACAATGAATATGCACGATTATGCAAATTCTAAACGCCCCTATGTTGCCCTCTTGCTAAACCCCACCTCTTCCTGACACTACCCTGCATGCTGTCTCTACGTTTTCTGAGATGAAGCAGAGCAGAAACAAAAATAAGCTCCCACTGTATCTTTCATAATCAAAAAGATTCTGATTACATTGACTTACATTTGTAAGTGGTGTTACTCCGGCACCAGTTGCTCAATTTCCCTCTCTCAGATTTGAATCTTTATCTTCTACACTTGCCTCAGTGCAACGTCAGTGTTTATCCTTAATGCCAAGCTAATGTTAGCGTCTAGTGCTAACAAGAATGTTAAAGCAAAATTAGCATAAATTAACAGCTCTACACACAAAGTTTCCCCCTGCTCAGATTTGAGTCTTTATCCTCTAAACTTGCGTCAGTGAAGCTTCACTGAGCCGGAATGAACCGGTGCTGTGAAACTGTAGCAAGCTAAGCTATTGCAGTGGACTGCTGCCTGCTACTAGAGCAGCGCTACACACCACAGTTTATTAGATGGATGTGGAGTATATTTTAGCTAACAGCTCACTGCACAGTCCAAACATTTCAAACAAGTAAACCACGTCGGCACAGGTTCTGTAGCTGTAAGCAAGTTTTCTGTCGGCATGTTACAATCCTCTCTTTGGCGTATTTCAGTTTTTTACACCGTGATGGGTTCCAGCTCTTTTGTGACTTTTAATAGAATATTTTGAACTCTGCGTTGTGATGACACACTTGCTACAAACACAAGTCTATATAATCATAATAGGCCACAGCAGTTTGTCCATTTAAGTTAAAGTGACAGGGTGTTGCAAGCTGTTGCAGATTTCCCAGTGCAGAAGGAAAAAATGGTTAAGCGTTATGCTGTTTCCAGCTGCTGGAAGGTGAATGCATCATTGAAGCCTTCCAAATGATCTGAAACAGAGTGGCTGGTTTGTTTTCTGACATCTCTGAGGAGTTTAGCATGAACAGTTTGTACCTTACATTTCAGCCCAGGCTGCTTTTTGAACAAAGCACAATATAGGGCAGCCAATCAGAACATAGGTCATTTATATATTTTAATATTAAAGGCAGTTATAACAAACAACGTTTTTTTAGACATAAATAAAATGTAGAACATGTTCACTTTAACATGACGTTACGAGAATCTCTTCTCTTTCAGGTATTCCTGCTTCTGGTCCATTGCAGCCTGCATTGGCTCGCTCTTCCGCTACACCTGCCTTCGTCCCTGTGGGCACCTCCTCCCCGCAGGCTAAAGGCAGCACCATGGGCCCTGGCTCTCAGATGCTAGCACATGGCAGCTCCCACATCCATCACAACCCCTCCAAGAGAGGCAAAGGACCCAGTAGCCATGGGGGACGGTAGCAGTCTGAGTAGGGTTTGTGGTAGGCTAATGTGTAATTCTAGATTGGCCAGTAATTTCACTCTTGAGGCTAAACCCCCTCATGGTTTCTTATGATGTCTATCCATCGCAAAACATTTCACCAGCCCTGCTGTCACTGTGAAACCTTTCTTCATTTCCCTGTAATTTAGCAGTGAAGTGATCTTACCCCCTAAATCAAAGAGGAGCAATCTGGGAGGTCTGGAAAAAGACTGCACAAGAGAATAGTGGGAAAAGTGGAAATGCTGTTCTTCAGTTGAAATGCAAATCCCTATTTATTTCAAGAGGCTTGTGGTTGAAAGCATTTGGTTTATGAAGGGCAAAAGACTTTTGATTAACATGAGAGAAAAACAATGAATTTTTTTGGTACAAGGCAGTGAAATTGTCCAATACATGGCATTGTGCACTGAGCAAAGGGCTGCATAACAGTTTCTGGAAAAAAGGCAATTCACTTGCTTTCACAATTAGGTAAAAACACATTCTCTCCTATTGAGCCTCTCTCTCTCCTGAAAAAGGTGCAGATGTGTTTGGTGATCAAGAACAGAACAGGAATGCAACACATCTCTCCTCTATTGCACTTGTTGATCAGAGACATGTTTTGGGGACAGAGAGGCAAATATGCAGATGCAAGTTTTTTTTTCTCATTTCCTCTAATAGCTGGAAATGACTTGCAGGCTTCTAAGAACATTGTTGCAATTGTGAAACAGAGAATACAGAGCAGGGAACGGGGGAGGGGTCAAGTGTTCGCCAAGCGCACACCCTTCATCAGTAAAGACATCTTTAGTTCAACAGAACACGCAAGACTGCTTTTATAAATGACTATTTTTGTGGAAAAGTCTCATCAGCATTATTGTAGTATGAACATCAACCATTCACAATGCCAAACAGCCTTCTCTTTCTACAGTTATTTGCCGCAAATTGAATTTTGGCTTTAAATACTAATATATATTTTGACCAGGAAGGTGAAAAAGAGTTACAGGTATTTTGTAGAGGAGTGAAATGTAGAAGTGGGCACTGCTTAAAATTGTCACCACTCCACTTTATCAAGGCTGACTTCATATTCTTTAATGGATGTAAAATGTATCATAGCTTAAGTTAAAAGTTGGTAATTTATGAAGATTTGTGCTAACTGTAAATTGTATCGAAGCCATTTATTTTTAAAAGATAAATGTGTTGCAAATTCATAAGTTTTTGTGGCATCAGTGGTTTTGAGGTTTATTTTGTCTTTCAACATGATAATATTGTGCAGCGTTTGTAAATACTGCAGTGGATATTGCTCCTTTCAAAGTTATCCATATTTCCCATATTGCTTGTCTATTTTTATAGGTCACTGTGTACATACCAGAGAGAAAAAGTGGTCATTTTACTAACTTGGAGTAAATCCAAAATAAAAAAAATCCAAAATAATTTCAGATGCATTTGTCTGATTTATTCTTTTGACTTTGTGGTAAAATGCTACCACATTGACACTTTTTGTAATCAGTGTGATTCACGAAGGAAGATATTGACGATTATTGATTAAGCCAGTGGTATATTTAGCTGTAACCAGTCAGTAGACATTCCGGTCTATGTAGTGTCTACGTAGCACTCAGTGGGTTGCCCTATACAGAGCCTGGTATGACGCACGTAATAGTTAGAAATGCAGTACATGAAGAACATAAACATGCAAAATTTAATCTGTGTTGTAGTATGACCTCACCCTTTACTGTTCCATGCCATGCCTTGTTTGGTCAGGTGAGCTAGCACATTGATTCAAATCAGGGGTGTTTGATTCTGGATGCTATGTAGAATCCCCTTTGAATTCGGTTGAAATGGATCATAAAATGGGTCATGAGGGTGTCTTTGGGAGACCCCTGTAAAAACTATTGACCAGCTTTCTGGTAAGAATAATCATTAGAGGCCTGAAAAGTGGGGATGTGTATGATTATGCACACAGCCTGAAGATATATACCACTTTCTAGCTAAAAGACAAGCCACCTGACTTTATCATCTCTCTCTCCTGCTTCTTCTGACCTCAGAGCAGAGCAGACTGTAAACACAGGACTTCCAGGGTCAGTCTGTTCCCTGCTCCAGCTTGCGTAAACCTGTATGTGTATTTAGATAGTGGTCAGCTTGAGCCATGTCCAAAGTCAGTCCTGCATCTGCCAAGTGTTAGTCAGCTGTGTGGAAACAAGGAGGCAAGCCGATGTTGTGGGATGGGTTTTTGACGAACATACATGACTGCACTATGCTTGTCCTACTGCTGATTTTGATCAGCGGTGTCGGTGTCTGCATTAGGCCAAGATGTAAGCAACAGCTCTAAAAACTTGGTAAATATGTCAATGTCCTGAAGCCACCACAGTCTCACACTAACAGTAAAGAAGTACTAAACAATGAAAAAATGAGAACCACAAGGGACGGGAAGAAATGGATGTGAACCATTTTATTCAAGGACACAAGTAAACAATTGAACCTTTTACAACAAAGGTTTTTTTTTCCTTAGGCGTAAATAAAAATCAAAATGGCTTAAGAACTGAAAGTCAGCTTTTGTGCAAATCAAATGGACAAAAATAACCATATTTTGAGACAGCTGTGCAGAAACAGAACCATTCACCTTTTTGAGGTTAGAACTTACCAAGCATGCACGCATCAGACTTTTACATGTTTTGCACAACAGTGTTTGACCCATTTTGATTATTTTGCTACCACAGACAGAGCTTATATTGCAAGGACCAAAGAAACATGAGGCTAATGCACATGTCATGCTACTCAATTACAACATATTCTAGGGACAGATTAAAATACCTAGTTTCCCTTTATACAGTACAATTAATTAACCACTTGTAATATATGGGATGGAATCACTGAACACAATCACAACAACCACAGTGTCATCTTGGAGCATGTTATGACTCAGAATGGAGTTTGACCGCCTCTAGCTGTCTAAGCAAACACAGGCTGCTGAGCTGCTAGCAGAATGGGCCTAATGATAGCTAGACAGGCTGCCTCGATGGAGAACAAGTGAGGATCATCTACATCAGGGCAGCTGTGCCTCATGAAATCGGCCAGGCGGAGCAGGTACTCGATGTTGTGGCCCGTCTTCCCCTTGCACACAGCGATTTGGGCTGCGATTTCCTCTGCGCTGGCCGGCCCAAGGTAGATGGGGTTGTCAGCCGTGGCGATGTAAACCAGGGCCTGAATGGGTGACTGATCCTCACCGCGTGGGATGAATTCCACAAACTGAGTAAGGTAGCCCCCTCGTACGGACTCCCTCACGGTCAGATACTTGAGGGACTCTTCAAGCTGGGAGCCAGTCACTTCGAAAGCAACACCCCATGTGCATGCCTGTGTGAGAGATCATCATTCTTATTATTACAAGAATAATAACGGTTCAAATGATATACTCTCTTATGACATACTTTAAGCATATATGATACAATATTGAATACTTACATCATCCTCCTCAATGAGCGTCACAACTCTTCCAGGCTGTTGACATCAGAGAAAAGCAGTGTCATTATGACGACAAAGCCACGCAGTATAGTGACGTGATAACGCATAGATTTCTTTCAATCATAACACAATTAACGCTTCAACTCACCGTTTCATCGTTGCCACGATGGTAATTATCTCCATGCCAAAAGCGCCTTTTGTAGCCCCGAATGTACCCGACCTTGCTCCTCTTGTACTTGAAGTCGGGCTTCCACACCAGTGAACCGTAGCCGAAAATCCAGAGGCTGCTCTTCCCTGTTATGATGTCTTGAGGCTTCATGCTGAAGAGTGTGATGCTGTCTCCGGTGTCTGATGCTGGAGTGAATCAAGGCGGCTGGGAGGTGTAACAGAACTTAGTGTACTAACCGAACCGGTTAAACCAGCTAGCTAGCTAACTTGCTAGTATTAGCTTCCTCCGGTCTAAGAGGAGAGGTATCGGTTGGCTCGCCGCTATACCGCGAACGGCACTGGAGCCCAACTGCTTGGCAGTTGTGAGGATGGAGGTACGCGGGTGCTTTTGCTTTGCCTGGTGCATGCCGATGCTTTAGTGTGCCCGCATCTTCGCCTTAAAACGCCATTTTCGCCTCTTCGGCTCAAAGCTGGAACAGAACGGAAACGCAAACGCTTGGTGGCTAGCCCACTAGCCGGCCTCTGTACCACTCCCAAAATAAAAAAATACAGTACGGGATACCTAACTGGTTAGAAATGACTAAATTATGTATGCTAACCAGATCAATAAATATACAACTACCGCTTTCCCGTACCGCTGTTCCCGGCCGTGTGATGAAATGAAGGTCGTCCTCTTTATGCTGTAAGTATCCATGGGACTACGTCACCGCGTTCGTCTTCTACGCCAATAGTCTTTTAGAGGAGGCGGGCTTCTGTGCCTCTTATCCAATTACATTCTTATGGTGTCAAAACGCCACGGATTGCATAATCATTCGAGCGTCTTATTGGCCAAGAAGCCCACACCGAGTGCTACCCTTTTCTTCAACTCATTGGTTTAGCGACTGTCAATCATGATTCCCTCCGACGCTTATTCGTCGAGCGAGCTGCCGTTTAAAAGCTTGCATCTCATTATGGCGCCTGTGGCTGATGCAACTTGAAACAAGCGTTTCGTTCGCTTCTACCACCCAAGATACGCTGAGTACATGTTGCATCAGTCCGAGAAATCCATGCTGGAGAAATCAGGATTCTTAGAAGATTACAACATGAAACAGAGTCGTTAGAATGGGGCACATGCATGTGTTTGTCAAATAGAAATCGCTTTTGACTTTGGCCTAGTACTTAAAGTGCCACACTTCAGGGAGGATGTAAGCCGATTTAATCAAGCCAAGCAAAAACTTGCTTGAGTTAAGAAGTCAAGGCTGTCCGGTCAGGAGAACAGCACCCAGGGTTTGTCTTCTCCTGCCTGCACTGCCGTTCGCATTTATGTGATTGGTGACCACCGAAATCTGGGCCCCAAGCACAGTAATGTACCCAGGCGCCCCCTCAAAAGAAAATAAAAAAGGAAAAAAGGTGTAAAGTATTTACTATGTTGTATTTCTTTATGAGGTTGATTAGTATATATTTGAGGGTTAAACAGCTAACAATAAGGAAAATTTGCTTTGGATCATCAGTCTTGCTGTACCTTAATAAAGATTACACTTAAACTTGGTATATGTTCAAAACAATGTAATAAAAAAGAAAATTCGAAAGAGATATATAATAATAAAATTATATATATATATATAATTACTGTAATTTTCACTGAAACTGATCAACAAATGGTTTATTGGTTGGAACACTATTAGCGACCTACTTCGGTGAGCTCACCTTATCTCATGTTTTCAGTTGCATCAGAAAAGGAAGAGGTGCCACACTCTCCTCCTCAGTGACTCTGACTGTCTCTGGAACTAACAGTGTGCATTTTATGAGTTAGTACTTTCACACTAGACAAGGCAAGGACGGAGACATAGATGCATACGCATGCAGATCTGAACACAGCTGGAGCGGGGCGGAGTTTGTACAGTTCGAAATCCAGCGGAAAACAAAACATGTGGACCAGACACAGAAATATGAGCCATTAAAAGACATTTTTGCCGATGGCCATATACAGAGCCAAGCAGACAACAACAGTATTCATATAGAACAGGAAAAGAGTACAAAGTTGCACTCCTTTTCACTTTCACCATCTTGGATTTTCATGCGTTTTCTGCCTGCATGTTTATATTGGTTGATGTTCCTCCATGTCAGAATCCATTGCAGCAAAAGTTGAAACGGTTTGAACTTTTTTGACGCTTGATGAAGCATCTTTTCACTGCATACAGGCATGTTTCTATTCCTATAGAGCTGATGCAGCGTCCTAACTGGAATACATTGGGGGGACTACGTTTCTGACCCTAGTGTGAGGGCACTCTTAGCTGCTGGGTTGAGACTAACTTCGTTTGGTTATGATCACAGAAATGCTGTCTGTTTAAAAAAAATAATAAAGCTTGCTGCAGTGAATCAAATCCTGTGCCTCTTTATCTGCTTGTACTTGTTACAAATGACTGCAAATGTAGATAATCACCATGGATATGGCTAATTGCTAGATAGCTAGCCCGCTTACATTACAACATATTTACTGTTTGGCACTTTAGGCTCACCAGTTTTCTGAAAGAAATGGGTCAGAAGTTGTTTGACCATATATTGCTTTCTCATTCTCAGCTCCTGTTTCTGAAATCCTGAGTTTGGTTTCATTTTACCCAGGTCAGATTAGACATACGCTTCAGGATCAAACCATTATTTCTATAATTACAGAGCATATCAAAATTAGAAATCAAAATCAGCCTATTTCCAAGGATTTTGGATGGTCCCCACCCTGTTTAGTCATTACCATTGGTTCGATGCCCCTACTGGGAAGTGATTGTGAAACATAGTAAGATTCAGCATCAATGTGTATTGTGACATAGTCTCACTTTAAGCTCTAATGTTTGATTTAGAGTGTGATCATGACTACATTAGGTTTAGAAACCTTCTCATTGTGCTCTTCCGTGGAAATGACAGGTTTTTTCTCATGTAATTGCAGAGCCGTGTTGCTGTTAACACACTGAAAAGAAAGAAACACTCGAGTACAAGCTTGAAAATGCCTTTGAAGCCAACTTGTTGTGCCGCTGTTAGTCATGGTTGACAGTAATAAAGCCTTTTAGCATCAGCATCACTCCTGGCTTGTTTCTGGACACGCTACACAAATCTGGTGCTATTAAAGCACAACCTAATAGGCTGCATACTTTCACCAAAGGATGTAAACATAATTTTGAATACTTTTTATTGGCCTACATATTATCAGCACAGTTTTGTTATCCACTATCAGTCACTCTGTGTTTGTTTCAGTAAATAGGCCTATATATGTGTAGAATGCACCATCTCTAAACACGCATACCAATAGTCTGATAAAAGTGCCTTTTTTCCTCACAATCAAACACTCAACAGGCTATTCAGTGATCTTGTAACTTTACAAAGAACAGATTGTAGTCCATCTGTTTATCTGCATAATTTGCCTTGGTCAGGACTCCCACAAGACCACCACTGAGAAGGTGAATCATTCTCAGCACTGCAGTGACAATGACGTGGTGGTGGTGATGTGTTAGTGTGTGTGTGCTGCATAGAGTGGATCAGACACAACAGTGTCACTGCTGGACTGAGAATAGTCCACCAACCAAAAATATCCAGCCAAGAGTGTCCCATGGGCAGCATCCTGTGACCACTAATGAAGGACTACAGGATGACCAACACAAACTGTGCAGCAACAGATGAGCTTTCATCTTTGATTTTACACCTACTAGGTGGATCAACAAGGTAGGTTAAAACTCCATTTACACCTGGTCACTTCATGCATCTTAAGTATCAGGGTAATTTCTGGAAAAGGCAAGTCACATAGCAATGCAAGGGTAAACGCAACCAAGACACATCTGAAACAGATACAAATCAAATTGCTCAAAAAACTATGGGAAGGGGTCTGAGACACATTTGAACCACGTTATAGCACTCTAAACACATCCATCTCTCCAAGACACATTCAACAACCAAAACCCTCCAACTACAACTGAGACTCCTTCCCATGCAGTATGTCACTGAACACGTGATCCGTGTCTACGAAGAAGATAATCACGGAGGACGTGTGTGTTTGGGGACTGGATGAAACAAAATGTTCAGTAGCAATATGGACAGAATGTACAAAACAAACTGCAGACAAAGAGGCTGAACAGATAAACAACTGGTAAGTGGTTGTTGCATAATGGGCGTAACATCCCACACAGCATTCAGATTTCAGTCTGACTAACCAGAGATGCTTTTGACTACCAAATGTAAATGCACATGGCTAAAATCTCATCAATATACAATCCAGATACTCATCACATGAAGTGACCAGGTATAATAGACAGTAAGTGGACATATTGTTTGAAAACACTGCTGTGTCTGATCTACTCGTATTAGCACAACACACTTGTGTCAGTGCAGTGCTGAGAATGATCCACCACACGAATAGTACCTGCTCTGTGGTGGTCCTGTGGGGGTCTGGCCATTGAAGAACAGCGTAAAAGAGGGCTAACAAATTATGCAGAGAAACAGATGAACTACAGAACTACAAAGTGCACTTATATGGAAAGTGAAGCTAATAAAATGGACAAAGAATGAAGATACAAGGTAGGTGTACCTACATACAAGGTGCCATTTAAAGGAATAGTTTGGCAAAAAAAGGATTTTTCACTTACCCCAAATGCAGCTGGTCAGCCATGACATATTTTGTGTACAATTTTTGTATGGTACTAACAAACATTGGAAGTCAGTAGTCACCCAAACCGTTTCCACGAATTCACATCAAAATCTTCGTATTTTTGCTTCAAATGACATCGATAAGCTACATAAACTTGTTTAAAAAATATTTAGTAAAATAGCAAGAATAGGTCTTATCTACACATTCAAGCTAAAATGGGAAAAAGCATCATCATCCACATGATGTCCTGCTTTCCATTACTATTCCACCTTCAAACTCTGTGGGATGGAGTGCAGAAGTGTGCTGTAAAACATCACTGCGCAGGTATATAATGTTGGCACAGTAATTGCTAAGGCTTGCTTACTGTAAGATAATTAGTAGTCACATATCAAATATTGCTAAACCTATGAAAATGTTGTTGCGATCCGTTGTGCAAAAACAGAACAGAGAAATCTATGGGCACTGTGCTATGTTCCCACTGATTTCCCACTGATGACATATGCAAACTTTTGCTTTTGGCAATGAACCACAAACTAGTAACAAAGACATTCACTAAATTTACTGCACAAAATATCTGTGTACGTGGTGATCGTTTTCACCTGATGATTGGATGGAAGGTCTCCAGCGGGATAAACTAAAATCTACAGCTGTACCAGTTACATTTTCACAGATGACACCTCAAAGAAGTGAGTTTGAGTTAAGTCTTTTTTCTTTTCAACATCATTGTGGTGCTCACTTACTGTCATGCCACATGTTGCTAAGAGGTGGGTCCGGGAAGTCACGGATGGGTCCGTTATCCAACCTGATGCATTTCTTGAAGTGTGTATTCAGGGTCACACATATGGTTGAGGGTCATTTGTGTCCTCTTATTCGTAATCAAGCACTGTAATGATATCCTGAGTTTAGCTCCTCTAGCTACATTACTTTGTTGTGAATTCCCTTATAGCCCCGTCTGTGGTCATTTGGCATGGAATGATAACAAATTGTGCTCAGTAGAAGGCATTTTTGGTTATCCTAAATGGTTTAGCTATACAGTTGTTCTGTTTTTGTAATTCATAGTGAGTCACACTGTGTTGTAAACCACATTAACTTGTCTGCACAACCTGACTTAAGATCCAGATGCGGTTTGCGTGGGTTGAGGGAATTTTTGTACATTGTATTTTTCGGAAAGCGGTTTGGCAGCATACTGACTTCTAGTGTTTGTTAGCAACATTAGCCTCGTAGCTCCAGTTCTAAGCTAAAGAAGCTGAATTTTGACACTAAATATGTTGTGGCTGAAAATATGACTAAATATGTTGACTGCAATTGGTTTAAGTTGAAAAGCATATAAATTATTCCTTAGTACACAGTATTGTTTAATGTAGTGAATGTTTTGTTTGTTTGTTTGTTTGTTTGTTTTCATTTGAACTCTTCCTCTGATTTGTCCCCCTTCAGGCTGTCCACCCACCAACATTTCCTTATGTTTTAGCTCAGGGTCCTCTTTAGTTAAAATAGGATTATCTATAAATAGAGGTATTAGCTGGCATCATAAGATACAGGCACATGTAAGCTCCTTAAAAGCCTGCATGATGCATAGGCTTTCTCTGCCTGCTGCCTGGCTGGGTGATGGTGCTCCAGTGGCTGAAACCTTTCAAGGAACACCCTGTTTACACTCTGCAGCAGTAACCTTAGGTGCTGGCATGCAAGGCTGACCTTGTGTCTTGTGTACAGCATGGTAAACATAGCACGGAAAAAGAGCCCTTGGGAATTTCGTTTACTTTATGTTCAAGCCTTTTTTATTTGTACAGTGTATATAAATATTTTTTTAATCTATGTGTTTTTTTAATGGCAGCAATATTGACCCAGTCAACCTATTGACGTCATTGTTTCAGCTCAGACTCTGAAAAAAGTTCAGATAAGACCTGACCATTCCACAGCATATTTTGTTTTTTTCCTAATTTAGTCATAAGCCAGCTCAACCTGTTTTATAGGTGCGGTGTGCACTTGATGACCTAATTTTGATCTAGTTTAGCAGCATGAGTCAAAAAAACACCCCCGTCAAAAAAGGCAAGAAACTCCATGACCCATATAAGAACATGAATAGAAGCTTTTCAGCAAAGCTTTTCTTCACGATTTATTCAACTCATCAGTTAATTAGCAGGTAGAAATAAGCAGTAGGTGTGTTTGAGCAGGGAACAAACTGCGCCGGACTCTGGTCCTCCTGGACCGAAACTAATGACATCAACGCTGTCCAACCCATTTCTGATTGTCCACCACCCAGTTTAGTTCCAACATAGCTGGATTTAATGTTCAAATACTACTAAAGGCCTAGGTTAACTAGATCAGCTGTGTTGAATTAGGGCTGAACGTAAACTCCACAAAGCTGTGTACCTCCAGAAACAGTTGAGTTGGGCAGCCGTGATCTTCATCAGAGATCTAACAATATGAGGAATTTCATAACAATGCAGTCTGTCGTTTATCGTACTAAATTTAGTAAGATAAGGCAAAATGCCACAGGGCCTAGTTTCCCAAAAGCATCTCAGTGTTAAGATCATCTTAACTGGTAAAGAGAGTCTTCACTGTTATACTCGCATTTAAGAATCATCTTTATGCCAAGAGGCTTTTAGGAAACTCAGCCCAGATTGTCCTAAAGTATTGGAAGTTTGTTTTTATTATACTTTGGATAAAGATCTAATGGTACTCAACTGAATTATTGCAATTGTACTCAGGCAATATTTCAGATTTCACATTATTGATATTAATGAGTTAATAAGCTGTTTTAAAACTATTTAGAAAGCAGTTCAATCCAAAGAGAAATATCTCCCTCTGTAAAAATCCTAATCATAAAAAGGTGTACTGTATTTTGATTTCTTACTTTTTTTTTACTTTATTACACTATTATGGTGCATTGTTACACACATATACTATTATACATGTGTAAATGTGTAAATGTAGTATGTGCTGTTTTTGTTCTGTTGTATATCAGGGACCACAGTGGAAGCAAATCTGGGATTTTATTGTTTTATTTTTGACAAAATGTGATGTAACTAAACTAAACTAATCTAAACTGAACTGAACTAAATTTAAACCAGCTGGTGTGCCTTTAGAATTAAGGTGCATGTTCCACCAACAGCTATACCAAGTCCCTCATTGAGCGACTTACTGACCCCTAGTGTTAATTAATAAGAATTGCATGTGAGAATGTGTCAGGTTGTGGAACCCTGCTGATATTGGATGTCAGTAATTTTGACTATTAACTTACTTGGCTGGGCAAATGATCCAGAAACACCTGGTTGTAGTTATGTGCAAATTCGCTTTAAAGCCAATTCGCTTTCTTTCTTCTTATTCTTTTTCTTGCATTGGGAAAGGCTGTGAAGTTTGTGAACTATGAAAGCGCTGAACTGGTCTCTGCCTGTTGCAGCACTGATTTTAGAATATGTAGGAACTGGAAATGAAATAATAATAATAATAATCTTATTTTTGTTCACCCCTCCTTTTTGTTTGTTTCCTGAAATTTAAGGTATCCACGCGAACGTGGAGCACAGAAGAGGAAAAAAAAAAAAGATGCGTGAGAAAAGCGTTTGGCCAGTGCCGGCATGTTCTGCATTTTTTAATCAGAAAGGAAGCAGGAAATGATGTCACTAGGTCACAAACAGGATGCTGTGATTATAACACAATGAGAATGCCTGGCCATGTGATGGAGACTCAGAGGCCAAAGAGTGGGGCACACACACATACATGTACACACACACACAATCTCTCTCTCTCTCTCTCTCTCTCTCTCTCTCTCTCTCTTTCTCTATCTCTCTCTTTCTCTCACTCTCTCTCTGGGGGTAAGGGAGCAGGTTGCTGTTCGAAGGCTTTAGCAGATGACTTATTGCTGCGATAACAAGTGTGTTTAACACCCCGGCCTGTGCTCCCCTAACCTTGTGAAATGTGTTGTTCCTTGCTGAGCATCCTTTTCATGCAGGCACACACGTAAAACACGGCTGGCGGGCTCTGATTAACAACATGCATGTGTACAGCATGTGTGTGTGTGTGTGAAAGAGAGACGCAGAGAGAGAGAGAGAGAGAGAGAGAGATGTCATTGGTTTATGACCATTAGAGATTAGCGAAGCACCGATATGAGAATTTTACGTTGATGCCTAAATCCAATTTGTCCATTTGTCATGCACAAATCTGCCAATACCAATTTGTAGAGGGCCACAAATGCAGAAAAATACAGATATTTTAGCACAGAAACCCAGTGTCAGCTAAACACTGCTCTTCCAGAATTTAATAAGTATCAAATATTGGATAGAAATATTGGTCAAATCTATACGTGCCCGATGGGTAGATATTTGCTAATACTAATATTTTTTCCGATATCATCGTACTTCACTACTCTAGAGATGTCATTGCTTGAAGATCTCTCGAAACGCCATTGGTTGAGCATCAATAGGTATTTAACTGGTTGATTACTGATTATTCAATTTGTTGATGATTACTTGAGCTGTCATTGGTTGATAATTACAAGAGCTGTCATTGGTTAATGATTACTAGAGATATCACTCGGTTATGATCAATAGTGACATCATTAGTTAATGATTACTAATTAGATATGGTATTGGATGATTATTTGGTATGGATGATTATTATAGATATGGTATTGGATGATTATTAGATATGCTGTTTGTTGATCACTAGAGATGTCATTGGTTGATCACTAGAGATGTCATTGGTTGATTGTGATAGCTAGTGATGTCACTGATTGATGATTACTAGACGTGTCATTGGTTGATGGTTACTAAAGAAATACTTAGTTGATCAATAGTGATGTCACTGCTTTTTGTTCTCTACAGATGTCACTGGTTGAGGATAACTAGAGATGTTATTGGGTTATGATGTAATTGGTTGATGATCACTAGATATGTTACTGATTGATAATTACTAGATATGTTATTGGGCAATGAATAATAGTCATTGACTTAGGATCACTAGAACAGTATCTGTATGGTTGCCAGGAGTCAGAATCAGCTTGACAGCGCTTAAAATTAATAACAGAAAGATGCTACTGTTTAATAATTATCAGAGATGTTATCAGTTGACAGCTTGAGATGTTATTGATGGATGAATATGAGTAATGTCATTGGTTAATGATGACTGGATATGTCATTGGTAGATTACTAGAGAAGTCATTGGTTTATGATTACTACAGATGTTATTGCTAGATATTGTGGCGTCTCCACAGACTCTGTAATGCCGTGATTAACATGCAAAGTGGCTCTGGGAGTACACCACAATCTGATTAAAAAGGTATTTTTGCTGCTGTTGTTGTTGTATTGTTTAGTTGTTGTTGTAGTTGAGAGTTATTGTGTCTGAGGAGGGTGGGCTTTGTAGCGCAATTAGAGGTTAGCAGTGTCTACCCTCCTCACTACACCTTGTATATTATGTGCTCCTGCTTTACCCCCTACCTCATGTTATGTGTTTGGTTAGCACTGGACTGGGCATTTCTTGTTGTCTGGTGAAGTGCTTGTGCAAAATAAGAAAAACATTCATTTCCATACGCCATGTTTCCCACATCTTCTTCTACAATGCTACATTGGTTTAGGAATTGGGAAGCAGTGCATCAGTGAACTCAAGGGCAGACAGCAAAGAGGACATAGCCCAGGGGAAGGTGGTACTCAGTGCTACGCCTGCCCCCACTTTGATGGGTCTAGCAAGCCAAGAGCAATCGAGGCAACTGGCTGTGGAAGATGGCGAAGGAAACAGCGTAGTGAGGCTCAGCAGCAGAGCCCAGCTGGTGCCTGGTGAGAGGGAGACAGCGCACATCCACTTACCATGCTCCAGCGGCGAAGGCACCTGGGAGCTGTGCTCTGCACAGTTGCAAGTGGTCACCTGACATCATCAACTGTGTCTGGCGCTGGAGTGGAAAGCACTACAGGTGCTTTTGGCTCTGCTGCCAGAACAAAATGACAACCTAACTGCATTGACTATGGTCCTCCAGCTTCAGGCAGTTACCAGTGGCATTGACAGTCAGGTGTGCGGAGGCTAAAGGGAGAGCAGAAGTGTGGAGTACAATGGTTCGACAGGCAAACCTGCCTTTGGAAAGAAGTTTGTGCTGGAGCACTAATGCACTGCTGCCACAGGAGCTCGTCTTGCCGAACTGGCCGGTCTTCAAGCAGCCATTTGAAGGCAGAGAGGCCAGAACTCATCCTTGGCATGAAAACTCTGCAGCGAGCAACAGAGTGGTACACTGTGGAGGCGCTCAAAGAGGAGACAGCATATTGAGTGGACCCCGAGTGAGCGGCGGCAGAGTGAGTGGCATGCTGGCAGGGGGCAACGTGCCAGTCAAAGCTGTGAACCTGAGCCGACGGGGAAACTGAAGCCAGCCAGTAAGATCTACTGCCTCTATGAACTTTGGATCAAGTGCAGCATAGATTGACACTGGCTTGTTGGTGTCACTGCAACCTGTTGTCTGGTGTTGTCAATGGTGGCCGAGTTGACGTAAGAGGGAGCAGGTAGCTCCCGGTCGTGGTGAGGGGCCTGAGCTGAGTGCACTAGTTCTGGCTTACACCTATACAGGATGCATGCATTTTTGGTTTGGACTTCCTTGCGGTGGCCGGGGCCTGCTCACCTCAGGAAGGAAATGCTGGGCTTGGAAACAGGACAAGTAAAGCTGGTTGTGCCATCTAGGAGCGGAGCTGAGGCAGAGAGTCAAGGCTCCCTGGCCGTGTTGCCTTCCGGCTCAGAAGCTAAACAAGCAGCGTCAGAGCTGGTTGGTGGATCTCCAGGAGTGGGGCATGCAGTGCAGGTGGGCACCATGGCTTTTTGTGGGTAAAACCACCAATGCTGGAGGAGCTGAACATGCAGTGCCAGCGTCAGTGGACGGACATACCTGTGTTGACGACATAGTGGACACCAGAGAAAGAGGAACGTGACTGAGAGGAGGGCCGCCACTGCTGCTGTCGTCACCCCCAGTAGCACTGAAATTGATGCTGGGAGCTGTGAGGAGTACTGCCACTCCCAGGAGGAGGATGCAGTGCTCAGTCTCTCTGCTCCAGTGCAGAGGAAACTCATGGAGCTGGTGTTCGGCTGTCCACCTGGGGCAGAGGTGGACAGCGCACACAGAGCGGGGCATGCAGAGGAGCCACTGTGCCAAGGACACAACCCAGAGAGAGAACTGTTGGTGCCAGCTGCCGAGGAGTGGGCACCCTGTGGCACTTGTGCTGTTGGGACAGTGGACAGGCCAGGAGACTTAGAGACCTTGTTCAGACTGTGTGGGTCGCTGGGATGTCTGACCCTTGAGGGGGTTGTGTAGCATCTGCCACAGGCTCTGTGCTGCTGTGAGGAGCTTAGGTGGTGTGACCATGCAAAGTGGCTCTCGTTTCGTGACGCAGCGGTAAGGGCGGGAACAGCGGTGCTGTGACAAAAACACAAAATCCGCCATAGAGCACACTGTCTCATTTCAGTTCAGTCTTCGCGGATCTACACAGCCTTCGAAGGACATGCCTTCATAGACCGCGTCCTTCGAAGGATGCAACCCCTGAACTGGGACACAGCTTATGTTTTCTGCGTCTACTTCTATGCTAATGCTACAATATGCTATTAGTTGATTGATTGATGAAGACATTATTAGTTGATGATTACTAGAAATGTTGTTGGTTGATTATTACAAAATGTTATTGGTTGATGATTGCTTAATATGTTGTGATTTATGATTACCAGAGGTGATGATGGTTTATGATTACTAGAGATTTCTTTTATGAGATGTAATTGGTTGGTGATTCCTAGAAATGTTACTGGTTCATAAAGACTAGAAATGTTATTGGTTGGGTTCTAAAGATGTTTTCGTTGATTATCAAATACGTCATTGGTTGATTACTATGTTATTGGTTTATGATTACTAGAGATGACAATGGTTGATGATTACTAGATATGTTGGTGATGATAATATACTGCTGTTGCAGCACATGTAGGCCAAATGTTAATAGAGCAGTCTGACAGCTGAACACCAGCTTCTTTTCCACTATGGTTGTTTAGTTGTCTGAATTGCCTTCACTTGCATTCTTTTCTAACCTCTCCTACTTTGCATGTGGTCTGTGGGGGTTGACATTGGCCAGAGTGGTGAATTATTTGGAGAAAATGGACGTTCTTTCACATATCTGGGCAGGGGAGGTGAATTTGTCATTGGTTTGACACGACGCCTAAACATGGAAGAGTCATCCAAATGGGGGGTGGCTTATTTTTAGTGGTTTCTAAATATCATATTTATGTCTCGGAGTCTCAGCTCAGGTCAAAGCCAGACTTGGCTAGGCGCATTAATGACCTGCATAAATTCCCTACCAACTGCGGCCTGGCTAACAGGTAACCTTTTGACCTTTCCTCCCTTAAGTGGAGGCCCAGGTGACCTTGTGGCACCCATATTGAAAAGCGACAATAAATAATTCTTTGCTCACGTGCCAGATTGCTCAGACGGGTCAATTAAACTTTTGGAGAGCCTGTAGTCTTTTTTTTCTCGTTACGAAAGCACAGTGCCAGTGCGGTCTGCCCTGAAGCCCATCTGTGCAGGCCATGGCCACATGCATGGCTCTCCCTACATCTTTTGTTACCTTTTTTTTGGGGATGTGGGGGGTAGATGTAGAAGCAGACATTTCTCCTTTAACCCTGAAGGCGAGGCTGAGGCTCTTGGCGCCGGAGCCTGCGAGTATGTGAGCGCTTTATAGTTGCCACGTGGAGCTGCCGGGCGAGAAGGGTGGCATATGCCGCTGTTTTTATGGCGGAGAGCAGGGTCGCACCCTGGGGCATCTGTTTCAGCTTTCTGAGGAGGGGCCGCTCCCGTGCCGCTCCTATGTGCTCTTCGCCCGTCTTTGTTTCAGAATTTCCAGCTCAAGGGGCCTGTATCCGAGGCAACGGATTTGAATTTCAAGCCAATTTACAACTGTGCAAGGCTGTGAGGGGGGTGGTGAGGGTGGTGGGTTTATTTTCATGATTGAGAGGAAATAGTAGATGGAGAGAAAACTACACAATTGCAAAGCTGAAAAGCTCACATTCTGTACTTCAGTGTCTCTGCTAGAACATTACCATAACGTTTCTCAAAGCAAGCAAAAACATGTACGGAAGGAATTAACATTTTTATTCTTCAGATGTTTGGTTCTTATAAATATGCATTATATACAAAATAATAGTATAAAACATATAAAGAGCAGTGTGTCATAATTAAATTAACTCTGGAAATAATCATTTTTTAAAAATTACATTATTGGTCTTAAAAACTAATTATAGGCAGTCTGTGGTGTGCAGTCACTTTTTCAGGTTTTCGTCCTTTTCTGGTCTTTTGTACTCAGTGGGCGGCGTTGCATAAAAGACGTAAATTACACTTCCTCTTGGATCCCGCTGGTGCATCTCGATGTATTGCGATCCTGCTTTGACTGCTGTTGTCAAAATCCCTGTTGATTAAGAAGGAATTTTTCCTTTGTTTCTGGCAATCCAAGAAGACCGGGGGCACAAAATTAGCATCCCTTGCTTTTAAGGCTTTTTTGTGAATTTGGGCTGCATACAATCTTAGCACGGAGAACAACAGTCATTTTTGATATGATTGACATTTGTACATCTTTTTTCTCCGATATTCATATTCTCTTCTCGTGATTGGGATGGGTGGGATTGGGCTCTGATTGGTTCCCCCCCTCTCCGTTCTTGCATAGCTGGCAATGCTGGCTGAAGGTTTGGAAGTCCCTGGCACCTTCTTAGTGATTAGTTGGCAGATGATGTGTCTGTGATTACCACAAGAGAGTGAGAGACAGAGAGAGACAGAGAGAGAGATAGAAAGAGTAAAAAAGAGAGAGAGAAAGAGAGAGAGAGACAGATAGATAGAGAGAAAAACACTCACTCTATGTGGGGGGGAGACCATTTATCTCTGCCAATGTCATTTTTTCCTCTTGCAGTGTAAGTCCTTTTTTTTCCTTACAGTTTGTGAGGGAAAAAAAACCATACCGTAGCAGAAGGGGTAGAAAAAAACACAACGTCCAGGACTGTACACGTTTGTACACAAACACTCCTTCGTCAGCAACTAATCTATTGCATTCAGTGAGCAGAGTTCCGCTCTCCAGTTCCTCAAGTTTCTCAGAGCAGCAGTGGACATCACAAATAATCATCTTCAGTCTCTCAGTTTTTTGTAAACAATCCAGAAAAGTCTGCTTTGATTGTGTTCTCCCCCTCTCATCGTATGCATCCTCCTGTCGTTTATACCTGAGAAGAAGAAAGCACAGTTAAAACATGCTGTTATTTCTATTAATGGCCATACTTATATGGATTTATGTGGACTGAAGGAATTAAAGGGCCTATATCTTTAATTTTTCCTGCATTTGATTTCCACTTATGACATTTACATACCAAAAACAGTCATTATTCTTGTTTACATTATCATTTTCCAACCTTTCTTTATCTCTTACAATTACGCAGGCCCTTTTTGTTTATTTGCCTTTAATATTGACATGTACAAATGAAGTCAGTTTTGATTGGCTGCCTTGTATTATGCCTTATTCAGACAGCAATCCAGCCTAAAACACTCCTTATCAGCGTGAATGGGCGGGGCTAAGCTGCTGTAGGCTGAATAGGTGCATATTTGTAAAAGTGACATCACAAAAACAGATGGACTGTATTAGGTGGGGAGTGAACTGTATGTTTTTAAATGTTAAAAACATCCCACATCAAACTCTTTTATTAAAAAAAATGTGAGATAAAACAGTTTTTCATGATATGGAGCTTTTAAACATGTTCCTCATTCCACCTTACCTCAGTTGCTATGACGCATTCACTCCTCTCCTCCGCTATTACAAACACAGACTGGTACATGGAGTCTCTTGGGGAACATATCGTTGATATCCTACACTCCGGCTTTTCACTGCACACACAAATCACACTGAGTATTAACGGAAAGTAAAAGCACATGGAGCAGCTACTCATTGTGCTCAGCTGGGGAGGAAACGTTAGGGGGAGAGGGAGGGATAGAAAAGGGGTCAAGAGACAAAGGGGTGCCACAAGCAACTGTAAACTCTATGTAAATATGAGTGCTTATTGTTCGTCTTGAAGACTGTCTGAACCTTACGAGACAAACATAAGTATAACCTCCTTTTTTTGGATGGTAAGTATACAAATAGACACATGGTTTAAAGAATAAACAAGTACTTTCTGTCTATATGTACTACACATGAATTAATGAATTAGGGCAGTTGCTAAAATGCTGGACAGGTTCTTTGAGATTATGGTTTACAAAGCAAGCAATGCCTATTGAAACAACCAAAATAATGGGTAACCCACATACATAGAACAGCATCATCGGGGATCATGTTATTTAATTCTAAGGGCCAAATTTCCAATCATGTATTAAGCCCAGTCAACTACAATACTAATGATAAATCACGCCTGAACACCCTTTTTGGTCCAAGCCTTGGCTTAGTCACCCAAATACATCACAAAAGAGGCTGTGATGGATGGATTAAGGTCATATCTTACCTGTACATTCTACTCAGTGGTATTTTGTCTTCTAAACACTTTTCATAATTGTGACTTTTATCCTCTTGCAAAGGGGTCTCTTTGAAGTCTTTTGAGTTGTAGTCCAAGTGGTAGTTCTTGTGTATGTAATTAGACTTCTCTGGCCCACAGTCCACCTCCAGGCCCACCTTTTTATTGGTGTTCTTAAGCTGGGATGTTGGTATCAAGTTGTCCCGCTGCGTATCGGACAGGTTGTTCATAGCATCTGCATGAGTCCTCTCGGCATTGGCCTGTCTGTGGATGTGGCGGAGCGCAATGGCCACCATGCAGAGGAGGACCAGCAGGGCCACAAGCCCCACAGCCAGGGATACAGCGGCCCACTGGAAGCCTTCGGTTTCGTCAGGTTGAGAGACGGCGAAGTATTCGCAGCGGGGTCCTGTAAAGCTGCTGGGGCAGAAGCAGGCTGGGGAGCCGCCCGGGACGATGGCGCACGAGCCCCCGTTGAGGCAGAGCTGAGCAGGGCAGGCACCGGTCAGCTGGTTGCAGTTGCGGCCTCCGTACCCTGGGGGGCAGGAGCAGACATAGTCGCTGATTCGGTCTTGGCAGGTGCCCCCATTGGCACAGGGGTTGGACGCGCACTCGTTGATGTTGATCTCGCAGCGCTGGCCCGTGAAGCCGGCGCGGCAGCTGCACATGCGGACGCCTCCCAGAACCACACATGCACCACCTGCACAATAGCGAGATGTGGTATTCGATTACATACATGTAAACACATACGCACGCACAGAAATACACAAACATACCCCTAAATCCACATGGTTCATATTACATCTATAGTTATAAACATGCTGAAAAATATTCTCATTAAGCTCTTAAGTCACCCATGGTGTGTACACCTTAAAACGCCTCTTCCCACATTTTGTTTAATTATTTCCTACTCGTAGCTTAGTGCAACCAGTGGAAAGGTTCTATTGAAAGAGTCTACACTCTCAATCAAACCTACATATATTTACATAAAAAGTTACTTTGCAGTCTTGTAGAGAGCAAAAGCTTTCTTTACATTTTGCCATGTTTTGTCATTTTTTGACACCGAATCAAATGGCAAAGGTTGGAAGTGCAGATTCAAACCTGTTGATACAGACTTCAACTGTAATTATTATGTAACTACTAATAGTAATTCACTGTTTAATTACATATTTACACTTAAATAGTTATGTAATGTAAAAAGAACACATGGCAAAATGATGAACCGTGCTAGACATTTTCTTGCTAGAATTTACTTCATAGTGAGTAAAGAAATAACCCCGTTCTGCCATTTCTGAAAGCCCCCCTAGCTATTTCCAAACTCAATTAGAGCCCTTATTCCTGTTGCTCCGTATTGCTGAGGAGGATGGCAAGCTGGATCGTACCATTGGCACATGGCAGGGTCGTACATTTGTCCACCCTCTTCTCACAGTTCAGACCGGTGTAGCCTCTAGGGCAGTCGCACGAATAGCTGCGGCCGTTGTCCTTCTCGTGACACGTGCCATCATGAAAGCATGGCACGTCCGCGCAGGTGAGAAGGCTGTGTTCACAGTGAGTGCCCTCAAAGCCAGGCAGGCAGGTGCATATGTAGCTGTTATCCAGTTCCTAAAGGGACACAGAAGTCACAGGTGTTTAGAGCACTAATCTATTCCTTTCTGGTTTTGGGATGGCATAAAATAACACACAATATAAATTACTTCAAATTTTAAAAAGCCTTGCATTGTGTCATGATGAATACAACACTGAATGGTACTTGGAATATAATTTTGTTACATTAACATACATTAAAGTTTAGAATGTTTTTCTTTTTTCTGTAAAGTTACCAAACAAACTTTTTTCTGTAAAGTTTGTTTATTATAGCAATGATATGAAACATATAAGAAGCACAAACAGATAGATAGCTAAAGAGGTAAATGGAGGCAGAACTCACCGTACAGTGGCCTCTGTTCCTGCAGGGGTTGCTGTCACACTGCCGCACCTCCATTTCACAGGTGACCCCAGTGTAGCCTGGCATGCATGTGCACGTATAACTGCCCTGGCCTGTGTTCATGCACGTGGCTCCATTCTTACACGGCTTGTGGTGGGTGCAGAAGTTCAGATCTAGTGTCAAATGTGAATGATACCACTTGAATCACAACCTACAGTCACCTTTTCAGTTCAGGCAATTTATTTTCTCATAATCTGAAATACTCTACTTGGTAAACGTGGCTCTGCAGTGGCAGATATAGTCCATATATTCATTAATACAACAGTGAAACTAGCATAGTTTTTGGATTGAGTTGGTACTCAGTCTCACCTTGGTCACAGAAGAGTCCACCCCAGCCTTCTTTGCAGTTGCACTGCCAAGGCTGTTGGCAAGTGCCATGTTTGCACACTGGATGTTTCTTGCACTCTGTACAGAAGGTGCCCTGCCAGCCCTCTCTGCAGCTGCAATAGGGAACAGTTCACACATCAGCACAGAGGAACTTTAAATGAGCACTCAAAAACACTAAATTTAGCTATGAGCGTCTCTATGTGATCGCCAAAAGCTGATATTTGCCAAGCTACGATAATGCCGGATTAATCTCACTTTCACCCAAATAGGGGTTTAAAATAAGTGGTGTAACTAGCACAATGAGATAATCTTGGCTAAACTCTTATAGCGGGGATTTATCTTTAATATAGGTCAGAAATGGCCAGCAGAGTGACTGTATAAACATACACAATGCAGTGGATGCACAGAGATTGAGTAGAATCTGCAGCAAAGCAGTCATGACTTTATGGGACTAGTACAAAAAGATAAATGGTTCTTATTAGGTGTGCTGGCATGACAATGGATATTGGATACAGCAGTAAAACTAATCCAGTCAGATGTGTTTCACACACATTTCTCAGCTCATGTACTTACACACACTCTCCTGGCTTCGAGCAATTGCCATTGGCCTCGCTGCACCCCTTAAGGCAGATAGCTGCAACAGAAAATGAAGAATTCTATTACTAAAGCAGGTGGTGCTGGCCTGGTTGAGCTCAGTGTAATGTTCTCTAAATGGATGACTTCAAGCACAATGTGTAAGCAAAATGAATGGTTCTTATTACCAGCTTTGAAAGAACAGTCTAACTCAAGCCAGACAACTCTCATAATGAACTAATCAGACTAACATCCCATTTACAGCAGAGATTCTTTGACTCAAGATTTAGAACACATTTGGGTAGGAGTACATCGAAAACAACAGAAAATACAAAACACATCATCCAGTGGTCTAACTTTTCGAGAGTGCTGTGCTCCTGTGTGCTCATTTCTGCTGCTTTCATTGTTGTTCAGGTTCTATCTATCTATCTATTATGGCTTTAACGAAGTTCATAATTCAATTTAATATGATACCGTGGTTTCTCGATTCAATACATTTTTTCAATACAGCAAAAAAAAAGAGATGCCTACAAATATGCTTTATGTCTTTATGTAAACAATTCGATTTTCAGTTTATTAGAACATTCAATGTTGTAAAAATACAGGATTTTATAATAATGAACTAGCCACGAGCTAATATATGCTCATGGTGCACATTTCTTCCCTTGATTTTAAAGACGAATCTATCTACCTATCTGTCTATCTATCTATCTATCTATCTATCTATCAATCTATCTATCCAATAGAATCTATCTATCTATCTATCTATCTATCTATCTATCTATCTATCTATCTAGCTATCTATCTATCTATCTGTGGTCAACAAGAATGCAGCCCCCAACTGTTAAGTATCAGTGGCTATTCAGGTCTGCGTTCAGCGTGGTGTCCAGGCACACTGCCCCGTCATTACGCACAGTTAACGCAACCTGTTAAACCGGCCAACCGCAACGGAAGCGGGTTCAGTCGGCTGTTGTTTGCGTTGGGCTGTTATGCGGCGTTGATGTGGAGCTGAGCTGAGCTGGGCTGAGCTGCGCTGAGCTGCTGGTTAGGCCAGAACAGATGCTCCGTCTCAATAACGGCCAGCTGCCCCTATTGTTGTTCGTAGTCTGCGCGAGCCATATTTGCAGCTGCTCCGCTGCAGCGCGACAATGGGGCACTCGGCAATTTCGTGGCGCGTGGCGGATAATAATGCCGCGATTAACCCGGCGCGTGCTCGCCCCTCCCCTGCGCCGTGACGCGCGAGCGCGGGATTAAATTACCACGCACGCGCTTGGAGTAGCCTGTACGCACCGCGCGCGCACAAACTAGGGCTTCTGCGCGCTGATGGCCTCCGAGAGGAAGCAGCGCTGCTCAGAGTGAACAAACAATGACCCACACAGTGAAAGAGTGATGTAGCATAAACAACCTCGGTGCCTTTAGCAGAGTGGACTGAGTACAGCTGGCAGGCCACAACATTTTACAACTGCACACTACTGGACACACACCACTGATCTTAGACTCTGTCCTCCAGCTCAGCATAGCTCACGTGTGCTCAAAGACTTTTCAACTATCAGAGCCACACAAACACGGTTTGATTTGTGAGAATGTGAAAAAAATGAACACAGCACACTATGTTGTAACTTAGCAGCCTGGATGAGAGCCTGGAGGACTGCACAGCAAGATCCCTAGGGCTGAATTCATTCTCACAGTGATGAATTAACACTCGACAATTCAAGTTTTGAGTTGACTTTTACAGTGTTAATAGGATCCAGCTGCCTAATATGAACATCCCAAAACTGTACAAGTTCATTCATGTAACTCTTCAAATGCTAGAGCTAATTCAAGACTATATTCTCAGGAATAGCTTTTCGGGGTACAAGCACTGACACTGGGGTGGTAACTTCAGTACCTGTACTAAGGAAACATACTTGCAGTATATCTTGACTTCCTCCCCATTTACTTTCTGTTTCTAGTTAACAAGAGTTACAAAAAGATAGAAATATACCCCTTGAAAGTAAATGTACTCATTTAGTTACACAATTGTACCCTAAACTTCATGTTACACTTTTTCAAGGGTCCATTTATATTCTACTTTGGGGGACTAAAATTGGCCTGGACCCTTTTTTTGACAGTTAATGTGAACTCCACACTGTATGTGTTAATTCAGCACTGAGGATTTTGCTGTGTGGATCCCCAAAGTACCTTTTTTTCAGGCAGAGGTAAAAGGCACTAGAGTAGGCCATCAAAAGCCACCCTGCGTGCACCTGAGAAAGCACTTTTTCTGTTTGATGAAAGGTCAAAGTACTAAAGCAAATCCCTCCATCGCCTAAAGGCCAGTGGATGGTGATCTCTGATTGCTTACGTTCTTCGCAGTATTCCCCCTTCCAGCCAGGGAGACAGGACAACTGCCCATCTGGATTGCAGGTGTAGTGGCCAAAACGGTCGTCCCTGGGCGTGCATATTTTGGAACAACTGTCGCCGTAGTAATTTTCATTGCAGATGAACCGGTAAGAATACCTTAGCTCCGTCTGCTGCCCGCTTTGAACATCCTGAGACCACTCAGCCCCTACTTCCAACTGCCTTTGGACGGCAAAAGAGCTAATCATTAAGTCGGGGTTGTTTGAGTCTGGAGAAAAAAAGAGAGAAGATGTACAGGTCAAAAGACTGTTGTGGTGTTGTTAGTACAAAATGGTAAAAAAAAAAGTGGGTATTAACTTAAAAAACAGGACATAAAATACTTTTTTTTGTTAACTTACTATTTGATGCTTAATTCACTCAAAATTTTAACTTTTTAAAGTTAAAACCCCATATTTTTTTGCACTGTATTTAACAAAAAAACAGACTTAATTATAAGCAAATGCTTTTATTCCCCAAATAATTATTAAAACTTTGCCATTTCGTAGTCTGATTGATCGACTTTCATTTCAAGGCAGCCGAAATGTATAACGGTAAAATGAATTTCCTTTTCCTTTAAGTCAAGCAAAACATTCCCATGCTGTTATCCCACTCCAAAGGGCGGGGACACAGAAAGGTGTAAAATACAGGAAAATGCAGTCGGATGGTTTTGGCAAGCGCTGAGTATTCTCACCAAAGCCCACTGAGCTTTCCCACGCCAAAAATAAACTAAAGGAAGTTTCAATTGTGTTCGGGTATGAGAATGTGGAGGTGTTTTGGAGCGAGAAACAAAGTGGAGTTCCACAGTGAAACGTGCCATTTGAAAAACAGTAAGAAAATAAATGTACTATAGATATATATATACTTTTTTTTGGCAGAAAGGTCAAACAAACAATGACACATTAGTGAATGTAAGCAACAATATTGTAAAAAAAAAATAAAGATGCTTAGTTCAGTACAGGATATGTACAGTGGTGTCGCCCTCTAGTGGCTGAAAACTGAGCCACTTACCTACAGGTGAATACCAGGCCTCAATAATCAAGGAAAATGATCCCTAAGGAGAAAGAAAAAGAGAAATCTGCATCTGTAATGACATCTACAGAGAAATTGCATAGCCTAGCTTATTAAAAGAACATGAATAGATACGCACTATAGAACACAACTACTTTAAAGTGATGTAGACTAATGTGGTATAGCAGGCTAAAAGAGTAATTAAATGTTAATAACAATAACAATAGTGTTCTTAAGGTTGGTTAAGGTGTAAGGGCCCATATATATGGGCCCATTCTTTAGTTTCCCACTTTAAAAACTTAGGTTATATAGCAGTTATTAAATAATGTATATAGATTGCTGCCTAGGAAGTCTGTATTGTCCCCTTTTTAACCATTATCAACATATTGTAAGATTAAAAACAAAAGTAAGCCTATGTTTCAATGGGTTAAAGTATTTCATTAGTTGTTTTGTAGCTAGTTACTTGAGCACTAGGACAAACTGTTGCATTATAGTTGTATCCTGAGTGAATGCACTTTTCTAGAAAAAACGCTTCCATCGCATCTTACCGGCCATGCAAAGCTGAAGGGCAGTCGAATTGGTGTGCTGAGAGGTCCACCCCCCACCCTGAAGGAGTTGGTGCCCAGCACTGGGGTGACGGTGTTGCCGAAGATGCAGTCTCCCGGAGACACGACCGCCTGGTAGTTTTTGAGGCAAACTCGAAAGAAAGTCCTGCACTCAGGCCTGCACGGCTCGCCGTTGGCCAGCAGACCCTTGAAATTTTTGAACTCGTGAAGGTCCAGTTCGAAAACGCCGGATCCAAACATCTAAAGGGAGAAAAGGAGGGGAAAAGCAACGCATTTTACAATATGCAGCTTACAAACACACTGGCTCTGCAGACGCTTTGCACAGGACGGTGCTCTGGTGATGATGGTGGAAGAGGAGGTGAAGAGGGGTTAAAAGCCTGGCTATTTGGGGGGGCAAAGCTTTGCCTGGCTCTTGCTATCCCTCCTGCACGCGCTGCCGGGGGTATTTACCTGCGTTATGAGCGAGGAGAGCATTGCGAGGAGGAAGGTGAGCCGAGCTGCCATGCTGCTGCTCAGTGCTCCCGGGGGGCAGCTGCTTCACCCGCGGCTTCAGTAGCCTATTCCCTACGAGCTCCTACTCCAAAAGCGTGGCAGGTTGCAATAATTTAAAAAAAAGGCAGAGAGAAGGTCAACCACAAGATGTATATTCCTCAGCGCGCGAGCTCCTCTGGTCCTCGCCTCTGCGCGCGTGTCCGCTGCAAAAGCGCAAAACAAAACAACGAGGGAGCGCGTTGAAATTTCCCCAGCTTTATCCCAAAAGGTGAAGGTTAGCCAGCACACGAGTATCCGCTCTTATCCCACCACCGTGCATGGTCACTATTCCACTGTGGTCACCTCGATGCCTCAGGCTGTCGCTTCGTGCACGAGGGGTTCCAGTGTATGTGTGTGTACGAGTGTCTGTGTGTGTGTGTTTGGCGTGGGGGTGTTTCTCCTAACGCTCGTCTCCTTAAGTCGTGAATGAAGTCTTGTTTCTCGCGTCCCCGAGTATTTATACTGGCTTTGTGTCCGCGCTGCTCATTACATAAACTGTCCGTCACCGAAACTACGCCCACATCTAGGCTCTGACACGCCCCCTCCTCCTCCTCCCTTTTTCTGCTCGAACAATAATGATGTTCACATCTGAACACCCACCACCTCAATGCCGAGCATTATGATTAACAAGACTGACATCTGTTGACATATTTAGAGGGCGAGCACGTTTATGCAAATATTTTGCACATCACAGACCAAAATAAAGGGCGAAACCTTAAGTCAGGGCACTTTGGGCCGTATGGTGCCGTCACTTGAGTGAGAGAGAGCTAAGGGGTCTTTACATCTTTACTGGCAGCTTTAGTTTGGGCTTAATGTGGGCCTTTTATGATTTAGGAGGAAATGCCAAGTGCCCCCCTAAATCTGACCCAATACTGAGAAATAATGGCATGCAACTCACAATATATATAATGTTTGCATAAATGTGTACCAGTACTACTAAAATATTTACAAATTAATAGACACGTTTATATATATATATATATATATATATATATATATATATATATATATATATATATAGATAGATAGATAGATAGATAGATAGATAAGATCTAGATATATAGATTTATAGGTCGTTTCTCAGTAGCTATACAGCTAAACTGGTTCATTTCTACTATGTATAAATATATAAATATTTCATGCATGTATAAATGTATACAACTAAAATATATACACATTAAACACACCTACAGCTGTTAATACATGTGCTTATTTCCCACTGTAAGAGTAAGTTTAACACTATACGTTTTGCTGTGTCTTAAAATATCTCATCCTCGCTTGTCAGGTGAGTTAAAAACACTCATTCATTTTCAGCGACGCCGCTGCAGCTGTGAGTAATGAATGTCCTGCTCGTCCGGCCGGGCTCATCTCTCAGTGTCAGTGCAGCGCAGGAGCCGTACAGGAGTTCAGGGAGGTGTGAGTGCAGCGCAGTGCTTCATTATCATACAGCTGAAGGCTTATCGCCCCCATCGCCCCTGCGGGACCCGGGAGCGCGCGCGGATAACAGGCGGGCGACCCGCGACGCGCTGAAGCAAACCGTTTAGAGAGACACGCGCCACTCCTGCTCGGTTTACCTTCTCAGCACTGCTTTCACTGCAATAAAATTGGATGCAAAATTACGAATATATGCACACAGTGAAAACCTCAGTGTTAAAGCGGCACTTATGTTGCTGAATTAACTCAAAGAGTGTCGAATCTGCTCTTTCATTTTAATGCAGTCACACAGTGTTGAGTTCACTCTTTTTAGAGCTCATTTGAGTCTGGAAGAGTTCCTTCAGCGCGGTGGGTTTGACTGTGGACTGTTAGGCTGGATTATCTGTTCAGTTTTAGTTGCCGCTGGGTTAGATGAAGAAAAATGAACATTATGATATAAAATCACTCAGTCATTTTAAATCACATTCATTATATCGGCTGTCTAGCCTGACTGCAGACAGATAACTTGAGACTTAATTACAGGAAAATTAAATCAATGGCTGGTTCTATGATTTGTGGACTAACGTGGCCTCCAACAAATATAGGCTAACTAAGAAATCCAATCTGACCGTAACTGTTAGTTTCATGACTGGTCCTGAACTACTTTGCACTTTCGTGAATGCTGTAGGTAGTGATGCGTTTCTTAACGTCATTGTTTTCCACTCAGGCAGAGTAATACAGGAAACTAAAGCTAATACTGAAGGAAGGCTACCTATCACGTATATAGTGTAGTTTTATGCTACAAATTTGTGTACATATTTCATTCAGTAACCCAAGACATCATGTTTTGAGCTGTTTTTATTCTTGTGATTGTATAAAAGACCATGAGCCACTAACTGGATGCAGTTCTGTAAATCTGAGTTAGTTTAAACAGTCGTGTATGAAAGTTTTAGTGTCCCTGGTTAAACTGCATGTCTTGTTGATTTTCTAAGTGATTTCTTAAAAATCACATTTGAATGCACTATAACTGTCTATTTGCTTAATTTAGCATTTTGGGAAAAATGTATGGCCAAAACTTATGGTACATTTTATATTAGATGTTTTTCCCAATTTGTGAAACTTGTGAAGCAAATAAATAGAAATTTTGCACTAAAATTTACAGAAAAATGCCTATTATGCATTTTTAGGTTGCATATTTAGGTTTGTTCCTGTAGTCCAGTGGTCACAGACCCTCTTCCTGGGGATCTACCTTCCTGCAGTTTCCACTTCCAACCCAAATCTAACACATCTCATTTAGCTAATTAAATAAATCTGAAGATAGTCATTAGATGGATCAGATGTGGTCAGTCATGGTTGGAGATAAAAGCTGCAAAGAAGGGAGATCTCCAGGAGCAGGGTTTGGTGACCACTGCTGTAGAGATTTCTTTCACTTAGGAAATCAACAAAAGATTTAATTTGACTGGGAGTGTTCAAACTTTTGCATATGATATTATATATATATATATATATATATATATATATATATATATATATATATATATATATATAAACAAAAATAAACATACAAATAAAACTGTATTTTTTTCCATTATATTTTTGAGTGGTTGAGCTCAAGGTTTCTGACTGGTGCACTGCTTATATAACCAATCAAAGGGGGCGTGTCTTTGATTGTTTTTTTTTACTAGTGTGAAAAAAGTCCACTCTATTTATTTTGCTCAGCGAAACTGATGCTCTGCTAAAAGCTGTTCATTTAAATTTCCACTTGGCTTCATCATTTTCTGGACTGAATGTGAACACAAGCACATTAATTGTAACATAATGATGCAGAATGATGAATAATCACACCGAGCAGTGCTTCCATTCTGCACTATGACAGGCAGCAGATAAAACCCTGATGCAGGCCCAGGTGGGCAGAGCTTATGAAAGAAGGTTTAATTGCTTGGTGGTGAGCACTGTCATTTGAGCTCTTTTCACCCTTCTAATCTGTCGCCCTGTTTCCTTGGTGACAAAAGATAATCACTTTTGATTTTAGCTTTGAATTCGAGTTCTGTGTGAAACATGACTTCTAATTTCTTGAATTAGGAAAATACACAGCACAGGTGCAGCTTCCACAGAGACACAATATAGGCTACAATGACTGTTAAGACGCTTAATAGTCTAATTAGCTCGATACATTAATTCAACAAATGGGCAGGTCTACAAGCTGAAATCTGTACTTTCATATGATTAACCTGTGGCTTATCACTTGTTGACAGGCAGTCTGATATGTAAAGCTGTCTCAGGTGATTTCAGTCTATGAATGATAAGCAAACGCTGCATGAATTAGTTGTACAGTTTAAACTTTCCATAAATTTATGTGATTAAAACTGAGCTTGATAGCACAGCTGCTTGCAGACGTTTCCCTAGCCATTGTAACTTTTATCACACACTTGCAGATGCTGTGATCTAAAGCTTGTGTTAGCACACACAAACTCAGACATGCACAAACACACACACACACACACACAGACGCTTAGGAAACAGGGAGAAGGAAACAGCCCCCGGCTCACAGTAGTTTAGATACAACATACAGCAGTCCAACAGCACTGAGTTAATTTCTTGTACTGAGTACATATATATATATATATGTTTTGATGTAATTTATATATATATTATAATCCCATGGCTCGCTGAAATTCGCTTTAACAAAACAGTGAAAATCGAATTCTTAAAAAGAAAAAGAAACTTTTCTGCATCAAATTCTGCTTTATAATGACATGACAAAAATTTAAAACGTATGAACTTATTTGAACATCCTATGCTCTATTTTATGTTGGTAAAGGTTGTACTAGGAATAAACTGGCATACTATTAGCTAATGTTAATTTATTTTACCACTTTAAATATAATACAAGTTAAATATAAATGTGTTGCATGTAACCTGTTTCACACACATCAGTGCAGCTCAGCTAGCTATATTGCATTTAAATAATAAAAAACTGAAAAACAAAATGAAATTGCAGTTAAAAACCATTGTCTGCTTCAGAAAGGCACACAGTTTTACAGAAAATACTGTATGTTTTAATGTAGTATTACAATATTATTACAAAAATATCATAGTAGCCATACAATAAGATGTCTGGTACAGTATAATGATCCTGTACTGTAAGTGTTTTGTCAGAATTTAACATGGGAAGCTGTATAAAACTGTAAAACACACTTGTAGTATCACACAAGCTTAAACATGTATATTACTGTAGAAATTACAGAGCATCTTTACAATGTAAATTTTTTTAAGACTGATATATGTAAATAAGTTCTGTTCTGATTGGCTTCCCCGTATCATGTCTTATTTAAAATGCAGTCCAGGCTAAAACACTACTTATAACTTCAATGTTAATGGATGGAGCTAAACAACTGTAGGCTAATAGGTGAATATATGCAAATGCCTTTGTTTTCTTGACATCACAAAAACAGTGAATTCAAAACAGACTGTTTTTGAAGTTTAAATTCCTTATATGGACTGCATGGGTGTTTTAAGACTTGAACAAAGGTTGCATACATCAAATTATGAAAATTCTGTAAATTTTGGTGTGGTGATATAGCCCTTTGAAATCCAGATACTTTTTGACTTTCACTCAAGTATATTTTTGGCTCCATACTTTCACTTAAGTGCAGTTTCTCTCCACTTTTTTCCACTGCTGGTAGTTTTTCAAAGTTTGTTTTTCCCCAAAAGGGCATGGACTGATGACACAGGCCTATTCATTCATATCGACACTAAACAAACAAAAAACATATAAACAGTAGAAATAAATGTGGATGTACTACATATTTGGCAAGCAACAGGTACTGCTGCCCTATTTATGTTTGTTATAACTGCTTATTAATGATTTTAAAGTGTTTATAACCTAATTAATAATCACTCATGAACCCTTTCTAAAAGTAGTCTTATTGTAAAGTGGTACCAAATGTACTGCTAGACAAAAATGAAAGGCTTTAGAAGTATTGAGCAGAGTTGAATATAGGCCTTTCAGTGTCCATTACTGAAACTGCCAGGTTGTGGAAAGATGCATGTTTTTCTGTCCAGTCCACTGTTCAGTATTTTTATTGCCACACCAACCACAAGGTTGTTTGAAATTTGTTGTAGTGTTCTCAGAGACACAACATGAAACAACCAAGACAAATACATCTGTAAGGCTGAACAGAGATAATGCAATTAAACCAGACACCAGTCAGTTTAAAACACAGAACATGATTATATACACATTCACACGTGGAAATTTGTGTTTTAGGAAAGTTACCAATCCAGACTCTACGCATGTTCATAAACCATCATCTGTTTCAGATTTCTTTTTGATTGGACTTCCTCCTAAAACATAATGAATGAGCGTAAGTATCTTTTCTGAAGGCAAAAAAGAGAAGTCTGCATCAGAATAAAAAGATGTGTAGACACATGTATAGAACTCTTTACAGCAAGCAATCACAAAGCTCATTCTTATTATATGCCATTAGGCTTAAACTGAAATTCACTGGACAAAAGGGCGCATTAGCAAATGCACACTGGGCTGAATGTTACCTCTTATTGTGCTGCACCTGTTTACAGAACATTACCCTCAGCATCTTTTCAGTATTGAGTTTGTCCTCAATAAATATGTCTTTGTACAGCACAACAATCAAAAGTCATAGCGTGTGGCTGCTAAATGAGCTTCAGTCAGATGATATTGTGTTATATTATTTGCATTTCGGAGCTTGTGTGGAGCTCCTGCTGGATGATGACTCCCACTGGCAAATGTTTCCTATCTTATCTACTGTCCCACCATATGTCTCCACTAAGAGAAGTGTCATAAAGTGAGTGACAATTGCACTGATGCTTTATAGCTGTGCTTTTACGCATGGATGCTGCTGATAAAGCTGCCAAATGGGACAGTTGGTTTATTCAAACATGTAAATATATTTGTAGGAAGGTAAATGCAAGTGGTGAAAACAGATTTGGAATGATCAGTGGATTTAAGTCTAAAATGCTATACTTTTTTTCTAATATAACTAGACATAGAAGTATAAAATCATGTTGTTCAGTATAATTGTATACACAAATTTCTGCAGTATAAATGCATGTAGATAGGTAGAATCAAGCTTTTCACTGGAATAATATGTACATGCTCAGAAAAAAAGGTATGAAACTGTCACTTGGGCAGTACCCCTCTCATCACTGGGGTGGTATCCTCAAGAGTACATCTCAGTACCTTTAGTCAGAGAACATAATTAAACTGAAATTCTCTGAAATTATATTTTCTAAGTTGTATTGACTCCACATGTCCCATCTAATCTCCAGGCTTTTTATTTTATTGTTCTGTTTTTAAACATTAGGTTAGGAGGTACAAATACATACTTTATCCTGGGAAAAACTTATTTAAGGTTCATAATTGGACCTTAAAACCACTGTTGTACCTTTGAGGGTACATTTACATTGCTTGTACCTCAATGAATGAAAAATTTACCTGCACAGTACCTTTATTTCTAACAGTGTAAAGTTTTAGTAAAATAGACACATGTTACTAACAAGTGGTGAAAACTGATTTGGAATGATGATATGTACATCTTCTAGCTACATATTTTTTTCCGAATATTATTGCATATTCTACTGCAGGTACTGAAGCATGTTTTATAGTATAACTGTATATTATTGCTTTCTGAATAAAACCTTTTAAAATCTAAAATGGTAACCTTAGATGAGAAGGAGTAAACATTCTAACTTTTGTCTTACTTTTAATGCAAGTTAATGTAACAAGATTTTTTCCCAAATAATTTTAGACCCTTTCTGTTTGTCCATTATCATGAATTTTCACACAATGTAAAGAAGGTCAGATGCAGTTTTAAAATTATGGCAAAAACTATATGTATATATATGTATAAACTATATATATAAAAATATATATGCAATACAATTATTATGAATGTCCTTTTATGTCAGTGTGCTGAAAACAAAAATGCGGTCTTGAAACACAAGTGAGCAGCTGAAACCAACCTTAAAATCTTTGTTGCCAAGAGTGTTTGTTCGTTTGACCAAACCACGAAACAGAGCCGTCCAAGGCTTTGTACAGGCCAGAACTGATCCATACTCCTTTGTGTTGGAGGGGTGAGTGTGGTTTCGACTAAACTTCCTGTGATCCTCCATCACCCCACAGTGAGCAGGGAAGATAGGATCAGTAGCTGTTTTTCCTCCTGTGTCTACTCCACTTCCCTTCACTCCACAGCACTCGCATATAGAAAGAAAGCTTCTGCAGCTAAGGAACGCAAAGCTCTGCCCAGCCCCGGTGCCCTGTTCAGCGTAGAGTCCTTCCTCACAGCCGCTGTGTTGTTTTTCAACATCAATGTGTAAATGCTGTTAACTCAAAGTTGAACACATGAATTCCTATTGTTGAGAATGGAATGAGAATTATGCAGCAACAAAGTGCCAGCGTGTGTGTATATGTTTATGTGTGTGTGTACTTGTCCCCATGCGTGTTGTTTTTGGACGCACATTTGTTGATCTAAACCTACGAAGATGAAGTCTGTTATACAATGTATTTGTTTTACAGTTTCTTATTGAACCCTTTCCTACAATGGACTGCATTCACAGCTAAAATGGATCTAGATCTCATCTGAAATCTGCAGCCAGCGCACCACAGAGCAGCTGCTGTGGGCTCTAAAAGCAAACAGAAAAACAATATTCCGTTGCTGTCAATGAATATTTATTTGCCAATCAAACAATAATATCTCAGGAAGTGGTGTGAATATGACCTGATAAAATGAACACAGGGATATTGCCGTAGCATAGCAACAACTGTCTTTTATTATCCATGTGCAAATTTGAATGAGTGCTTGTCTGTGGTTTCCAGAACTCAGACACTGAAAAAATAATGCACTGAATTTGCTTGATTCAAATGTGTCATTTCCACATGAATAAAATACATTACATGGACACATTTGCAGAATAGTGATTAGCCAATCACAGTTGTCTCTAAGCACTACTGTGAAGACGAAACTATAACAAATCTGCAGTGAGAACAGAGCTGGTAGTAAATTAGCCAGAATTTATTTCAATTGTTTCATTAATTTTTGCTAATAGATGACAAGACAAATCCTTATCTACGCCAACTAGCTGTAGTGTTAGCTTTGGCATTAGCTCATCTGAAGGGTTAGCTTCCATCATTCAAACTTTGACATCGAATGTCTAAAAGCTTTCTTTGGTTTATTTAACCTAAACCTGGGTTCCAGAATCCATTTTTTGTTTTCAACTGGCTTGCATTCATATCATCACTTCTCAAATCTATCTGTCTGCACTGCATCTTGTAAAGCCAGTTTATTTCTGAATAATTGTGAAGAATATTTTCAAATGTTCCTCTATGAGCTTCGACACTTTCCTTTGTCCTGCAGAATTTTTAGTCTGTTAGCATAAATATCACAGATGCTAGAGATGCAAGATTTGTGATTGGTCAGTTACTGTCAAAAAATAAGTCAACTAAAAGAGAAAACTAATAACTAACTGATGATCTAAAGCTGATTTAATAGATTTTATTCATGTGAAAATGATGTACACATTTGAATCACGTGAATTCAATGCATTAGTTGCTGGCTTTAGATCAACAGGAATAATATCTATCACCTTTTTTTAAGCCAGACCTGGCAGTGCAGACAGATGGCCCTGGTCCACTTGAATTACACCCCTATTAAAACATGCCAGTTTCGCACTGCTTAATGCTACATTTGAGCTCTGAGCCACAGCTTGTTTTGGCCAATCCACAGCAAGCCTAGTGTACTGTCTCTGCTGAGGTACTGTATTTCACAGCAATATAAGCCACCTGTTAGCTCAATTTACTTCCCCACTGTATTTGCTGTGCTCACAGTGTTTGACGTAAGCCTGTGCCCCATTGTAAAACACTCTAAATCTTAATTTGAAGGTCATTGTGCCACAGCAGAAGGACAATGCCATGTAGAGAACAAATAGCCTACATCAGATGCCAAACTTTCTGTTTTTCAGAACCTAAAGAGCTTTCCTGAATGTCTTCTGCTCTAAGTGAAATCCTAAACACTGCCCTTCATTTATTTATTTCTACTCAAAATGGTCATTAAATGCATTTTTTTCATTTCTCAGCACCAAGCAAAAACAGAAAGTTTGTATTTAAGAGAAAACTACACAGATGTCTCAACTAAATATAAAATTTAAAAATGGTTCAGCGTTTAGTGTTGGAGACTTGCTTTCAGCTTTCTCAGAAATATACAGGGAAATTTTTCCACACCTCCAAAGCTCAGTCTAAGAGGTTGGCTGCATTTTCTGCTTCTTGATGTGGATTGTGGATTCAAGTATTCCCAAACACATTCAGTGATGTTGAGGTCTGGACTCTTGGATGGTCAGTCCATTATTCTGACAACACCAGCAGCTTTTTTGTTTGGTTTGCAAATTTTGTCCTTTCTTGTCTGTCTCCTTTTCTCAGCAAGGGCTTCTTGACAGCTACACATCTTTTCAGACTCATAGTGCTGAGTTGTCTTCTCACAGTGGAAGGATGGACAGAAACGCTTGTAGATTTTTGCAGACATACAGCAAGAGTGGAGCTTGATTTTCTCTCTCAAAGATGAAAGCTTTCAGTACTGTGTATCTGATGGGGACAGTTTTGGTGGTCTACGAGTGCCATTTTCTCTATTTCTTTCAAGCATTTTTGAACTTCAGTTTTGCACCTTCCTTATGCAAAAAGATATATCTAATTTCCTCAGGAAAATATCTTGTAAATTAATAACTTGTAATTAATGGATAATAACAAATAAAAATAATAACTTGTGGTTCTTTTAAAAGCATAGATGGCTCCAAAGGTAGTTTAAAATCCACCTGAAAGTGGATAAACATATGTTGGATTTGGTCTCATTTCAAAACTAGTAGCCTTTTTTTAAAGTGTTTTTTTTCAGTTTTGCAGGTTTTGCAAAGAAAAATTGTGAGATCTAATTAGGTATTAAATATGTTAGATTGTTGCTAAAAAAAACAGAAAAAAAACATGGTTGTTTATTAAATCATTTTGAAAAGCTAAGTGTTTCCACACATTTATAAATTGTAAATACATACAAATAAGAAATATATATGTTAGACAAAGTATTATATCCCAGTTCTCAGAACTGATACACAAAAACAGAAGAAAATGTCTCATTTAAGATTTTCTCTCAGACTACAAACACCTGCTCTTAAGTACCAGTAACGTAATAAGCCACTTACAAAACACCCCCAAACACATTTGCATGCCCCCGAGCGAAAGGGTATCACTCACCTACTGAAAGAGGCCACTTAAAACCCTGTGTACCTGGAACTTTCCAGCTATGCTCTCCACCTTCTGTTTACAAAACAGAGCTGTACCTGCTCTCTGCCTGCTCTCGTCCTCAACATGCAAAAGGTTGAAACAATGTCATTTACAGGAGCAAGGACCCATGAATATGGGTCACCAGGACATCATTTAACATGACATTTTCATTTTTACTTTATGGATTGACCTACTTATTCATAGTATTTTAACTGTTTTTTTTTTTACAAGATAACAAGATTATCAGATACATTTTAACATTTACTATTTGAAGCTATGAACATAAATCATCACTGGCGAAACATCTTTGTTTAAGACTGCTTTCAATTTTCTTCAGGCATACAGTTGTATGCAGTTAACACACAAATTTGGCAGTTTTCAGCAAATTTTAGTGCACAATTTCTATTTGCTTGCTGAGTTTAACATGAAAATGAATGATAAAATACAAAGCGCACCAACGTTTGCACAGTTTTACTTTTTTCCCAATATGCTACATGTAGCAAATAAACAGCAATTGTGCATTAAAATGTGCAGAAGTGGGCTCTCTGTAGAGGATGTGTTAACTTTGTTACACTTAGATAATCGACAAAACGTCCTGTTGAGCCACCTGGGTCACCCCCAGCTTACATACCATGAAATGCCTCTTCTTGTTTTGTTTATTATTAAGTGGAGAAATTGAGTCAAAAGAGCAGTTTCAAAATTTGCAATGCATACAGCATTTGAGTTTGTAAGAGGAAAAGGAGATATTTTGCTATTATTAAAATTTGATGACTGTTTTTGTTGTGTGTACAGTCTACATTTGCTGAAAGACAAGATTCATGTTTTTGTGATTCTTTAATTTCAAAACAATGAAAAAAAGAAAACAGAATGTAAATTGACTGTAAAAGCAATTTATTACATAACTTAATGATTATTTAAAAAAAAATATAAATCAGATTTATAGCAAAGCAATAGTAATAACTCTAAATTTCGAAAGGCTAATGAAATGTATTTGGGAAAATAAATTCAGTACTGTCTAGGATTCTTCCACAAAATGTGACTGGATTATTTTCCAAAACCTAAAACTGTAGTTAAAAAATTGAAACTGTAAAAGTGACAAAAGTTCCTTCATAACTCATCATCTCATCAAGAGTGTTAAAATGTTTAAGAATAGATTCCCTGTATTCAGAGACCACAGCTCTTAACATGGCTAACTATGGAAACATAATCTATAGACTACTTTAGGGCTGAATTAATCTCTAAGTGCCATTTTCCCCCCCTCACATCAACAGCAGGTGAACTTGATAAATCCAGAGAGCACGATAGCAACAAGCCTGCTACTGCTTTCAGATTTGCTCGATTATTATGGAAGACATGTGGTTGAGATAGAGAACGTAGATTAGAGGGACCACCTGCAGCCGTGTAAGGGGTTTAGAGCATGATGCAAGGCTGCATTATAGCATGGCCTAATCTGTCCTGAAAACATACTGTATTCAACAAGGGCACATTGTATCAGAAATTTGACCTAAAACCTGACTAAAATCTAGGCCTACTTCCTGCTTGCTTCTCCTGCCTGTGTGTCTGAGAAGCTTCTATGTCTAAAAAGCCACAGTGTTGCTAAATGAACACTTTAAATACTAACTTGGAAAGAAAGATCCTATAACACTTCAGCCACATGCACTGAGGATGACAGATGATGGTAGATATCAGTTATAAGGTACATGGCACCTTGGGAGCATGGCCAAATGTGACACATCGGGGCACTGTTTCTGCAAAGCCTTTGCCACAATGGGATTAAAGTCTGCAGCCCCAGCTAATCCCAGTTGTCTTCAGTGCACCATGCTGACCCACCCAGCAGATGAGAGATAGAATGAAGCCAGTGGGACAGTAACGGACCTCATGATTGGTTATAGTTTCACAGCTTTTTGTTTGGCTTAAAACAGTTTGTGCAATCTGTCGCAGGGGGCGCAGTCCTGTTGGCATGTCCATCTGAAACTGAGAAGTGGTCAGTAAACTTTTGGTTAAGCTGTAATGTTAAAGGAATGCACATATATATATATATATATATATATATATATATATATATATATATATACATATATGTGTATGCATGTGTATGCATGTATATGCCACATGTGGAGCATATGGTCAATAACTGGAGACAGTATAACTTCAAATAGAAGTCAATAGACCTCCAAAGTATTGTTGTCATTCTGTTGTGGTGTCATGCCCATATTTGGAACTCTGGGTCTCTAGTTTTCTGTATGGCCATTTTCAAAAACATTGGCAGTGTGCCCTGTGGTAAACAAAGTATCCCAAAGCCAATACTTTTATTTGAATATTTTGCATCCATTTCTCACCGGATCATCTGAATTACAATGCAGTTAAGGTGTTAAAAATATGATTACTGCTATGAGCAAGCTAACACTGCCATGCACAGATTTGACATTATAAGACAGGAAACCTCATCAAAATACCCCACACAAAACAGCTTGCATTGTCAAATTTGTTGGTTAAGTTTCTTTTGGCATTAGTAGCCTACAGTTTGAGTAGCTGGTGTTGGTATATAACCAAGATGGGAATTCAAGTAAGAAACTTGGGCTTGAGTTGCATTTGAGTCATATGTTACTGACTCGTGACTCAACTTGGACTCGAGACTTAAGAATATAATAATAAGGCATATAATAATGTTTTGGTGTAATATTAGATTTCATGTGACATCATTTCAATGTGTGAGAGCGTTAACTTGCCTGTAGCATACGTAGAATTTTTTGTATTTTGATTGCTTAATCCTGGTGTAATGCAGCTGATCCATTGACATTCTGGGGTAAAAGGTAAGTAGAACAAAGTGAATCAGGTTTGAAACACTTTTGTTTAGCACAAGGCGGGATAGCAGCAATTTTTGAAACAGTAATGTGCTGAAGCAACTGTCCATTGGCTTCTGTTATAAGCATGTTTAAGACAACAGGTTTTCTGCTCTTTTCAAAGTGCAAAGAAACATATCACAATTATTATCTCTGGTAATCAACCTTGTGAAACAATTACATCAGATTGACATAAGGTTAAAAAATGCTGAAGTATTCCTTAGAATAACACCCTCTACACCACTTAATTACACCATTCGTCCTGAACTCAGGAGACCTAATGTTGGTATGAGTCATCCATCACAGGAGTCAGAGATTTGTTTGCTTGAGACAAGACAATGTCCTTAGAGGTCACTTCAAACAGGATATGACATGCGCTCCTCTCCCTCCAACCTCGGTTCCTTTCTCTGCCTCTCTCAGTGTGTTTGATATGAGAGACCACATGTAATAAACCAAAAGCTTAGCTTTGTAAATCCCTCCATAAGATAGCCTGATTTAAGCATAACAAGAGAGGGCTTGTTTAAATAGTGTTTAAATGAAAATATGTCAAACATACTAAATTAATGAAGAGGCTTTAGTTCTTATGGAGGCCACAGACAGCATATAATAACAAAGCAATTAGCCAAGTGGCAGAATCAGGTTGCTGAGGTTTACAGGGATTTATAAGGAAAAGCCTGCCTTTGTTTTGTATAGGAAACTTTTCATCCATGCTCAAGGTTGGCAAGTCAACTAAACCCACATGCTTTACTTCATGATGTGCCTTCATTTTATGTTTTTAGGAGTAATCCAGTATTATATAATGACTAATTATTCTATATTCTGGTTAAGGAAAGAATAAACAGGGTGCATTGAACCTTTTCAGCTTATGGTGTATGTCCAAAAGTGTCCACACACCTCTTCTAATCAGGGAATTCAGCTACTTTAGGGTGCTCACAGTCAATTGTGTCCACACAGCTTGTGTAATTTCCATAGAATAGCATTGCAAATAGAATGGGACACTGTGGAGCAGCCACACATGAGCATGATAAAGCCCCCTAGCATTGGGCTGTGGAGTAATGTATGTTCCCTGGAGTGATGGAGCTCCATCCAATACCTTTGGGATGAGTTAAAGTGGCTTTTGTGATCCAGAACTAACCATCCAACATCAGTACCTGACCTCACTAATGCTCGTGTGGCTGAATGCAGTCAAATCATCACTGTAATGTTCAAACATCTAGTATAAAGTCTTCCCAGAAAAGTAGAGACTGCAGCTGCAGTAAAAAGCGGAGAAACACCTGCCCTTTGATTTCAGGGGAAGTGCTGAATGAGTAAGTGTCTCCAAACATCTTAACATGTAGTGTACATTTGCCAATACATAGGTTAATATGTTTTATTTATGTGGAATGTACACATTTGTGTGAAAGCACTTTTCTGTCAGGTAGAGGAGGAAAACAGTGTCCATTTTTAAAAAATATATGGCATCAGTATGTCAAAACCTGAAATTATTGCTTTTTTATTTGCAGGATTATGTCAAAATGATGACTTGTTTTCTCAAACAGATTGACTTATTTTCATGAAATCTTGACTTACTATGTTAAAATAATGACTATTTTTTTTTGTAAATGTTGACTTACAGCAAAATCATTCCTTATTTTCTTATAATTTTGACTTATTTTTTCTAAATAATGCCTTACTTTCTCTAAATATGGACTTACTATGCTAAAAAAAGGAGTTACCCACCTACTTAATAATTTCTTAAAAACTAATAACTAATTATTTTGCCATAGGATGTCAGAGTTTTGTCTTAAATAAGTAAATAAAACATTATTTTGAGTGTGTAGGTCAAAATTTTGAAAACACTCAAAAGATGTACTAAATAACATAACATAATTGTACCATAATTCCATTGCTATATTCCATTGATATTTTTAAAATTGTATCGACTCCACATACCCTGTCCAGTCTCCAGCCTTTAATTTTGTTGTTCTGTTGTAAACATTAGGTTGTGTAAAGGCATGTTTGCCCCGGGCAAAAACTCATTTATGGTACACAATTGAACCTTCAAATCATTGATGTCCATTTCATGGTGCATTTACATTGTTTGTAAAATTTACCTCTATAATATCTTTTTTTCTGACACTATAAGTCATTATCTGAAGATAATAGATCAAAAATTTGCAGAAAAAGAGAGGAAAGAAAAAAGCATAATAAAGCAAGGATAAAATTAAATATAAATGAAGTTTCAGGTTCTTTTAGAGTAGCATGTTTGTTACTTACATGTAAATATAATAGGTTAAGTAGTATAACCTGTAGAGACTGGACAGGACTTGAAGGCCACTACGAATTCAGATGAACCTCACGTAGGTCACGTTAGCTTTAACCGTTTTCCTCGTGCCAGAAAAAAGTGACTAAGGATGAATCACACAACTGAGCAGGAACCCGTGGGGACACTATGCTCAGCACAGGTTTGTGTTTTCCATAAACTGATCAGCTAATGATCAAACCCTTCACAACATGAGTCAAGAGTGTTTGAGATGAGAAAACACAAGAAAATATGCAGATCACAGGGCCAGGAACTAGGAACCAGTTCTTAAAATACATTGACTCTGAGTCAGTCTGTGTAATGTTAACAGTTTCAAGGTTGTCCTTATGCACCCTCGAATAATAGCTCTAATAATAGCCTAGCAAATGGTGAGGTGACTAAGTAATACAGGGACTAATACAGGGACCTAAACTTCCATAAAGATTCCTAAATGCTACTGAACTTAAACAATATTGAGTTACGCCATATGCTGCAACAAAACGTATTAAATAAACAAACATATTACATATAAATGATATGTCTATGTCTATAGTGAAAAGTCAGTTATACACAAAGAAAATTATATAATGCATCTATTCTTTTTGCACAAATCTTAAGTTTGAATTTTTTACATTTCCAAAAAATCTGTTCCAAAAGTCATGACATTGTATATATATTTTGAAGACATTTCAGAAACAATGGGCCAAGAAAAGGGTGCGACATTACAATGAATGAAATATTTTTACATTAACTCTTATCATAAATTATTATTTTATAAGTTAAGAATGTTTTTCCCTCATGGAGTTACCCTTTTAGAGATTTCCTCATTGTCAGGACAAGATTTTTTGTCCTGACAGTGAGGAACCCTCTGAGCCTCCTTGGCCTTTATAGAAGGCCTAACAATTCTGTGAAAAAAAAAATATATACATACCTGTAATTTTAGCTCATTTTTATTTAACATAATCATCATGCTTGTTGAATTTAAACTCATGCATGTATTATAGGAATGCTCTTTTTTCATTGTTAAGTTTTGATTGTGAATCAAAGAGTTAAATTCTTAACATGCTGAATAAAAAAGCTAAGTGAGCTCTCCAATTGGTTAGGCCTTCAGGAGCTGAACTGAAGACCTAAGATGTCAGGTTAACCACCAGCATATTTAGGAATAAATCAATCACATTTTGATTTGCAATGGGGGCAATTTTTGAGAAAAAATATCACTTTAGGCTTCCTGGAAATCCTTGATACGTCACTGAAAGTGAATGTAAGTGGTACCATGACCAATGCATTTCTATCATTTGTCAAAAATTAAAAATAGGGCTATGTGCTATATCCAAGTTTATGTTAAAATATCTGTTACAAGCTTTAAATAAAACATGGAATGTGTTTTACAAGCTTCAAATGTCTGCGGTTAATCTAAACGACCAAAAAGTATTAATGGAAATTGCCATTAGCATAGTGCTAACATACTACTACAATCCCATAGAGGCACCAGCAGAAATTAGCATTAATAGATAGCGGTAGTTAGAGGAAGATTTTTTCTTGTTCATGAGCACATTTTGACGTTAATGGACCAAAATGAAGGTCTAACTGAAATGGTCACAATTTGCCACTGGTATACAAACCGAAAGTGAGTGTGACTTAAACCAGAAATGAGCATGAGGTGGTGGAAGTGGGTGTATTTATTGACTGTAATGGACTGCACAGCAATCAAAGAAGCACCACACTAAATTTAGGCTGTAAATAACTTGCTTATGATGTAATTTACACAGTCAATCACCAGCCTAGATTTTGGAACAGGCATGCCTATTAGCTCACAGATGCTGAAATTTGGTATTGAATGAGTTTGTTGATACGCGGTAATATTGCAGTAATTCAGTCGGTACCATTAAAATATTGAATTTCAAACGTCCCTCATGGTGATGTCAGCTCTATATCAGTGGCATTCTGAGTGATTCCTTTTTATTGATCAATATGCTGCCCTCTTTGAACAGCTATAAGTGACAAGGGAGGGGCATAGTTTGCATCAGATAGTAGTCTGAAAGATTTCAACATGACCCTCCTTCACCTTTTTTAGGATTTATGACTAATTGATGAAGCTGACACTGTCCCTCATTAGGCACATCCTCTTCCTTATGGCTTATTTGTGACAATGCTGCTTTGAGTTTGTCATACGTGACTAAGCACCATATATTAACTTTTGTCGTAAGAATCAAATTTTTCCCTCAGAATGAAAATCTAGTTATCACAATTAAGAAGAGATTAGAAAGAGGTTTTCTTTCAGAGAAGGCTAATTGCTGGCCCAACGAGCAGCAAATTGAATCATTTAGGAAGCTGGGGTCAGAGGAAGCGACCTCAGGGCACTGACCCCTAATTACTCAGAGACTCGGCCATAGCGTGGCAGAGTGCTGGGCAAAGTGTGTGGCCCTGACTACACCTAAACTGCAACCCAAACACATGGGTGTTTTTCCAGCCTTATATGATATATCTTACACTAATTCATCTGCTAATGGCCTGGATAACGTAAAGCATGTTTTTTTTTTGAATACGTAAGTAAAAACATATATTTCATTAAATTTATGCAACTTACTTTTTTAACATTCCTAAAAACAAAGGATTCTTTGGAATGAGAATAGAATATAGAATAACCACCTAAAGAACCTTTTAACAGATGGTTGCAGCATCAACTTAATGTATATGTGCTGCTTCTGTAAACTCTTAGCAAAAAGGCTACTATATAGCACCAAAAACCACATTATATCATAAAGAAACATTTAACCATGCAATGAGTCATTTTAATCAATCTTTGAGTTGTCACAGTTCTATATGTGACCATTTATTTACTAAAGAACCCTTGAACAACCACTTTTTAAAGACTGGAGGATATAGTTGCTCGGCGTAGGCACATTTCACTTTACTTTTCAAAAGAATAGAAACCCCATTTACATCAATGATAATGAAAGACTTTCTTTAAAGAACCACATTCTGAAAGGTTCTTTAGGGAACCATCATTCTGAAGAACTTTTGACACCTTCTTTTTTCAGAATGCATCTCAAATACTTGGACAAGCTAAAGGGCAGGAAGGGAGGATCTACAGTACTGTGCAAAATTTGAAACCACCCTTCATTTATTTAATTTTCAGCTAAAACTGCAATTAAGCAGATGTTTTTTCATATTTTTAAGAGATATTTATGAAGATATTAGATATAATATAATAATACAAGGGAAAGTTAAAGCAAAATAAATGACTGAACATGAGTTGAGTTTAAAAGAAATAATAATAGAAAAATGATAAATTGGAACTCCTAACAACTGTGCAAGACTGGTTGACCAGTGAAACTGTCCCCATCAGATAAACAGGACTTGAAGCTTTGAGAGACAGGAGAAAATCAAGCTCCACTCTTGCCTCAGATCTGATCCACAGGTGTTTCTGTTCATCCTTCCACTGTGAGAAGACAACTCAACACTATGAGTCTGAAAGGGTCTGTAGCTGTCAATAAACTGCTGGTTTTCTCAGAACAATGGAATGACCACCCCAGAGTCCAGACCTCAACATCATTCAACGTGTTTGGGATTACTTGGATCATGAGAAGCAGAAAATGCAAGCAACTTCTAAGACTGAACTTTGGAGGTGTGGAAAAATATCCCTGCAGATTTCTTTGAAAAACTGAGAGCAAGTGTCCTGAAAAGAATGGAAGCTCAAGTCAAGTCAAAGTTTATTTACATAGCGCTTTTTACAACAGGCATTGTCGCAAAGCAGCTTTACAGAAAGAATCTGGGTCCAAGCCCCCATGAGCGTCGCCAATGGCGACAGTGGCAAGGAAAGACTCCCTAAGAGCAAGAGGAAGAATCCTTGAGAGGAACCAAGACTCAAAAGGGGAACCCATCTTCCTGTGGTCGACACTGGATAGCAAACAATAACACAAGAGTAAAATGAACAGAGGATAAGATTTTATAATTAGTATGAAATATTACTATACAAAAAGGGGGAAACAGGTGAACCAATGGCTATGATTAAATGTAATGAATGCATGGAAGCTGTAATGAAGATAAAAGGTGGACAAACTAAATAATGCAAAATCTGGTATTATTTTTAACTGTTGAATCTCATGTGTAATTTCCTGTTAAATATAGGTTTTCTGCTTTTTTCCTTACACTGAAAAATTAATAATTTGTCTTTAATGGCCGTTTTGACTGGAAATTAAATGAAGGGTGGTCTGTTACTGTGCACAGCACTTTAAGGTGAAGAAAGTGAGGTCGTGGGTCGTAACCAATCTGAGCATTTGCATGAAGGGTTAAGCTCCATTGATCGCTCCCAAAGTACAACATCAAATATGAATCCCAGTGGGAATTCCTATGAATCCCAAAAGCCCCAGTGACCTTGGACAGATCTCTCAGGTCTAAAGTTGATAAAGGTCATGGATTTCAGTGCTATCGAATCAATTGCGTGACCACAGCTGAACACAGCTGTCTCACGCTGGTATATAGGAAGCCATTATGTAAACTGAAGAGGTGGATAGGAAGGGACAGGATAAAACACTCATGAGCTGCACGAAAAATGGCTCAGGGCTCATCTCCACAGAGAAGCACTTCTCTGCTCCTCACCCTGATTGAGTTTTAGGTTGTCATTACATGGGAAGCTAATGAGATTCCTAATCAGTGGTCACCTCTCTGTTTCCTGGTTTGGGGAGGTGGGGGTGGGGGGGGGGGGGTTGCAGGGGGCAGGAGCGGAAGAAGATGGCCTGAGCAACAGAGGAATAATATTTCTGTTTATCTGCTGTGGGGATGGGTCAGAGGTATTTTTGGAAGCCTGTTGTTTTTTCCTTTGCAAATTCCAGGTTCCGTTTTTTTCCCCCCCTTCTCCCCCCTCTTCACCCCTTGTTCCCAGCCTGTGAATGCACGGCCGCTTCCTCTCCCTTCTTCCTATTCTCAGCCTCTGATTGCTAGGAAGTTTGTGTGTGCGTGTGTGTGTGGGGGACACAGGGTGTGGAGGATGTGGCCATTAGAAAATGTGGGGAGAGCGTGTCAACAGTTCCACGAGTGCTGCTTTCTCAGACACAGCTGCTGATGGGATGTGTGTTGGACATGGAGGGGGGCAGTGGAAAGAGTTTAATGTAGATCACGCAGATGAGTTTCAGCTTCCTTCAGACTGACAGCTTCTTCCACACATACAGATGGGATTTGGTCGACAGTGGGAGGACAATTGATGAGGTGTTCAGACTTCATATGATTCATCATATGATTCCAGGGTAGTACTAATCAGTTTCTATGTTCAGTCACATGCAAATGTCTGAACATCCACAGTCAAACTTGCAGAAGTCCGGAGAGGCCATGAGCTGTTGCTATAATTTTCTAGATTGTTATCTCTGAGATAACAAGTTAATTATCTTGTGAGCTCAAGATAACAACTTTTTCATCTTGAGATCACAAAATAATTAACTCATTACTCCAAGATAACAACTTTGTTTTCTTGAGATCACAAGACAATTAACTCACTATCTCAAGATAACAAGATAACAACTTTATCTTGAGACAACTTTTGTTATCTCAAGATAACAAGATAACTAACTCCTTATTTCAAGATAACAACTTTTGTTATCTCAAGATAACAAGACAACTATCTCATTATTTCAAGATAACTTTTTTATCTCAAGATAACAAGATAACTGACTTGTTATTTCAAGACAAAAACTTTGTTATCTTGAGATGACAATTAACTTGTTATCTCAAGAAAACAATCCAGAAAATTATCCAAAAAACTACCTTAAAATGATGTTTTGTTGATTTTCATCTACAGGAAATAAACTGAAATAAAGCATTTGTTCTGCAAAGTTTGGGGCATAATATCTATGTATTTAACTTGTTGGAAAAAAATATAACATAAAATATAAAATATGCCATAACTTTGCACAGATGACAGGTGAAAGGTTGTCGGTTCAATCTCCTGAGCCACCCCTGAGCAAGGCACCTAACCCCCAACTGCTCCCTGGGCACTGTGGATAGGGCTGCTCACCGCTCTGGGCAAGTGTGCTCACTGCCCACTAGTGTGTATCTGGTGTTTCACTGCACGGATGGGTTAAATGGAGGGGTGTTCCAGTGTGGGACTAATAAGGGTCACTTAACATAAAATTTGTTCTCTGTAGAGAAATCAACAAAACATGTCATTTGATCAGGCGCCAAACTTTTGCATATGACTGTAAGTATCGCACAGATCATCCAGGTAATACCCTTATTACCAACACTCACTGACCACTTTTTTAGGTACACCTCCCCTGTATCTACACCCTTTGTCCATTTTAGCAGCTCCTGGAACCATATAGAAGCACTTCATTCTACAATTACAGATAGTAGTCCTGTTTCTCTGCATCATTTGTAAGCCCTTCATTAGTGGTTAGGGCCCCCACAGGACCACCACTGAGCAAGTATTATTTGTGTTGTGGATCATTCTTAGCACTGCAATGACACTGACATGGTAGATCACACACAGCAGCATTACTGGCGTTTTTAAACAACTCTCTGTTGCTGCTGGACTGAGAATATATCAGCCAACAGTGTACTGTGGTCAGAAACTTTTACTGTGCATAATAGAGCGAAGTGTAAGACAGGGTCCACACTGGATTTTTCTGAATGCTGCCTCTGGCTGTGCGTCTCCCTGTTGCTAAGTGACAGCAGGGTTGAAAGTGTCAGTCAGTTTTACAAGCTAGCCATTGTTTTGATAAGGACAGGCTGAAACTCTGTGATGTGGTGCTACCAGTAAAAACAAATGTTGCCAATAAAAAAAGCTATTTTTGCTAATTTTGCTCTGTGAAATCATATAGTTCAGGGTGCTCAGCAACTGCAGGCATCAGTGAAGGCCTGCCTTCCTTTTGATCTGATTGATCAGCACAGAAAAAATGTTTTGATGCGAGCTACTTGACTTCAAACTTTTTTTAACTCTGACCAGACAGCACTGTCAAAGACGTCTCCCACCACTGTGCCTGATCCACTTGTACCAACACAACACATGCTCACATGTCACTACCATATCAGTGTCACTGCAGTGCTGAGAATGATCAACTGCCTCAGTGGTGGTCCTGTGGGGGCCCTGAACAGTGATGAACAGGATAAAGGGGGCTAACAAATGGTGCAGAGAAACAGATGGACTACAGTCTGTAATTGTTGAACTACAAAGTGCACCTATATGAAAAGTGGACCTAATAAACCTAATAAAGTGACCAGTGGGTATATATTGAACATAGTACTACTACTGTATACTACATGCAGAATTCATGGTTCCATTAATTATAACAAGTCATCCAAGTCCTGCAGAAGCACAGCAGCCCCAGACCATCACGCTACCATCACCTGACTGTATGAAGGTATGATGTTCTTATGGTGCAATGCATTGTTCGCTTTATGACACATGTAACAGGACCAATGTCTTCTTCAAAAAGTCCCACTTTTGACTCATCAGTCCACAGAATATTATCCCAAAAGTTTTGGGGGTCAGCAAGATATTTTTTGGCAAATTCGAGACGAGCCTTTATGTTCTTTTTGGTCAGCAGTGGTTTGTGCCTTGCAACTCCATTTTTGCCCCAGTGTCTTTCTTATTGTGGAATCATGTATATTGACCTTAATGGAGGCAAGTGAGGTTTGCAGTCCTTCAGATGTTCATCTGGGTTCTTTTGTGAGTTTACAATGTGCTCTTGGTGAAATTTTGGTAGGCTGGCCACTCCTGGGAAGGTTTACCGCTGTTCCAAGTTTTCTCCATTTGTGGATAATGGCTCTGACTGTGGTTCGCTGGAGTCCCGGAGCCTTAGCAATGGCTTTGTAACCCTTCGCAGACTGGTAGATTTAACTAGCATTATTAGACGGCAAATAAACAGCCAAATTCTGACTGTGTACAATCTAATTGTGTATCATTATCATTACCAGAGATCCCCCAAATTATGGCCTGCTAGATAGGCCATAGTTAATATAACAGAAGTGGAGAATCAGGGATACACTCTTAGCAAAAGAAGCTCTATACAGTGCCAGAAAAATGTTCTTTGACTTGTAACATTACTGGAATGCTTTGGTGCTATATAAAACCATATATCACAGTGTCTCTATCACAGAGAAGAACAATTTAGACATGCCAAGAACCATTTAAACATTTGGTAGCACTTTACTGTAAGGTAGAGTTCACAAGACTACACCTACATAAGTTGTCATGATAACTGACATAACCCTACATAAATGTTTATAAATTCTTATTCCAAAAGGCGTCATTTGCTATAAAGGTCACATTTGCCAATTTTGATCAACATTAGCTAAAGTAGTCATTAAGACAGATGAATAGGAATAGGCATTTATAAACATTTACATAGGGTTATGTCAATTGTCATGACAAGCTTATGTAGGTGTCATATAGCCTTATTAACAATGTCTTACAGGAAAATGTTATATTCAAATGGTTCTTTGTCATAGCTCTTTACATAACCTTTGTGTTTACCAAAAAAAAAAAGAAGCCACCCCTTTTAAGGGTGTAATTTAAGCCATTTGAAATAGTATAATGGTATTTTAATGGGCGATTAGATTTTCACTATTGATAAATAGGAATACATTTGTTTTTTCAAAAAATTGAAGGCGGGTGCGGCTGAGAGCAATTCAATCTCTCTGAAATCTACATCAGTCTACATCTACTTCCACATGAAATTGTTCTTGGATAAGATGATTTAATCTGGCAAATATCGACTGAACAAAATTTCCCTGTTTGTTGGCTGCTGGTGCATTAAGCTGCTGATTTGGAGACATTTATCAGCCTGACAGATCATAAATCAGTCATTTCTAATTGACAATCACTGGTATATCATACAAACGGAGCTCAAATATGACCACCCACATTTTTACAGGAATATTGAGGAGAAAAAATGTTGTGAAGAATAGTGAGCAGTGTTTTTTCCCCCAATAAACTGACTAACAAGGTTCCTCTGAAAAGTGCTGAAGGAGCAGACTTTGATTACTGATGTTATTACTCTCGCTGAAATGGTTATATACTTTGGAGGGGACGTTTCCTGCTCTTAATGAAATACTTTGACAGAACGTCAGGGTGGTTGCCCTTGATGGTAAAGTGTGTTTGACAGAAGGCCAAACCGACAACCCTATAGTTTATACCGACATGAATTCTAGAAGTTATCTGTGGATGCCATAGTTTCCAATAATCGCTTGCCATGGCCGGCCCCATCTCTGACTGGGGTCACTGGCTAATACTAACAGTCATGGAATAGGAGAGACAAGTATGTGTGTATAACAAATATGTCCATCACACAGCACCATATGCCAAAGGTTGTGATGTTTAGAAACATTGTCGTTGACTGAAGCATGTTGTTGATATAAAAACAGAGCAGCGCTGCTTCACCAACAGTCCAAACCGCAAGGCCGTCCTGCGTGTTTACAGAGAAACCTTTCTGTTCAGCCATTCCTCGCTGGCCTAACAGCAGTTTTTGTTCTTTCAGCATGCATGCAAAAAGGAGGTTTAGTCGAAATGGAAAGTGGGGAAAAAAAAGAGTTGCTTGGAATGCAGCCTGAAAATAAAATGGTCAGTCATGATAAGTAAGAGGGACAGCGTATTTGTCTCACTACAGAGCGCCATTAATCTTGCTGAGTGTATTTCTAATCTGCTGTGCTCTTGAGGATTTTGTTTGACATGATATAAAGTATAGTTCAATGAAACACAGAAACAAGACAGAGGATATGTAGTCTGCTTTATAATTGTTGGCACCCTTGGTAAAGATAAGTAAAAAAGGACATCAGAACCTCACTAATTGTGACACATTGTTTTGGTGTTTTATTAGATATTTTTTTCCTTAGATTAACCCTTTAACAAGCCATGGGCCCGTCGACAGGCCCAAAGTAGTATGACACACTTCTGTCATTGAAGTCCCTGTAGATACTGAATAATAAGCCTTTTTTATGTAATAAGCCTGGATTGTTACCGGGTTAAATTGACTTGTTTGAAGGTTAGATTTCTCTTATATTTTCCAGTATGAGATTTAGTAATTAACCACAATAGCATGTTTTTCTGACTTTTTTAACCCATCTTTTCCAAAGTACCAACACTTATGTAACTGACTGTGTGTGGTAAAGTTGTAGTTACTCAAAAGATTGGCTAATTCTCTCAAACTGTACGGGGATTACTTTACTGATTACTTCCTTTGAAAAGTAATCTCATGAGTCATTTACTGTTATTCTCTAAAACCCATGCAAATCTTTACCACCTGTACATGAGAAAACCCAACAGTCCTTTCAGTATTTTACTGAGAAAGAGCCTTTACTCTGAACATGTAACAATGCTTGATTAAAAAGATAAATAACTAAACCCAAAAACAGCTGTTTGAAATCTGTGGCAAAGTCACGCAGTCAGCTGTTGCAGGTAGCCCATGCAAATTGTCTACAAGGACATGGATAATGTAAATAGATAAATGCATTGAGTGTAATTAACAGTGCTCTGTTAAGACATATGAGTATTGCAAGTAATGCAGTTCTAATGAAGACCAGTTTAAACTATAATGTCTCACAGTACTTTGTTACAGGAAAAAGTAATCAAGTTACTATAATGCATTATTTTCTACCATACTACTTTACATCACATTATTGTGTATGTAGTTACTTTGTACTGTATTACCCCCAACACTGGTACATGAGTAGGCGTTGAGTTGAGAAGTGCTGTTTTGCAGTCTATTCTACAACTTTCATGTCTGATGTCCATTTAAAGACGTCTAATACCCACGACAAACATGTAAACATGAGCTGGCGGCAAATCTGTTTATTCTCTGCTCAAACTTTCAGGGAATCTGGTGCACATCTTTGTGGTGGGGAGGAGTGCTACAGTCTGCAACTCTGTCAGATTTTACACAAAGCGCTTCATATCCAGACATGCTTAATGCATCCCTGAACGATAAGTTATCTCCTGGCTCGTCAGCTGTTTCTCTGGAATTTCCGTACATCCTCTCAGATAGGGGTTCACTGACGAATGTTTGGAGTGTAAATGTTTATGTGGGGTCCATTTCAGAATGAGGTACAAACAACCAATTCGTGTGCTCATGTTTACATGTGATCTAGGAGAAACAAGTTTGCTAAGTCATTTGTTTTGCGGTTTATTTACCGGTACATACATTCATATCTTTTCCAAAACGTCAAGTCAGCACAGCAGATGGTTTTTTTTTTTAAGTGGGGTTTTGTATGCCTTTCATAGTCACAATTAACTGCCCCCAGTGACTGTTTATTTTGTCCCCTAAGGCTTGGACATCTGTGTCGATTTCTCAAGAAAAATTGGTATGAAATTGCTGATGCATTTTTGCCTCTGAGGCTTGTTGGCCAAATTCTTTGCACATGTTCTGCTTGACTTCCAGTCCTACTGTCTATGCGTGGAAACTGTAGCATCAACAACAAGCATTAAAACGCAAGACGCTGCAAAGATTTACAGCGTCATGGTTCTGCGTGATAGGCTAATAAGATTAGTCATGTTTCTGAGCGTTCTCCGACCAAGCACAGTAAGGCTGTTATTGATTAACATTGATGGTGATGTGAAAACTGTTCTTGTGCTCTCATTTCTTCAAATGTTCGTGTCTCTATGACTACTCAGAACTGCCTGCCTCTGCTGCTTTCTTGCCATCATTTCTCAGTGTCTCTTCCATGTTTGTAGTCATAATGAAATCCAGAGAAGCCCTCAGCATTTGGTGATTAATCTCGATCACTAACTATTATCACAGGAAAGAATGTTTACATGGCCTGTATGGCTCGCTGTTGTGGGTGATTTTCAACTTTTGTGGTTTGTTCTTTGGCACGTCTACGGACACATTCAATTAAGAACACGACTTATGCATTCTTTGGGTTAATAGTTATATGAAGGGAGTTTTCTTTGTGAGGTTGAAGGATAAAAGTCACCCACCGGGGCCTTGTGGTAAGAGGACACTTAAAATGAGTTACACTCTGAAAAATAAAGGTTCCTAAATGGTTCTTGGAAAAATCTTCACATTTACAGTGCTGTGCAAAAGTCTTTTATTGTTTAAAACTATTTATTTTGGCAGTAAGTGTGTTATATAACATTAAAAGAAATACAAATAAGCATAAAGTTTAGTAACACATTTAATAACAATATTTTTTAAAATGAAGAATTAAAGTTATTAATATGTTGTTTAGAAGAGTACAGTTTAGTTCTTGACTTGTCACTGCACTCTAGCCATCGCATGGATTTGTTAAATTCCATCTGCACCACACCTAAAGTGAATGAAGGATTGATTAGATAAACTAGTAAAGTTCCTCAAGGAGAGCTTTGGAAATGGTTCCTCTAACATATTAACAGATATAAAATCGCAATATATTGTTTATTTGTATAATGTTTGTTGTTTTTGTAATTGTTTCAGATAAACAGCTTTACATACCATTTTCTCAAAAGGATTAAGACTTTTGCACAGTGTAGTCTCTCTGAGACAGATGTGATCTCATACTGAGAATGCACATCTGTGCACAAAATGTTCAATTTTTGTGGTGCTTTGTGGGGAAATCTGCCACAAACAGGCGTACAACTCCTGTTAAACCCACCCCTACATCCGTAGTACGTGCTCTTTTAATGTCTGGAGTATAATCAATAACACAAGTGAAGCAAAGTAGCCAGCCAAATATTATCGTTAACTCACATTCATTCTTCAGAGCGTTTCGGAAGCGCCCTTCAGTTTACTTTTGTCAGGTGTGCTCGATGCACCAAATCAATTCAATGAAAGCAAATATCAAGTTTGAAGACATCAACTTCAGAGATTTGATTTATTTGCCAACCTAATGTGGTAAAGATTAAGTTTACAACTTGATGCTTAAAATACAAAGAACGATGGTCTTGGTTATATGGCAGTTTCTGTTCATAATGGAGGTGCAAAGGGGTTCCAGCTGCATAAGAAGGTAACAGCACAGAAATGAACAAGACTATACTTTGGGCGATTTCAGACAGGCTTATTCCATTACTGGCTTTTTGGAGTAGCCATGGATGAAGTTCCTCAAAGATGAGTACATATATTTATGTATTTTTAATGTTCTTGCTTTTAGTGGTCATAGGGGCACATTGTGTAGCTCTACTACAAATCCAAGAACTCATCTTTTCTCAGACAGAGCAGCCAATTCTTTCCACATCACTTTTATTCTGGCTGTGTTGTCACAACTGCGAATGACAGAGACCACAAACAGCTGCACTGATCAACTTTCATTGCTTGTCCAGTGATATATCCTAAAGCTAATGCATAGTATAGTTTAATGGAACCTCTTTTCCTGTTGCAAGACATCATGTTTAATCTTCACATCAACATGCCTAATTGGAGTTTTGGGGGGACTTTTCAGGACTGGTAGCAAAACATGTCTTGGCTGACTGACTGTGGGGAAAAGTTTGTAAATGTGATGTTTTGGTGAGCAAATAATTCATAAGTACACCTTGATAGTTTCACATAACTCCACCCAGTCCAACCTTGAAAAATGCTCAAACATTTGAGGCACACTTTGGACCATGTGGGAGGGAAAGAGGGTGGGCACTACAACACAAAAAAGTAAATAGATAATGTAATACTGCTGTGTCTCTGTCATCTTCACTTCATGGAGAGGCAAACATGATTACAAAAACATGTTTACAAATGCCTTATCATTAGTACAGTCTTGGTACACAAGCACAAATAGAGAGAAAGGAAGGAATGGACGCGATAATGTGAGTATACAGAAACTCAAAGTCATCTTGAAATCTAGTAAGGTAATATTAAACCTATTGTGGTTTACTATCATTAACTTCACGCTAACAAAACACTGAAAACCACATAGAGTTTCTGATATAAACAGGCAAAAAAGGTGCAGCATTTTGTCCAGATTGTGTTTGTTTTGCTGTGGCAGTTTCTAATACAGCTATCCTTAACTAACCTTATGTAGGTAAGAAATAATTTAACATACGACAGTGTTCTCTCAGTCTGCTTCTCATATTTCAGACTCATTTATTCAGGGCTGTGCAAGGAGTCTTCATCTTTAGGGTGTGGTAACACTGGTTAATTTAATTATATATTGTGACATAGATTTGTACTCTAGTATGGACCAGTATTAGCTTTTAGGTGTAATAACTCTTTGAAGAGCCATCCAAGGTTCTTTATAGAACCAAAAGTTGTTCTTCTGTGGCATCGCTCCAAAGAGCGCTTTATTTTTAACAGTGTATGGTACTGAACTCCTGCTGAAGAGCTCTCTTGTAATCCCCCTGGATAGGAAACATTGGACTGGAACCTTACCAAGTCCTTTCTGAGACCAAAGCAGAGCAGAATGACCTCATTCAGAAAAAAAAACCTTTGCATGAATCAGTGTAAGGTAGAATTGGATCTTATTTTAGACATCAGTTCAACTTTTCTCACCATCGTGATTCATTCTGTATGTAAAAGATGGAAGGCAAGGAAATCTGAGAGGAAGTGCTGTTGGGGTGGGGTGTCAGTGATGGTGCAGGGCGGTGGGGGTGGTGGTGGGCAGTGTGAGAGAGGATCTCAGAGTGGCTAACCGCAGGAAATCTCAGCGGTCCACATTTAATCATACACGCATGTCACTCACTCAGACTGTAGCAACAATGGTGGGCTGAAATAAAGCAAATAGCCTGTGGTTATGCATCTGAGTGTCCATTGTGTGGACATATTGACAGGTGTTGTTTTTATCTCCTGTCAACGGTGCACCTGCTCATGAGAATAATTGCTCCTACATGTCTCTTAAAGCTATAGTTCAGCGAAAAATCTAAATTAAACAATTTTCCTCTTGCCCTAAATGTATTCAGCCAGGTTTGGTGCCTGAAGTTCGTTTTTCACTGCTGTCGGAACAAAACCTTATATGTCCATTTTTGTTGTTTTTCAGTTTTTGGCATAATTTGAAAACGCCTGTTGCCCTTTACTCTGTGTTTAAATTTCATGATGAACGGACCAAAAGAAACAGCCCAAATTTACCTGGGAAAAATTTTGATTCCATTGACTTACATTAAGACTAAAGTATGTTTTTTCCTTCTTCTGTAAAGTTACCATTTTGGAGATACATGTTTACAGGTAGGTTTTCACTGGAGTTATTTAAGTCAAGTTTATTTATATAGTGCATTTGCAACAGGCTCTGTCACAAACTGCTTTACAGAAAATCCGGGTCCAATCCCCAGTGAGCAAGCCAATAGTGATAGTGGCAGGAGAAACTTGCCTAAAAGCAAGAGGAAACCTTGAGAGGAACCAAGACTCAGAAGTAGTACCCATTCTCTTCTGGGCAGCTGCAAACTACAAGGCTAATGTAGCTAACAAGTAATGAAAGTGCATAACCACCAATTAGCAAAGCGCATGCCGAAACTATTACAAATACACTTGATTATGTGGGCACAATTTGTGTGATTTATTGGAACGACAATTAGAGCATGTGTGTGTGTGTGTGTGTGTGTGTATGTAACTGAAATCTTGTACAACAAACACGCAAAAAAATCATAATTTTATTCATCTTCTATTCCATTTTTGCAAACTTTTGCAGGGGACATGCACTCACTGACCAATCACTGTCATCTCCGGTGTTGGACTGGTCACAAACAAGCTGACAGATCAACTGAATCCTAGCAACTGTCACTTTTTGAGAAATACCAAAAAGATAAAGCTTTGTCACAGATTATGTTAGCGGTACTAATGGAGCTCAAACTGATATTTGAGTGAAGCAAGGAAGCTCTCCACACTACTTTCACTTTTCCAAATTGGAGAGTAGCCCACTCAATGTCACCATTTGGTTTGTAAGGAGCAAAGGATGTTTTTGGCCTTGAATGCATTCTGCCTGTTTGTTCATTTGTTGGGGTGCGAACAACACTGGGGGAAAAACACATCAAGTCCAATGTGTGCAGTTTTCCTGTGGAAAAAAATGCCCAAATATTTTATACTTTCATGTTTGTTCACCTTGCAACAGTCTTAACACTACTTCTTCCGAGACACATGAAGTAAGCCACCATGTCTTTTGAACTGCCTCACATTTGGACAGAAAAGCTAGCTGCCCATGCTGCTATATTGGCTAACAGAAACCTGTGTTGGCTGGCATTGTGCTACACACACACAGAGTAAGTAGTTATGCTATCTTGAACTCATGGATGGCTATGGCATCGCTAGGGGTCAAACTTACAATCTCTTGATGATACGGCCAACACTGGTGGTTGTGCCACTTGAGCAATGTATTATTTTGTAAATAACAGTGTGTCATACACTTGCTGAAATTGTTTAAGTCTATTTGAGATGAAATAACAACTTGACACAGTTTGATACAAGTGTGATGACTTATGTATGCAGGTTACACAATGCAAATCGTTGCACATAAGCATGCAGTACTTAAGTAATCTCAAATAGACCTGCTTGTTTGGTTTCTGACACTTTTTCATACACTGTTATCTATGAAAACAGATACAACTAAAGACATAAACACTATGTAAATGTGTTTTTTTGCCAAACTATTTCTTTAATGCCTTCTAGTCAGTCACTGACAGTGTCACTGACTGTGGGAAAGACCGAGCTCCAAAGAACAATCATACTTTAACTATTTAACTCTAAGGAACATTATGTCACTGCTATATCTTTATTCATCTCTTAGATAAAGACGTTTCTCATGTTGAATCATTAATTTACTGTAAAAGAGGTGGGGGTTCTCTAAATGTATTCTCTTGGCTGCTGTAGCCCTTTGTCAGCCAGCCTGTGCCTCCTGTGTACACAGTAAGGATTCAATATCCCCGTAAACTACACAGAGAACACAATGCTGAGAAGGCCTTGCCTCTCTTCCTATTGTGGCCTCGTTAGGGAAATGAAAGGGGTGTTCCGTCCATACTCCCCAAACGCTATTTTTTTTCTCAAGTATTACATGGGAATTGTTTAGTTTATCAGCACTATTGTTAGAGGTATAATTCACCTCAATAAGCCATTACATACTGTTGCACGGTAGCTTGTGGAGCCACAGCAGGATACAGGCTCAGAGTCATAGAAAAGTAGACAATAGGAAGGTGCCATTTTACCTTAGTCATTATATGGGATAAGGGCATTAATAGGGACTTTTCTGAGACATTTAAATAGTTCTCTGTGGGAGTCATTGCTTAAAACATTTCAAAATTGCTGACTGGTGTGTGTTTTTCACAGCCAATTGGTTCTGTCCTGCAGTCTGTCCCCTTTAAGCTCCACCTTCAATCCCTGTCCCGCCTTCTCACAGCATTGCCCCTCTTATCTGAGGTTCCCAGGCAGCTCTCAGTGTGTGTGAAGGTGGTTCGTGTGTGTCCATGAGAACATGAACAGGTATGTGCTGGTTCAGGAGCCAGTGCGTGCAAGCACTTTTGTCCAAGTTGAGGCAGCCAGCCAATATGTCTGCGTATTCTGAATTGGTCATGTTATATGAGGTCAGTATAGCCTACTCCAGCAAAGCTCTTGGCTGAAAGTTCTCACTAAGAACACTGAGCACATTTTGCCAAACCCTGACCCAAAATATTTGGGTTACACAAAAACATTGCACTTGGCTGTTTACAGTCAGGTTATGTGGTTGGGTGCTGAATAACAGTTAGGGGGGTTAAAACTTATACATTCGGTTTTTATAGCAAAATCAAACCTGAACATCCTGAATACTAGCACTAGCTGTCTGACGTGTCCCCAGAGCGTCATAAAAGTATATCGAATATTGGTAAAACAGGTTCAGTGTAGTAGCTTGTAGCCTTGATTTAGAATGCTTGCTTTTAAATATGGGATGCAGCTTGCTGGTGAGCAATATCCTGTTTACCGTGACCTTCCTGGCTCTGGGATCATCTTTGACATCACTTTATTGTTTATGGCTGGATTCAAGGTGAACACTTTATGAGGCCGGTGTCTGATGTTCTTCCTGATTTCAGACCTGACACTATGTATGATATATAATGATGTATAAGTTGTGAACCATTCCACAACTTATGCCTTGTACTATCACTCAGCTGTTGTAAATGATTAGTTTCTTTGATAATGCTACCATTGTTCTAGGGTGAATTCACTGGGTTGAGGCTATAAATTATTAAATTAACTATGCAGCACTGTGCAAAGGTCAGAGAGCACTATTCATTTAATGAATTTCCAAATCTGAAAAAAATCAACAAGCATTTCTGTCCATCCTTCCACTATGAGAAGACAACTCAACACTATGAGTCTAAAAGGATGTGTAGCTGTCAAGAAGCCCTTACTGAGAAAAGGAAATAGACAAGAACATTCACAAACTAAACAAAGAAGCTGCTAGTGCTCTCAGAACAATGGACTGACCACCCCAGAGTCCAGAACTCAACATTATCATGGAGATGTGGAAAAATATTCCTGCAGATTTCCTTGAAAACTGAAGTGAAAAGAATGGAAGCTGTAATAAAGGCAAAGAGTGGACACACTAAATACTGGCAAAATGAGTTGTTGAGGCTTCTGTTTAAATTGAATATTTGTTTTCTACTGTTTTTTCCTGACTCCATTTTGAGTGTAAATTAAATGAATGAAAGGTGGTCTCTGAATTTTACAATGTACTATGTCCAATAACATATGAGTAATTTACAGTTTAACTGAGTTGAATGGATTTTTCAAATGTTTGCTGAAATGAAAGGGTTAAAAGTAAAAATTGGGAACACATTTTTCCAAACCCACTCCAGTCATAAACATGCCAGCAGCCTCTAGCTCCAGCTTTTAATAATTATTTGGTTAAGGTTTGTTTGAAGTCACTCTTAGTTTTTGGAATGTGTGTTTAAATCCCTGAAAATGTAGCATAAGATGTGCAATTTCATGCCAGCTTGGCTGTGCACATGTGCACTGTCAGAGAAAAAGTAAAGCTGATCTTTAGTTATCATTGTGGCGGAATTACTAACACCCTCTTCTGATTCCTAGTTTTAAAGATGTGTTTTAAAAAGTTCCTACAGGGAGCTGACAGAGCTTAAAGTATAAAAGTACTGATAAGATTCTCATTCACCTGCTACTGTATTGGTTGAGATTTTCATTGGTATTTGTGTAATAATTAAGTCAAAGCTTATGGTGAACAAAACATGAAAATATTAAATTATATTGCCTGTATCAAAAATGTATTCTACATGATTTGTTTCAGATTTTGATAATCTAAATTTTACAGACATATGAAACAGTGGAGTCATCTAAGACAGCTGTTTGTCCTTGAATTGTACTTTGTTCTGCAGCTTTCCTGGTTCATATGATTTAATTAATTCAGTGTCACTACTGTCTGACAGTGCTGGAGGTAATTAAATCATAGTAAATCTAGTTTAACTTGAGCAGTTTATTCCCAATAAAATATTGACCTTAAGCCCAATTCAAGCTGGGTTAGTTTTACAAGAGGAGGTTCAGTAATGTAATTTGCATTTGATTAAACTGGCTGATTTGTATGGTATAAAGGATCTCTGTAATTTCCCCAAATTACCCTAAATAGCCCTGGATCAAAACATCATCGTGTGGATGTTTACATGAGCATTATGCCACAAATTATGTATAGGTTAGCATTAGACTTGTAAAGTGGGTTCATTTAACTTACCAAATGCTGCCCAGCAAGACAGAAAACACACTGCCTTTCTTTTACTTCACCTTGTAATTTGGACATCACTAAAGGTGTTGTGGATTTCAGTAGCCTCGTCGTGAACTTGAGGATTGAGGAACTGGGTCAAATTGAGCTCCATTCTAGCTGTTAGCCTTATCTTCAGGTGACAAAAAACAAATAAATATAGGGAGGTACCGTTTTTTGTGAAGCTTAAGTCACCTTCTTTTTCTTTAGCTTCTTGTTCAAATTTACCTGTTCCACCTTAAATGGCACCACAATGTAACTGCTGCACCATTTAAGGTGGAACAGAAGAATTGAGGCTTCAGAATAAAACTGTTGCACTGTGTAAGGTAGCTTGGGAAAATTCAACAAAGAAGCTAACTTCAGCCTTCAGACAACTAGTGCAACCCTGGTAAAGCAAACATTAACCTAAGGAAAAAGCTTAATTATTTGAGTATTTCTTCTTACAATATCCATTTTACTCCTACTTTTATTTGTTGTCACTTTTACTTATATTTACGTATATTAGCATCATTGAAACAGTAGCAGTAATTTTCTCACTCCTGTTTCTTCATCCACTGTTGTGCATCTTTCTGAACCTGCTTGGTGTGATAGCAGACTAAATTTCCATTTCTTTTCAACATACCCAGGTGTACAGCTTGATCAGAAGTCCCCCTGCCTCATTTCCTTGCAACTGTGAGTCAGCTTCCCCTTCAGCGTCACATTCCCAATCAAACTTGATTCTCTCCACCTCCCTCCTCCCCGAGTGCTGCTTCCTCATGTATGATGTTTACTGAGGAACCTCAAACTGATACGTGCTGGATTCTGTCACTCACTCCTTTCACCAGCTCTGGAGGGAGTGGATGAAAACAGCTGCTTGATGTTTGTTTGGGGTTTCATCCTAAGGCTGATTTTTCTCTACTTAAACATACAGAGTCTTTAAACATCTTAAATGACCATAAATCACCGATTAATGACCTGGTCAGTACCTGTAAGAGAGTCTTTCACAATGATGTAGTCTACTGTAGAAGTGGGTATATGTGTCATGCACCTGTCCCCCAGGCCCTGATGATGGCCATGAGAGCCAATAGGAAGATGGGGCCCAAACCCTAGCGAGGATGGCGCGAAGAGTCGATGTGACTAACTAGCTACATGAATGCCTCATTGATATGATAACGCTACATTATTTCACTTAAAATGTAATTAGTATGACTTTAGTGTTTGAACATTTTTCTCAAAAGTCAACTTTAATTTTAATGTGACATTTTGGATTAAGAATCTCAGAGCTAGCTCAGCATTTTCCTTACTGAAAGGTGGTAGATGATAAAAGCAGGGCTTCATTTAATGGGGTAACGTCCCACCAGTCAATCATGCCTAACTGTTTTTCTTTTTGGCAGTTGATTCAGTGAATCTGTTGTTTTAAAGTATGTTGTTTGATGTGATCACATGATATGTTACCAATATTTTGATTGGCTGTTTCATGAAAACTTGTTTCACAAATATGATGCTTGCAATTATTGCATTGGATTTCAAGTGATTTGCAAGATGCTTTATATTGTGCTACTCAAGTGTTATTTAGTTTCATGTAGGTTTCAAGCAACTAAAGTTGCATGAAAGTTTCACTAAAGCCAATCTTATGCATTACTGTGCATTTTTAAGTAAAAATAAACACCTAAAAATAATGGTTCTTCAATGGTTCTTTAGTAATGAAAATGGTTCTATATAGAACCATGAATACTCAAAGAACCCTTTGCACAATTAAAGGGTTCTTTGCATTGTGGAAGGGTTTTTCAGCTTGACGGTGAATGTGCTATATATGGTTCTATATAGAACCTTTATGAAAAGGGTTCTACATAGCACCAAAAAGGGTTCTTCTATTGTTACAATGTCAAGCTTGCTAGAATAGAAGAACTCTTTTTGGTGCTATATAGGACCCCCTTCAAAAATGTTCTATTTAGAACCATATGCAGCACATTCATCATCAGTCTAAAGGAACCCTTTCATGATGCAAAGAACGCTTTGATCATGCAAAGGGTTCATTGACTGTTCATGGTTCTATATAGAAGAATTTTCTTTACCAAAGAACTCTTGAAGGACAGCATTTTTAGGTGTGTAGTGGGTATGTGATATATGTTTACCTATGTATCATGTAGACTGTACCTTTGCTTTTTCAGCCCCCAGGTGACAGCACAATGGTGATCACTGAATGTGGCCAAATAGTAGACAGAATCAGCTTATCCCATCATCTACTTATTCACTGTTATCACTCTCACACATAAAAGCACACATAAGCCCATATAAAGCCAGCAAACACATGGTGCTTTTGGCTGGACTTGTAAACATCCGAAGGCTGAACATGCTGTGTAATGAGTTTTGGAAGCGCATTTACCATTTGCTGCCCAGACCACTGCACACACTTGCAATCTGGCACTAGTCCCATATGCACCATTCACACGTTTCAACATATGTGTTCATTTTTTTTAACCTCTGACCACAAATATCTACTACATTGAACTGAACTGTGGTTTTGGGTTTGCAAGAGTCAACCTGAAATCAACATTGACAATTTTTACCTCGTTTGTCCACCTGGTCATTTAAAGGAGTAAATTCTTGTTTTCCCATAATCTTTCACCAAAATATAATGACTTTCATCCTTGTCTCTAAAACACCCTCTAATTTTTTTAACCAGTAAAATCATATTTCACCTTCCACAGTCCCCACATATCATCAAGAAAAGCACTCAGCTATATCAGAGACCCTCTCAGATACTGTCTTTCACTCCGAAATAAGTCATGGTAAGGGCCACAACACTGCAGAGTTTAGCATCATGTCTCATTAAACACACCTTATTCACTTTATTAACTGGTTAACAAGGACTTCATGAGTGAATTCAGAGTGTTAGAAGAAGGAAAATGCTAAATGCTTTAGTTGTGACCCAGAAAGAACACAGACTGACACACCTGATATACATTGTGTGAACATCTCATGATCAATGGATCAATTGAAATGGTCCAAAATTACCTCAAATAAAATCTTGTTACATTAACAAAACATTAAAGAATTTTTTTTTCTGCCAAAACATTTTTCTTATAACAGCAATAATATAAAGAAGGAAAAAGTACACATGCAGTTTATAGTGTTTTTCTTGGCTCCACAGAAATGCAGATCCATCACTGTCAAACAAATCAATGACATCAGTTCAAATTGTGAAATCTCAAGTGGGTGAATATGCTCTTCCCATCACATTATCAACCATCAGGCCCTCCACAATTGTGTGTATTATTTGATCAATTTCAGTTCCCTCCACCAGAAACCCTCTTGTTTCTGTCAGTTTTGCATGACTTCATCACTCCTCCAGTTCCTCGTTATAAGTGCAGCAGGACCGAGGCGGATGCTCGACAGATGGCCACATGATTTCATTATTTCCTAGCTCTTTTTCTCATTGGCGCTAATCTGAAGGGTGTTGACCAACTCCTCTGTTCTGCGCTGGACGGGCTTACGTTGAGCATGCTGTGCAGCGCTGCTTACAGTCGAGCTCTCCTTCATTTAGCTCTTATTAAGCAGTTCCAGACATTCTCAGCTGGGCTGGATCCCATTCTTATTCTCATAATTTGCTTTTGACGTGCCAGTGGAATGGAAGCTCATTTTGTAGTCGGCCTGAATATAATCTTCCTCAAAAGCCCTGGATATGCTAACAGATGATTGATGTGGTCTATCATAATTAGCATTGATTTCCTCATTGGGCCTTGTCTGAGAAAGTCTGGCACAGGCACTGTATTTAAAACAGAATGAACAAAACAAAATGAACAGTAAAATGTTGACTACCACTGCTCTGGAAGAGTGAATACATAAAGCCCCAGTCTGAGACTTCAGTGGTACAATCGCTCCTTTGGGGGGGTGGTGGTAATACTTTCAAATTTTATAAACTAACCCAAGAATGAAAAAAATCAATAATGAATGGTAGAAGCAATCAAATGTTTTTAATCAAGAATTAATCATGAAAAGGAGAAAAAAGTAAAGAAAAATAGCAATGTAAATAAAGAAAATTTAGAAAATTTGCTGCATACGTTCTTGATGGTGCTTTAAACCTGCACGTGTATCTGCACTTTGGATCATGTTTGTTGCACTGAATTAGTTGTTTTCTCACATGTACTTTAAATGTGTTGTCATGAGACACCAAACAATAACTGACCTGTTTTGTCTGCCTAGAGTTTCCAAGCCCAGTCGTGAACCTTTTCCTGGTCAATTGACTATACAGCAAAGGTACGTTTCCATGGATACATGGACACACAGTGTCATGTGACCAGTGGTCAGTTCCCTTGGTCTCCAGCTCTCTCTCTCTCTCTCTCTCTCTCTCTCTCTCTCTCCTCCATTCCCAGTCTTACCTTTGAGCCTGGGAGCGGAATTCTGGGAACATTTTTCCATGTGAAAAGCCGAGCTCCAGTGGAGGGGTGTGACGCCACTGCATTGTTTCGGCTGGCGAAAAGAGGAACCGCGCGCGATGAGGCCAATTCCTGTCCGCTCCAAAAAAACAGGCACTTTCTCACACTGGCTTCCTTCCTCGCTGGACAGCTCAAAACAATCCCAGAGTTGCAGGTCCCGAGGAGTGTGAACGAGGAATCGGCCGTGCGGAGGGCAAAAGGGAAGCAAGACTTTTTCTATCAGTTTATGCAGACTGTTTATGAGCCATTGAAAACAAACAAAGGGGCAATGCTACCCCCCCTTACTCTCTCACACACACACACATTCAGCCTCCCCCACAGCCACCAACGTACACTCATTCCTCCAGCACTGAATTGGCATTATATTCAGCCAGCAGGCTGCTGATCATTTTATCATCCTGTTGCAAAATCAGTAAAAAAAATGGAGTCTCATTTTAGATGGAAGTAGATGCTCACCATGTCAAACTTTTGTTGAACTTAATCCGTATTAATTGATATTAAGTAACCCTAAACCTAACACTCAGTCTAACCGTAACCATAACTCCAAACCAACAAGTAAGCCTTAACTCTAGCTCTGATCCTAAGACATTCACCTTATCCCTAACCTTAAACTCAGCCCAAAACCTAAGGCTAAATTGAACTCTATCCATGGTCCAAATCCAAACCTTAAACTTAACACTCACTTTTATTCTAACCTTAATCTCAACTCAATCCAAAACCTAAACCTGAAATTAACTTTAACCCTGCTCTAAGTCTTAATCTTTAATCTCAACCCAAAACCCAAAACCAATCTAATCCAGGTCATAATCCTAATCCTAACCCTGAACCTAATACTCACTGAAATTCTTACCTCAACCTAAAAGCCAAGCTAAACATAACTCTAATATTGCCTATAATCCCAATCATAACCCTGAGCCTAATACACACTGCAATTCAAAACTCGATCCAAAAGCTAAAACTAAACTCTAATATTTGCTCATAATTCTAATCCTAATTATAACCCTGAACCTAATGCTCCCTGTAGTTCTAACCTTAACATCTACCCCAAAGCTAAAGCTAAACTTAACTCTAGTCCTGGTCACAATCCTAATCCTCTCCCTAACACTTACTCAAACTCTAACCATAACCTCACCTCAAAACCTAAAGCTAACTCAACCTAGTTCTAATTTTACACCTAAACCTAACGCTCACTTTAATTATAACTTTAACCAAAAACCAAACCTAAACTCTAATCCTGGTTCTAACTCTAGCTCTACTGATAAACGACCACTAGAGTTTGGCCAGATAATTTGTTAACAGTTTGAGCATATTGGAGGTCATAAAAGACATCACCAAATTTTTGGTATTTTGGACTATTTCTGCCTTATTTTTTTAACTCACATCAGCAATAATATTTGGTTATTTCACTTGTCTTTAAAGCTGAACTCAACATTTTGTCCCAAAACCTAGACTAGAAACAAGCAGGTTTACCAGACAGCTTGTTTGATTTGAGCATCTATATTTAATCTAGCACACAATCCAAATAAAATGGGACCAACATTTTTCAGTCTGTTCTGACGGAAGGTCTATCTTCTCTGTGCTTGACCCCTCTTAGTCTTACACACTTTTAAGAAAACTAATTTAGGAAGTAATAAGATCCATGTGTGTGATGGACGGGAGCGGGAGAAGAAAAAGGGAAGAAAATAAATAAATAAATAAAAATCCTTGCTTTATCTAATTTTCCCTAATTTGTCCCTCTGGGTTCTTGCTTGACTTAACAAAACACTGAAAGTATTATTTGCACTTTATTACATTAAGATATCTCTGTTGCCAAGCTGTAAATGTATTGGGTCATGGCACCGGGTCACCATCATAATCCCCTGTCCACTTTGTTCACTAAACATGATCACCCGCAGTGGATGAGTATTTGAGTATGCGAGTTTACTCTGAGGCAGGTTGAGAGTGAAATGCTCCATGGACGTCATCGCTTGTGTAAGGGATCCCCCCCACCTCAGTCAGAACGTCTGGACCAAAGTTAGCGCTGGACGTCTTCACTCACAGGCCGGCTGTCAGGTCAGGAGTTTAATGAGTTCCAAATGTGTGCATAAGGCCAAGTAGAGGCTGCATACGTGCCTCCCCCTGCGGTGACTCAGAAAGACACCCCCCCACCCCCAACATCCTCCGCTCTCATCATCCTATTGTCTTTATCTTGCGATGTGGTCGGCATGTATGAACGCTGCGCTGTGTTGCATTTCCCACCAACAATTTGTCCACTGTCACTCTGTCTGAGCCTCCAACTGACGTGATGGTCACAGTACATGTGCAATATCTCAATTGGGGAGGATAAATGAATGAAACTCAAGGACAGCTCTTTCTTAATGCTTTATATACTGTCTGAATACAGTTAACCCCTTAATGCCTAAAGGCCTGTATGTAAGCTAACACTGAAATTCTTCACATTACTGACATCAGTTTTATAGTAGTTAGTTGGCAAATAATGTGTAGTAGTTACTGAAAATTTACAATTAATAAAAGGCTGAATAATAATCCTAAACTGCAAGTAATCCTCTCTGCAACAATTATAATTTCATAGTAGTTATATAGTAGTTACATAGTACTTACATTGTAATTACTGAAAAAGTTAATGTTAATAACTGAATAAAAAGCTTGACATTTAAATGGTTATATCCAGTCCTCTTTTGGTTTCCCTGGTGTACCTGATTTTAACCCATAATAAAGAGTGGCTAACTGGCTAACAGGGAAGATCAATTACACTAAATTTAATCCTCTTTCACAAATCTAAAAAATCCACTAAAGTAAATAATATGAATTATAAATCATCATTCTGTTCCTTATAGCTCTACTTGTATTCATGTAAATGTTCATGCCCTGAAAAGATTTTGGTTGCTTTTCTTTAGGAGCACTAGTACTATGCAAAAATCAGAGAATACCCTTTACTAATTTACTGTCACAATGGCCAAAGTGCACATTATTTATTTTTCAGGAGATTTTTCTCAGGATTAGATATTAGATAATCCACTTGCTTAAGGATGGATAAAGTCAAAAGAAATGAGTGCAAAAAAACAGGAATTTCCAAAACAAAATAAAAAAAGCCTGTGCATGATCTGGTAGACCACTAACACTGTCCTCCTCAGATAAAGAGTATTTAAAGCTTTCATCTTTGAGAGAGTGGGCAAAATCAAGCTCCACTCTTGCTTCAGATCTGAAAACATTCCCAGGCATTTTTGTTCATCTGTCAAGAAGCTGTTACTGAGAAAAGGAAATAAACAAAGAAGCTGCTGGTGTTCTCAGAACAATGGACTGACCACCCAAGAGTCCAGACCTCAACATCACTGAATGTGTTTGGGATTACTTGGACCGTGAGACCGTGAGAAGCAGCAAATGCAACCAACTTCTAAGACTGAACTGAACTGTGAAAAAACATCCTTGCAGATTTAACAGAAAGTAAGTCTCCTGAAAACAATGGATGCTGTAAAGAGTGGACACCTTAAATAATGGAATTCTATTATATTTGGTTGTTGCGCTTCTGTGTTTGTCTGTTAAATATACACTTTCTGTTTTATTCTACTGCTGAAAAATCAATAACCTGTTCTTAATGGCTGTTATGATGGAAATGACTGGAACTGGCTGAAGTGATTGAGGCATTTCTTTATTGTCCTGTGTGTTTGCTGTGTGCGTACGCATGTTGTATATGGAAACAGAAAGCGGGAGAACAAAAACAGAAACGGCCGAGGTACCGCGGTGTTTCCTGGCCTGCGTGCGTGCCCTGTCCTTCGTCTCTCCCTGCCTGAGGATGCTGCTCCGTCAATGCAGTCTCACACACACACAAACACACACACATACACACACACACAAACACACATGGAAGGCAAGTGTGGGGGGTTTGCTGGGAAAAGCTGGGCTGACATGGCTGAAACAGGCAGCGCGGCCTGGAGGAAGCACCTGTTCTTCCGCGCCCGCCGCTGCTGCATTTATCTGACCCCAGTCACATCAGGTGGCTTCCTGGTTTGCGTCAGTTGCTGCTCCCTGAGGCCTGCCTGTCATTGGGCTGCTTCTGGCTCCGCCCCTTCCTGCTGCCGCCATACTCATTGATCTTGAGAGGCTTGTTGCTTCCTGGTTGCTTCAGTGGACAGGGGGTTTGCTTCTGGGGGTCTGATGAGGTTCCACAGCCCTGGAGCTCCACCCCCTGAAACCATCCACATCCAGTTACTCTCTATCTGTCTCTCTTTCTCTCACTATCTGTCTCTCTGTCTCTGTCTCTCTCTCTCATAGAGAATCTTTTATGTCTTTTGCTCAGGTTCCTTTTATTTCCCTGCCGTAAACTTGTCAAGGTAACAAATTGCTTCAGAATAAAAATTAGAATCAGAAGTGGAATCAGAATCAGAATGAGAATCAGAAATAGAATTTGAATTAGAATCAAGTCAGAATCAGAATTAGAAACAGAATTAAAATTTGCATATGAATCAGAATTATAATTAGAATTATAATTAGAATTAGATTTAAAATCAGTATCAGAATCAGAATCAGAATGAGAAGTAGAATTTGAGTTAGAATCAAATCAGAATCAGATTCAAAATCAGAATTAGAAATAGGATTAAAATTTGAATATGAATCAGAAGTACAATTTGAGTCAGAATCTCTTAATTACCAAGAAGAAAACGTAAGGAATTTCTTAGTGCAAATGAGAAAAAAAATTCTGGCCAAATATTTAAAATCCTTAATAATCAATAAATCATCTCTGTCATAAGAAAATCTCATAAATACAAATCAGTAACGTAATACAATAAGAAAAATACAAGTGTTTGTAACTTTTTAGCCCAATATGACAAAAAATATATGTTGTTAATTAAACTGTTTTGGAAGTGTAATGAAATTTTATTCCAAGCACCCTCAAAGAGCACCCTCAGGTATCTTCTCTCATCCAGCCTTCAGAGTTCAAATGGTGGAGAAAAAAGTGTTAAGCTTTTGATACGAGGGCCCAGAAATGGTTGATCCAGCAATGTGCGAGAGCCAAAAATGTAGCAAAATTTGCTACACATATGTCTTCTTGCGCAGTTGTGATGCTTTGCTTGTTTGTTTACTAGCATGAGGGCCTGTGCTGTTTTCTTCAAAGCCTGACCGAGCTGTTTCTCTGCTTAATGCGGCACAGAACATTTCAGAAATTAAATGATGGTTGCAGAGCAACGGTAAACACCCCCCAACACCACCCCACAGGAACTGCTCCAGTATTCGTATACAGCTCATAACGTCGGCCGGCTGGTTTTTATTAGACCCTCTCTGAAGGCCCGGCTTTGAGTCCGGCCTGATAATCATCAGGCTCAGAGCAGACTGAGGAACGGGACAAAATGCGTGGCAAAATCGACAGGCTGAGTGCCCACCCCCCGAATCTTCCTTTTAGCAAATAGGAAAAACATTGTCTGAAGAAATTGCTTTTTCATCAGCGAGGGCACTTCACTTAAGTCAATGAGTAGTGGCGACTTTCTTAGTGACAGTAGTCAAATATGGGCTCCACAAGCCAATTCAATTACTGCACTTCCCCTTGCGACACTGAAGTGACGCTCGTCACCAGTTAAATCCTAAGTGCACAGCTTTTCCTTCCCTAATTACTTAAGGAGTGAATGGTGCCTATAGGTTGTTTTTATTGTCACTTTGACTGCAAGACCAATTGGCCAGATTTTCAGAGTAGCCTTGAGATGAATTACTTTTAGTGACATTTAGTGTGCAGTGTGTGTTTTGTGTCACTCTGTGTTTGTGAAAGTACATCTGCTTTCAATTGCAATTAGTTGCAATTGATAATAGACTTTTTGCTCCCAATATGCTAATAAAATGTTTATCCAGCTTTGTGAATTGTAAATGAATCAAAAGAGCAAATAAACACAAAACTGTGGATTTATTAGTATGTATGCATGTAAGAAAACTTGAGAAAACAAACAAATGCAACTCGATTTATTGTCACATATTCAAGAAAGCATACTAGGAAATGTAGTTCTGAGATTGTAGATTACAGGCATTGTAGTAATGCATGTTTAGTTGATCCCAAAAAAATAAGAGGTGCAGCTGGAGATTATTATCATAGATTAATAGATGAAGAATAAAACACGGTAACCCTTTATTTGGAGTGGTCCTTTGTAGATGATTGGCAGAATCTGAATACAGTGAAGTAAATATCTTGTGAATGTACTGTTGATACTTTACTTACACTAGTTAAAGTACTGTTAATAGTAAAGTATTGTAAACATGTTACTTCCATTATACAAAACCTAAATTTACCCAACCTTACCCAACACCTAACCCTAACCCTGGCTCTAATCCTAACCCTAACCTTAACCTCAACCCAAAACCTAATCTTAGCCCTCATATGTTTTTGACATGTTACAGTCCATTGAGTGTTTGTTTCATCTAAAAAGACTACTTAAAATATATATGTTCTGGCATCTTTACATTAGCTACCTGTTTATGTAAAGATTAATATGAATGAATATTTATCGCTTAGTTAAAACAGGTTCTACATATTACCAAAAAAGGTTCTACGACTCGTAACAAAAGGGGGAATCTTTTTCTACAACCCTTTGGTCTATAAAAGATTCTTTAAAGAGCCATATACAACAGGTTTTCCATCATAGCGAAGAACCATTTGTAATCAAAGTCATTCAGAGCAGTTTGATGTGAAAAGCTTTGTTCTAGAGAAACATGCAAAGTCAGAATTGTTCACAGTGGTGGTGATAGTGACCAGACGTCTCATGGAAGACCGAAAGAGTCCGCATTGTGGATCACTAAAGTCTGTTTGGACACGAGGTAGAGAGATCCTTATTTTCTTTTTCACTGCTCTATCAGCTTGTACTATTAGCCATGGTTTATTTATTCTCAGTCAGGTGACGCAACAGTGGCTTTCATATGGGACGTCTCAGATGGAAGCATCACGGTTACTTGTTCCATAAATGGCTTTTCCTTCTGTCTTGTTTTCCAGCAGGTGTTTCTCCTACCACCCTTCCTTTCAAAGCCTCATAACATTCCATCTTTGTTATGTCTGCACATGATAGCTCTTTGTGTTGCCATTTCTAGCTCTGGATCTAGAAGAAGAAAATACCAAACATAATGACACAGGGTAATTTGCAAGGTCATTTCCTGTTTAATAGTTATGCGTTTGATGGCTTTTGTTGTGGTAAATCGCGTTAATGGTCCTCTTTTGTGGATAAAGGCCCAAACCACAGCGTTCTTGTTACCGCAGGCTATTTGCCCTTAAATCATCCAACTGGCTAACTGCAGTGCCAAATGCCTAATTGCTTGCACAGAATTGGCTTTGGATTATGCCTCTATACGAGTTCATAAAGAGTATTCTGGCCATCATCTTTTCTCATGACCTTCCCTTTTGCTAGAGGAGACCTGTCATAGGTCCTGCATCACTTCCATCAGCTGAGGCTCTGCATTTACAATGCCCTGCTGATGGGAGGTGGACCCAGCAGTGCACTTTGTGAATGGTCTTCGGTGGATGCTTTGGCCTTAGAGCTGGTTCAATAGCTGCTTTCCTGTCATTACCCTCCATCCCCCCATCCAAACCTGTCCTCCGCGGCCTTTTCCCTCAGCCTCATTTCCTTTCCGTGAGTGCCACATTTTGTGGGGGTCCGATAACAGGGGCACGGTTCCCATGGATATCCCACTCAGGGGGAGGGAGTGACATTGAGCAGGGCACAGGGAGAAATACAGCCACTACATCATACAGTGGAAATGACAGGCTCCAAACACTTCATCCATACCAAGTTCTCACGCCAGTTACCACCAGCGGCCCAAAAAAACAAGTGGGGTGGCATGATAAACTGGAGTTATGTGTAATGTTTTACTGTTTAAATGCAAGCAAAAAGTCTTGTCTCGAGATGGAATAAAATATGCATCTATGTAAGCTATATCAGGTATGAATCCAAAGGGGTTAGAAATGGGGATGGGAATTTATTTATTTATTTATTTATTTAAACAAGGAGGATGGCATCCTCTTGCACCCCCCTCAAATTAGTATTTATTCTCATTCTCTCTTATAAAGGAAAGAGCTACCAATAAAGCAACATAACATGGACTTAACCATGGTTACAGGCCATTGTGTTACAGGTATCAGTTTCTGAATGAGTGCATATTCACAAAAACCAATGAAGTTAATAAAGTAAAATATAAAATATCTTGTCTTTGTATTGTTTTTCAACATGGATTTACAAATCACTGCTTTTTGTCTTTATTTTACATTTTGCATACTGATCCACTTTTTTAGAATCAGGTTTTTTTGTACAGCAAAAATAAATACCTAAAAACATAACATATGTATGTATATTTCACAATATCAACTCTATTTTTTACATGATGAAATACTATATTCACCATTTTATTGTGGAACCAACTCATCTTAAGATATTTTCTGAAATAACACAGCAAATTACCGTTGATGTTGATGTTGAACTGTACTGCCCAGGATTATGGGATATGGCAGCAATGAGAGTTAAAAAAGACATAAACATTTTAGTAAAGGTTTTTAATCTGATGATTCAGGTTTTGGTGTTTTAAAGTTTTACTTTGGATTTGTTAGTGTTTGGCACACTTTATATAGTAATACAAAAAACATCCTTGTCACTTTTATTTTCCTGACATCAAAACAAATAGAAAAATTCTCAAACCTGTTGATACAGAATGTAAATTGAATGTAAATGTAATTCATCACATAACCGTGTAGTCTGTAGGAATATGGATCATTTTTACCACTTGAAAAGAGCAAGATTTTTGTTCTGGAAACAGACTAGGCTTTTACTTAAGACTATTTTTTGGGGGTCTCGGTCTTATTTGACTTGGTCATCAGCCTGGACCCCATCTCTACTAGTCCTAGTATTGGATATGTCTTGGACTCAACTAAAGTGGTCTTGACTACAGTTCTAGCATCTGGTGTTTTCAAATGGAGTTGGGAGGTTTCCTCATGACAGTGATGATATGTTTCCCACATCATGTGAAATAAACAATATCATGAAAGTAAAACAAGAGTGCATTCGCAAGGAAAAGGTGCAATACTATTTTACTTCAGGATTCGTGTTTATTTATTCTGTCACTCTGGATGTATTGCATGAACATTTGTATTCAATTTGTCACCCTTTGTCATCACTCAGTGAGAGCTGTTGGTTTGTTTTTGGAGGAACTTGAGCCCCATGAAGTTCTTCAGAAGTGCTGAGAACCCCTGTGATTAGGCGTGTACTGGACTGGCCACCAAGCCCCATATGAAAGTTCTGAGACAGAGAGAGTTCATGACTTTTAGGATATAGTGCAGAGCCCACACCATTCAGCAAATGAAAAGCTGAAGCCTGCGCAGGATTTGGCACTGCTTTCCTTCTTCTCCAACATCAGCAAGTCTGGGAACTGTTTATTCGAGAACCAGAGAAAACAGTGGCTTAGTGTCTCGCTTTGTGCCAAATGCTTGTTTTTCCAGAGTAGATCTTGTCCACTCTTACTAGTCATTGAATTCAACAATCCAAGTCAATTCAATTCATGATCATGATCAAGAAGAGCTTTGTCATCTCATCCATACACAAGTGTACAGTGGTATGAAGCAACGTTTCTCCAGGGCCTTGGTGCAGTATACACATACGGCCTGTGTTTACAGGACCACACATTACAAGTCACCAAGAAATAGACTACATATATTGCAATTAAACAAGACAGCACAGTACAACCTCTGTCTCACGGTACAATAAATACACAACAGTGTAAAACTAGGCTCAACGCCCAAAAACAAATAAAGTAAATTAAACACACTGGCCGTCAATTCAATTTTACTGAGGAAAAGCTTACTCATTGCTCTTGTATAATAGCATGCAGAGTGTTTTTGAGAGATAAACCCCTCACACACGACCTCTATAAAAATGAAATATATTGTAATAGGTTGTCAGTATGTTCCAAAATATAAATACATGAAGGGCTTTGTTCCAAAACGCATTAACACCACTTTCATAGATTTTCTTTTTTGAATAGTATGTGGGCTTTACACATACAAGAACTATTAAAACTATATTATGATTAATACAACCTTTACTAGAGAAACGTTTTTTGACAAAGTGCATTGTCCTTTTTAACCCCCTTGGAAAAACACAATTTTGGAATTAAACTCTGTATAACTCTATAGAAGATTACACAGTGTGTTCACCCATTGCCTTTATTACTGCTTCCATTCTTTTTAGGAGACTTTTTGGGAGTTTTTGGAAAGAAATCTGCCAGGATGTTTTCCCACACCTCCGAAAGTTCAGTCTTGGTTGAATTTTCTGCTTCTCATGATCCAAATAATCCCAGTGATGTTGAGATCTGTGTCTGAGAGTTACATTTTTATTTCCATTTCTTAGACTGACAGCTTCTTGACAGCTACACATGCTTTCAGACTCATAGTCTTCTCACAGTGGAAGGATGGACAGAAACATCTGTGGATTTTCTTGGACCTGAAGCAGGAGTGGAGCTTGATTTTCCTCTCTTTCAAAGATGAAAGCTTTAAGTACTGTTCTTCTGGTGTTGGTGGTCTTTCAGGTCTTGTAAGTTTGTTAGGAGTCACATTTTCTGTGTGCTTTTCAAAAAATGCTTTAAACCCCATTTTTGGAAACTCACCTGTTATCCTTCCTTATGCAAGTAAATGATCTTATATCTAATTTTATTTATTTAAAGGCCATTTTGACTGGAAATTAAACAAATGGAGGGTGGTCTCTTTATTTTAGTGTGTATAGTGTAATGCTGGTTCAGTAGAGGCTTCCTGTCATTATCTTCATCAAAACCTGTCCAGTCATTTTCTGTGTGTTATTTTTTGTATGGGAGAGTCTGGAACCCCGACAGTGTGGAGGAAACATCAACAGCTACAGCACTTCTTCATCCACATCTGTGCTCCTGCAGTTCAGCTCAAACACACTGGCCATTCATTCCACTAAATGGCTGGAAGTCACCAAGATGGTGCTATAGGAAACTCAACGAGAAGCATTTCACAATTGCTTTGCATCCTCAGGAAGGGTTTTATTTTACATATTACCCTGTTGTTGTGTTGATTTGCAGGATAAACGGTGAGGCCACATGCAAAAGCCTAATTGAGGGGAATCAAAGGGAAGGGAATTGTTTAAAATTGCGCCACATGGCAAAGTGGCATTTCTCGCAACGGGGAAGCACATACTTTTCCAGCCATGTAAGCACATTGCTGGATTTGGTCCCAAGCCAAAACACATCATGGCTGGGGATATATGAGGTGGGCTAAGACACCCCTGAGACATCACCCGTGTGGGTTGATCGCGCTGATCTGGAACATCATCACCAGTAAAATAACCACCTGCTAAACACACAGTACAGATTCACTCACATGAAGTCAACTTCACATTCGAGTCCTCTTGATTTTCATTCTTTGTAGAGATAACATGCTCTGCTGAAACATCTCTCCATTTATTTATTATCATGTTTTTGTTGTGTGACGATGGTGGTAAAACGAGTGAGACGTTCTTGACTTTTCTGTCCGTGGTGAAACCTCAAGAACAATACACCCGTCTATTTGAACAGCTTTTTCAGCTTGAATCTGTTATTATTGGCCAAAAAATCTCATGGCATGCTCAGAGGAACATGAAAGATGTGGGTCGGTATGAGGCCAGAGTGCAGGGGCTGCTTTTGGCATTAGCCGTGATGCTAAAAAGGATATTGTTGAAGAGTGACCAAGATGGAAGGCATTTCTCACGACTACACAATTTTGCCTATTCTTAAGGGAAAAAAATCATTAACAGATTTACTTTAAATAGATGACTGACATTTTTAGCATGTGGCCACCGTCCATCGTCCTAAGGGGGGCTTTCCTTTAGTTTTGCTACCTTGTACATCTGCACATCTGGATGTAAAATAAAGACGCCACGTAGGAATGTGGTAACTGATTTGACCCATTCTGTACAACAGTACACAAACAGTGTGCAGTGAAAAACAGTAATGTATTAAATTTACTTGACAGTTTTGTCTTTTTTGATTTATGTTGATGCAATATATGTTATTTATGTAGAATTTATATAGAAATATTTTCACCACAGAAGGAATTCCTCAAAAGTAATTACAAACTGTTACTTTGGAGTTCCATCAATTTTTAAAAAATTCTACTTAATTAAATTGTTGAAATGTAAACAAAGTTATTCAAAATTATTATTTTTAAAAATCGCTTGATGTGAAATGATTCATCGAAAAGAAACTTACCAACTTTGATAGAAGATATTGGCATTTTTTGTGCTATCCAAAATGACCAGTATACATAATATTAATTATGGTAAAATGCTACTAAATCTAAAAAGGTGTTTTCTTTGGGGACTTTTCTGCCTCAGTGAATGGAATTTTTGGAATAAATGTTTCGGGCCAAAGCTTTATCCTGAACCTATTATACAACAATGTCTTAGGCATCAGGCAGCGTATTAGTAACAATTTTGGGGAAAGACTTTCTCAACAAGTGGAAATCTGATTCCTATCACTACCATTGTGAACAATTCTGACCCAACAAGTTTTTCTAGAATGGAACGTTTGATATTGTATCACTCTGAAGAACTGTTTAAACCTTATTTCTTATTATGTTTTGTAATATTAATGTAATTCCCCTTTAAAATCTTAAAACTGTACATGCTTGTCACTTGTCATTAAGTTCAGTATAAAGCTGTGTTTCCCATGGATTGTCTAACAGAAATCTAAACCTACATGAATACAGCTGGGGATAAGTATCAAATTTAAATTCAACTCATACAGTATAATTTGCCCTAGTTATAGATGCTTGAATGTGTGTTTTTGCTATGTGTGTGGTAGATTTAGTCAGTTTGGCTCTGCCACAGTTCTCCAGGCCATATCTATGCCGAGTCATGCATTCAAAACCTCATAAATCTGTTACTGTGTACAATCTCAGTATCAATTCTACACTGCACCCTTTCTTTCCTTTCCAGGCTTGGCTCAGTCTCTCCAGTCCATAGCACAGCTGTAGTGGACCACTCTCATTAGCCATTGTTTAACCCTTTGCAAGGGTTTGTATGTGGATTTAGGCTTCAGTTCCTCACACAACACTACATAGCTTACACATTAGTTTCCACAGGTAAAAAAATAAATTCACTTCATGATCATAATCAAGAAGATCATTGTCTTCTTACCCAATTACATGTATACAGTGAAATGAAGCAACGTTTCTCCTGGGCCTCTGTGCAGTGTACACGTGGCCTGTGGTGCACCTAGTGGCATTATAAAAAATGTTATTGGTGGAAGGTAAAGGAGCTTGCTGAAGTTCTCAGGGACAGCATTATGAAACAACATGCAATACCATTGATTTGATAATATGGAAGTGGAAATCTCATAAAACCACAACTTATCGTCTCCGAACAGCATGGTAGATCTACCATATGGGTGATCTGGGTGATTGCCCAGGGGCACCTAACGCCCAGGGGCACATTTTAAATGATTTTAATGATCTGAAACATTCATTATACTTAAAATGTATTCACATGATATCAGGCTAATAATCCAGCGCATTGTCATAGTGTAAATTTGGCCAACAGTGACTGATCTGTGGGATCATTTTTGTTTTGGCATGTTATTTGATGTGCATTGTGACTTTAGTGATCTTCTCTCATTGGCATAACAGACTGATCTTGATAAGGTCACTTAACTACAGTTCAGTTTAGAACTTCAGCAAAACGTCTTCCTTTATTATCAGTGGGTTCATGGGGATGGGGCATCATAGCTCTACTGCTCATGGGCACCCAAGTAATTATACATGGCCAGTTAAAGTTTCATTACATACTTCTATAACCTAGGAAAAGCTCAAGCAGTTTGCACTGAAGTCCCTGTAGTTATGTAATGAGCCTGAAATTTTAAGGGGTTAATCTGGCCCTGCTGGGTAGGCATACTACCAGAGATTTTACATGCTTTCAGAATAATGATAAGGAAGGTAAGAGAGAAGCAAGTAGTGATGCCTGGAAAGCTGCAGTGATGACAGTTACACAAACAATAAGTAATGAACTGGGTGAAGACTGGTAGAAAGTAATGCTGGAATGAGGCACTGGCCTTAAGACAAATGGCCATCAGGGTCAAAAATGAAATGAACATATATTCTTGTTTTTGCCAGGAATTTTCCAGTGTAGCACACTTTATAAGATGATGGATTGTATCAGAATATGATACTAGATTCTGTAACACTTTAGTATAAGAAACATTGCAATGTCCTTGTAATGCCCTTATTATGCCTTATGATGCCAATACTTGGTAACTGATTAATTAAGCTAATAAGTGCTATTCAACTGGCTGCTCATTACTACTTTTTTAAAGCAATATAGAGTGAATTAAACATTTTCTAGAGCGCTTTTCTGTGTATTATACATAATTATAATCATAATCTTGTGCTTTATAAAGCTTCTTAAGAACATACTAATGGCATGATAATAATGACACCTAAAACGTTTCAATAGATTGTGATGTATAATAAAATAGTGTTATTTTATTGTCAGTTATTGGCTTGATAAGTTACCAGCTACTATCTTTGTAATGCTTAATAAGAGCATTGTCATGAGTATAATGATTTATAATACACAAATAAAAGTGCTCTGGAAAGTGTCTAATATTTTCTTAATAAAGTAGTAATGAACAGTCAGTTAATTACTAGCTACCATTTTAAAAAGGCGTAATAACACATGAAAGTGCATCATAGTGTTCTTTAATACTTAAGTCTTGCCCAATATTCTAATACAAAATACACTGTAGTATTATTTATTGCATGTCCTCCACAGGAATTAATCTGCATGTCACTGTCTGTCGTTTTTTTGTTACAGATAAACATTAACATTAACGTCTCTTTTTATAATTGGCACAGGTCTCCTGTTGCCACAGTAGCCAGAGTGTGTTTGGGAAGTTTTTGGATGGTGAGCTGCCCAGTGGCCCTGTCCGTTGCCCATCTGTGCAGATGCATTCTGGAGAGATGGAGAGAGCAAATGGGATGGAAATGAATAGAAGCACAATAGGAAGCTGGCATTAGCCTCAGGAGGGGGACCAGGTGCAGCCCAGCACTGGACTCACACAGAGAGAGTAGATAACCCTGCACGTCCATGCAGAATAGCATTATTGCCTACCAATTACCCTCTCCCAAAGCATGCTTATTTTTTAGTTAATCACTACGTTAATATCTGTTTGGACAGCTATCAACATTATGTTCTGGCTTACAGCTTTGAGCTGCTTCTGCAGATGAAATATTAATGATAAGACAATGTGTGCACAACACAGATGATGATTTCATCCACATTTCACATATGTTTACATTTATATGTGTAAGTATTCAAACTGGCTTTTACAGCATTGGAATTAACACATTCTGAGGATATAAACTTCAGTGGTCATGGTCCTGGGGACAGTTGCAGTTATCTGTCTTACCCCTTAAAATCCCAGGCTTATTACATACTAAGGCTGATTATTTAGTAACTACAGGGACTTCAATGCAAACTGGTTGAGCTTAACTTAGGTTAATGAAGTGTGTAATAAATCTTTGGGCCCACCGGCAGGTCCATGGCCATGTAAGGGTTTAAGCGCTAAGAGAACTGATTTGTGTAGGTTTGTGTTTAATGTAAGCTAATTTGTATGATTTGTCTGACCACTGGGTACAGGATAAAATATCTGTGTACTTTCTCTAATTTCCAACAGGTCCCATAGCCCAGGTCATACCTGGATGTTCACATCAACGTTACACCACAGGACACATTCAATAACAATAACATACCATATGACCATGTGTAACAACAGATTTTTTTACTCTGTTAGTGTGAGGTGGATTAGAACAGGACTAATATAACTGAGGTAGCTCTGGCTTCAGCCAATTTCAGAATGCCACACACTCCACAATTATTATTGCTAGACTAAAAAAACTACCCACTCTGCAGATTCATACTGGATTAGAATCACTCCACAATTATTACTGTCAGACTGTAAAAAACTTCATGCACTGCAGATTCATAATGGATTAGAATCACTCCACAATTATTACTGTCAGACTGTAAACACAATGTGCACTACAGATTCATACTGGATTAGAATCACTCCACAACTATTACTGTTAGACTGTAAAAACTTCATGCACTGCAGATTCATAATGGATTAGAATCACTCCACAATTATTACTGTCAGACTGTAAACACAATGTGCACTACAGATTCATACTGGATTAAAATCACTCCACAATTATTACTGTCAGACTACAAAAACTTCATGCACTGCAGATTCATACTGGATTTGAATCACTCCGCAACTGTTACTGTTAGACTGTAAAAACTTCATGCACTGCAGATTCATACTGGATGTCATTCCACAATTATTGTCAGATGTCAATCACTGTGAAAATTACACACTTCAGAGTAACACTGGATTAAAATCTAAAATAATTACTGTCAGACTGCAAAAACTATCCACTCAGTACTACACACATTAGTGATTCATACTGGATTAAAATTACTCCACAATTATTACCGTGAAACTGTAAACACTACACACTAGTAATTCATAGTGGATTAAAATTACTCCACAATTATTACTGTCAGACTGTAAACACTGTACAAACTACAGATTATATTGGATTAATTTGCTCCACAATTATTACTGTAAGACCTTAAACACTGTACAAACTACAGAAGTATACATGATTTAAATAACTCCACAATTATTATGGTCACACTGTAAAATCTACAAACATCGTAAATTCGTACTAGATTAAAATTCCTGTCTCTATCACTTAAATTACAGCATCTCTCCAGGTAAAACAATCCAACTCAAATAGGGCTGCCAGAACAAAACTTTATATCTCTTTTTTTCATTATTTTACAACAAATGACAGCTGCCTTTTACGTTGTATGAACATTTCCTGATGAATAGTCCAAAGGAGATGGCCCAAAATTACTTATCAACTGAAATTACAAGGTCTGAACATTTTTTACTTCTTCTGAAGAAGAACATTTTGGAGATGGGAGGTTTTGCTCCATCAGCAGCCCATCTCTAAAGTCAATGCAAGATAATTTTGGGCCACAGTGTATTATGAATACTCTCTCTTCTTTGCCACAACATGTCGCACCTGCAATTACTCTCTTTAGGTGCCCTTGACACTTCACTCTGCTGATGCCCTTGATGTTGGCCTCTGTTGGCTTCAGGCTGTTGATGGTGATGACAGGTGTTGGCATAAGGGGTGTGCCACTCGTCCATTATGTTATCATAACTGCAGCTTGTGTCTGTACTTTTGAGGTAAATTGGTTCATTTATGTTGTGAAAACAAATACATGCATCCAGGACACTCAAGCGTAAAAAGCATGCTTCACTGCATGTAAAATAAGCTGAGGTAAAGATACCCTCTACCTGCAGTGTTTATTGGAAGCAGATGAGGATGGTCATTAAAGTGCAGTGAGGTAAGAACATGCTTACAGCATTAACAAACTCCGCAGAGACGTAGGGGGGGAATAAACAACATGATGCAGCTCATTCGCACAGACGTTATTTTCCCTACCATGCAGACTCTGAGCACTGGACCCATTATAGCATAACATTTAATGCAGGGCATCTTTAAATCCACAGAGATAGTATGGTTGAAAGGTCATAACGTTGACATAAACACGCCATGAACATTTCATCCTTCGTAAAGGAAAATGCATTTAATTGTGGTTTTTACAAGGTTATTTATTATGAAAAGTAGATGGTTTTAATATTAACACTTCAGACATACTTTAGTTCATACTAAATGTATTATTTTGGAAACATTTATGAAAACGTAAGTGTATAATAAAAAATTTAAGTGACAACTTCAATTGTAATTAAGCTGTGATTAAATACATACTAATTGCCTTAGTTGTGCTTTTGAGTGCTTTTTTTCCAAACAGCTAGTTGCACTTAAGTAGCTTTAAGTTATTTGTATACATAATTTATTACACTTGGAACATATTAGAAATATAATGCTGGAGGTATTGATACACTTCAGTGCTATTTACTGAGTTATACTGCAAATAAAATGCACTTAAAATGCATTTTAAATTATATTTTAAAATCACTAAATATATTCAACACTTAAAAGTATACTTTAACATAACATAATTTAATGTACACTTAAACATGTATATCCTTATATGATGTTGAATTGTATCTTCTAGGCCTACAAGTGCTTTTCTTTCTAAACTGAGAAAAATCATGTTGCAATAAAATTATCATTGCTTTGAAATATACATTGCTTTCTAAATAACATACCTGAGCTGGTGACAATTAAGTATGCTTTGTTTAAGTATTTTAAGAAAGCTTCTCACAGCATTACACAGGATAATTTAAAAAAGTTTTAATGTAAAAAACATACTTTTAAAAATACAGAAAAGTATATTATAAGTATATTGTCAAAATATGCGAAATAAAATACGTATTTTTAGTATTCTCTATACACTTTATGTACACTGCGGATGTACTTAAGTATGCTTCTTTTTTTCGTTAGGGGTGACTGATGTCATATGCTGTCATGAGTTGTTTTGATAAATAATACAATAGTTATAGCAAATATCATGTCTCCATTGCTGTTAATTGTCATGACCGATGTCATAATGTCATGATGGCTAACCAGGGTACAAAGCAAAAAGTTAGCATGTGACACAAGCTATCTTGACATCAAACATCATGGCATCTGTCATGATAATTACTAGTAATGGTAACATATGACCATGACATATTTATGGCATGGTCATGTCAATGTTACGTAACAGGGTTCAAGTAAACTGTTAGCATGTGTCTCATGTGGACACTTCTGTGTAGATTCCCTTCTAGCGACGTTCACTACAACAACCTGCTGTGACAGAGTTTCCACCCATCATTAACCTCCCACTGGCCTTCAGAATGTAAGACCCAAAAAAACAACAATTTATAGCATTTTTTATAGACTGGTCATACATTCTTAGTCACTTAGGTGCGTTTTTACTAGTTATTAATAAAATAACCAAAAACAGCAGCTTTCTTCATACTAGCAAATCATAAAACATCATTATTTAAGACATGAAAGTTGTTCTTTATTGGAATATTTTAAAGATATATGTTATATAACCCAAAACCCCTAACATTCAATACTTTTCTAATTCCATGTGGCTCGTTAATGGTGGGATTGAATGGTCAGTGTTGAGACTTTTTTTTCTCTCTCCATTGAGAATGTTGTTTTCAGAGATGTATGGAAACCAGGTGCTCATTCAACAATAGAAAGCCTTTTACAGTTTTGGATGTGACTTTGACTGGCAGAGAACGTGAGCTCGCCAAGCCTGGCACGCAGCTGTATCCGTTTGAAGGGAGACTTTCAGAGGGAGTCAATTACGTTACATGTGTTCCCACCTGCATCCAATAAGAGCCAGTCTTTCATGAAGCTATCCCACTGCACTGAGACCTGAATAAACCCAGCGTGTGCTCAAGCTTCATAAAAGGAGGCACCATTCAATAAATACTGACTAAATAAATGACACTCTGAAGTTTTTTAATGTATAAACATTGCCAATGGCATCCTTTGTGAATCCTGGTTATGGTTATTAGATCATCACTGTGTGAAAGATGTCTTATTTGGTCCCCGGCGGTGTTGCCACACGGTGTTGCCATAATATACATTATGAACTCTGTATTTTAGTAGACTGAGGTTCACCCCTTTGTAAAAACGACATGCTGTTTTGATTTATGACTGCTAGCAAACAAAGGCTTGGCAGAATGGCTCTCAGGCTGTGGTCTAGGGGGCTGACATGCTTTGCAGATATTGTGAGTGAAGTATTAACTGGAACTGCTTACGCAGTACGAGATGACACAATTGTGACTCACACTTTTTCTGCCTGCAATTATAAACATTTTTAGGCATAAAATGGAGAATACAAACACTGGAACATTTTACTTGAAATAACATCAGCAACAAAGAAATTACACAACAACAATGCCTTAGGAAACACTCTCACTACATATTAGAATACTCTTTTAATTAGAAGTGTTGTAACAAAGTGTTACAAAGTGTGTGTATATATATATAAAACCTTGCATCTCGAAAATTATAACTTTACAGGAGAAGGAAAAAACCTACTTTACTTTTAATGTAAGTCAATGGAACCAGAATTTTTCCCAACAAATTCTGGGCCAGTTCTTTTTGTTCATTCATCATGAAATTCACACACATTGTAATGGCCAACAGGCCTTTTCAAATTATGTCAAAAACTGAAAAACATCAAAAATGGAGAGGTTTTGTTCTGACAGCAGCGACTATATGTATTTATATATTTCACATATTTCACTACATATACACTATATATATTGTATCATCACTTCTAGTTATATTCTAGCTTAACTCAATGTCTATGGATTGAATCAGATTCATACCCCTATAAAACACGCCCTCAACTCTGGGCTGCCAGCCCAGTTAAAGTGGCTCCCCAGGTCAGACAAATGTTATTTTGTTTGTAATCTGATCTCAGCTAGCATGACAGCAACACATTGCGGTGGATGGGTTTTATCAAAATCCCAGTAATGAAGAATTCTGAGTACTATAGAGTGCTATGTACTTAATAAATTCAAGTAAATCAAACTAAAGTGATTTAAGTAAATTCTAATTAGCTGGACAGGTTATTTTTCATGCATTGCCTAAAAATGAAAAAGGTTGGATTTACTTATAAATGTTATGTCAAGTGGATCCACAAACTGTGTTAAACAGCTTTTAAAACGCTCATTTGAGTGACATGTATGCAGTAAATTTAAGTTAATAAAACATATATGAGTTCTAATTAGCTAGACTGATCATTATAAAGTAGTACTTCAGCATTCAAATTAACACAGTTATGTTCTACTAATCGAAGTAGAAAAATTAAATGAGCTGAAATTAGATCTATATAATTACATGAGGTCGTTACTGTACTACTGAGCAGTTGTAGAATTATACTCATCAGTAGATTACATTGCAATTTCCACTTACAGCCAACAACACTGGGGCTGTTAACAATAGAGAATAAGAAATGATCCACACACAATGAAAGGTGGGCCGGGGGAAAGAAGAAGGTGAAATAAGTAAAACAATATGCAAACAGATAATATCACGAGCCACCTGGAAAGATTCGGAGTTTTACTCAACAACATTACACTGACAAACAAACGCTTATGAAATAAATCTGCCAACTCACTTCACTGACTTACATGCATTAGAAAAGTGATTAAAACCAACAACAGAGTGATTTCATTTTTAGATGAAGACGTAGTGTAGATCAGAATCAGAATATTCAGATTAGAATATTTCCAAGCTTTATACGTAAAGCAATCTACTGCAGATTTAGATTATCATAGGAACACAGCATGAAGCTCAGAGAAGTGTACATAACAGCAAAAAAGCCATTTTAAAGATGAAAGGACAGCAAATGACAATTAGCTTGGCTGTTGACAGTGTCCAATGTACAAGGAAATTGAATCTTTGTTCTTTAACTTAATTTTTTGCATATATATGTTTTAATGTACATAAACATATAATACATAAATGTTAAAATACTGAACCAGCCCAACCACGACTCAAAATTGACACTGAAAGGCCTTGACATCACATTACCAAGGTCACTTGGGGTCTTCCATGCAATACAGTAGTCTGCCTATTCTTTCTTAAAAGCATGTCGGAATATAATTCCTTTGTTGTCGGTTGTGTCATGTGACATTTGAGGAAACCTAAATTTATTCACAAAGATTTTCTAATAAAATTAATGCCTTTAAAACTGACATGTTTTGCAATATATTATGATTTTTTTAGGTTATTATTGTGCCTTTTCGTTGTCTAAGATGCTTGAGTGAGGGAAAAAGCAACTGGTTAATTATGTCTTTAGAAAGAATGTATTTATCTGGAGCTAAAAAAAAAGAAGAAAAAAGGAGATGAGGAGAAAAAGGGAAATATATGCTTTTTTGTGGTTTTAACATTATGCCATTTGTTATAGTTTGTAGTTAGACAACAAGAAGTGGATCTGGGGTCTGTCTAAAAAAGTAAGTTCAGCTTAGACAGAATTTCTGACTGAGTTTCAGCACAAAACCTAAACATGAATGCGGTTAATGCGTTTTACAACAACAACTTTCTCTATTAATGCAGGTTTTGATACTCAGGCTGTGATTAATCCTCTTGTGTGCACATGAAAGCTTGATGTTTATGATGAACAATGAACCGTGTAAAACATGAGTCGTCAAAGAAAAAGTAAATGTAGTTATAGTTATATATAGAATATAGTTTAGACAGCATGTGTACATAGTTATTAGCACATAATTTTACAGTATATCAGTTTGCTAGTATATCAGATAGACAGGAGGAAAAATCCTGCTTAGTGCCCCCAAAAGGCTAGAACTTTGCATTAAATTAGAAAAGAAAGCAAAATAGGTGCATTTTCACTACTGGTCTCAGACTTTTAGACTCTACTCATTTATTAAATTGAGAGAATATCAGATTTGGAAAAAAACAATACATGTCATGTAATTCACCCATAAACCAATAAACCAAACAAACAAACAAAAACTTGATAAAAGTTTATATTATAAGTTTATATATTTTATAAATAAAAACTTTGTAGACTAGTTATTCAAAAAGCCACAAATACAGAAGGTGAATCTGTGAGAATGTCACTCACCACAGTCTTAAGCAGACTTTCTCAGGGGAACAGTTTGTAAGGGCATAATGTTCAGCACTAACAGACAGGTTCATATTATAACTTGCCAAAGTGTGACTCAGGAGCTCCTGAACAGAATGTCATGTACAGACAAGATCAAAACACAGAGCTATCAAAGAAAATACAGAGAAAAACGGGAACAGCCAATGACAATAAATCATATGATGACAGTATGACAGTTTCACCTACATAAAAGATGCCCCTTCAAAAACAAACAAAAAAATATTCTAAACTTTATACATAAAGTTGTCATTGCGAAGACATTATATTGCAATCAGTCATTGAGAACTGATCACTGCTCATGAAGCACAATCTATTGTTCTATTTATCTACTGTTCAAGCAATATAGTCTATTTGTGGACCACTAGGGTGATTAAAATTGAAGAAGCAGTGATGTAGCTCATTCCTATCATCTAAACTGCTTATCCTTCTGGGTCACGATGGGGTGCTGGAGCCTATGCTAGCTGTCATTGGGCAGAAGGTGGCTAAATTACAGGAATAACAAAATGGTCCTCACTTTGTTAAATTGCTTTTGTTTACAAGAGCTACATTTTTCCAAATTTCTTATTTTTTAATGAAAAGGCAAAACTATTTCTTTTTGTTGGTTACTGGGGTTTAGGCTACAGCCAGTTTTAAGGTTAGTCTTAGACAGTTAAGTTACTTACTTACTTATATAATTATATCTATGTACCTACATGTACATATAATACATATAGGACATATTATTATTTGGTCCTTCCACCACCAGTGAAGATGCATTTGTTTTGCATTCTTTTCTAATTTATAATATTTTTTCCAATTATAAACTATATTATCAGCATAACAATTTGAATGAAAAGTAAAATCTTTGAATGTTTACATGAATTCTAATTTTTTTAGTATTTGGTATGTCTTTTGCTTCAATGACAGTGTGCACTTAAGCTGACTCCAGAAGTCTGAGCAAAAGCCTCTGATAAGTAGATCAGATTCACCTGAGAGTCATCTAAATATTATCTTCCATGAAAGAGACATAATAAAAAAAAAAGTCCTTAACATAGTCAATGTCAAGAATTTGCTTTGAGTAGTAACTCAGAAATAGTACAGTATCCTGAATATTTCTTTTTTTATTTTATAATGTTTCATAACTTTTTTATTCTATATTCTGTATCTGTATTTTATTTTCAAACTTACATGAAAAAAAATCCCAAATTTTTAATGTGGTCTCCGATTTTCAGACTATTCTGCAATATTATTCTGCAATATTTCTTTTCTCTGAATTTATTTTGCATCAAAATGAAATTCAGTTTAGGTATTTATGCTTCTCAAAGTCTGAAAATCTCAGGTGGTGCAACCATCCAATCATGCATGCAGATAAAACTATTAAAAAAGGAAATACAGTCATATAAATTATAAATAAAATAGTTTGTCATGATTTTATATTTAATACCTTATTTGATATGTAAAGTCCTTACACATTTGTAATATATATGAGGAATATTATTATTACATATAGATACTTAGAAATATAATAAATATGAAATATGTGCTATAAGTTATAAAAACAATTATGTGCATGTGTGTGTGTGTGTGTGTGTGCACTGGAAAACTGTAGGGTGGCTTGTTGAGTGGAGAGCAGTTTTCTGCTCTGTTGATTACACAAATCCGCCAACACTGAGGTCACAAACTGTGAGCGAACAAATCACAAGTTCAAGAGTCTGCTGTCACCGGCCTCCTCTTTCAACACCGAGACAATGTAAACTGCTCCGACAGCCGGCAGATATACGGCAAAGGCCCAGAGTAATGAGCAGATCCGGAGCGAACGCTTACGCTGGAAAATCAGCAGTGCTGGATTAACTTCCACATAGTTAAACTGAACCCATTTTAACTGTGGGAGTGTAAATTTAACTCTGTGGGAGTTAATTAACTGGAGCTTTCACTGCGAGGTTCTTGTTAACTCAAGCATGTCTCACGGTGGCCAGTGCCGCTCTTTAATGCATCCTGTCAAGCTGGACAGAGTTCATACTTGGTTCAGTCCTGCCATTATATACTTTGTTCCACCTCTCACACTGTTCCCTAGGCCTTCGTCATCGCTGTGATATAAGTGCATTGTCCAGGGGCCACATTCACGGTCACTACAATGTAGGCGAGTGATTGAGCCTTCGTGTGATTGTGGCCTGATCTCTGCCTGCTGGTTCCCCTGCTGGAAAACTGTTGTGTTTTAACTCACTCGGGAGACATTTAACGTGGCACAATTTAGGTTCGCTATTGTTCTAGCTGCTCATAATGACAGACTTGGCCACAATGAGAGTTTGAGTCTTTGGGCCAACTTCTGAACACACTTCACTTTTTTTGTGGGTTTGATGATTCCCATCTATGGATAGTTCATACCATGCATAATTTGGCAACATAGGAGATTGTGAGAGTAATCCTGAGAGCACATTTCGGTGAATTTGGGGTTTGTTTAGAATACCAAAGTTCAGATGAATTGAGTGTGACCCCTGTAATTAAATAAATGATGAATCTTGTTCTTCCAAGCAGCTCTCAATGTCCCAGCAGAATGAAAATTATTAGCCATAACTGGCATGTAACATATGGCTGAATACTTGGCAAAGTTGTATATCTCTCTAACAGATGATGACATTCAATGTTCAACTGTAACAACATCTCATAAACTGTTATTACCTTTGCAAAGATTATATCATCAAGAGGTAAATAAAAGTTTATTTCTTCATGTTACAACATTAAGTTTGTGAGTTTTGGCCATAGTTGACAAGTGAATAAAACAAAAATTCCTGGACGTACGCCGTTGCACAATTACATCCCCAATCAGAGAAACTACAGCACAAAAAGGTCAGTAGATCAGGGCCTATAAATTGCTCTCAGGTGTGCCTGTAGCTGGTGTCTTCCTGCCAATTATTACACCTCCATTAGACACCAGAGGAGGGATTTGACAGGGAGCTCAAGTTACCCAACTGGGCCACTGCACCAGATGCTAAATGGGGCCCTGATTCAAGTGCCAAGTCAGGGTTGGTAGATTTCAACAGCCATGCAGGCGTTTCCTGGCAAATGATCATTTCCATCCAGACGCGAGTTTCAGTGCGAGCAGAGGCTCGGCCAGCAGATAAAGGGCCACGCCAGCCTGGGCAAACAAACAAGCGGCTGATTATTGTGGTGCACGCGTGAGCCCCTAATTCGTAATGAATTAACAGGGCTGCTTGCAGCACCGATAAGCCGGGGCGCCCCTGCTCCTGTTTTCTTAACTAATGCTTGCACTCCCTCTGCCACTTTAATCAGCCTGCGGACAAGCCAAAAACCTGCTGCAACACAGGAATAAAACGTCAAAGCAATTTCTCCAGCAGCCAATTCATACATCCTCTGTGTGTTTGACGGCCTGAAACCTACCGGGCATCAGATCACTGTATATTTTGCTTTGATGTGATCAACTTTGATTCTTAATGTAGATACACATACAAAAGCTTCAATACACACTATGCCGTAGTTGTGTTACATATTGGAGCAATTACATACGGCAGTTGAGCTGATTATGTTGTATATAAGATGACTATACAGAAGGATATATGAATGAGGCATAGATAGGCTTATGAATTCATTTTAAACAATGATCACAAGCTGTTGAGCTGCACTTAATTTTTATCCTGTGGAGTTTAAGCATGCACATATTTCTGAGAATACCAACACACACAAAAGAAAAACAGTTAAACTTGCACTTTCTCCACTCCTTTCTTGTCAGAGACAGGTCAAAGTACACCTAAATGCTTCCCAGAGACTTCTTGCCAGACTGGGCTGAACTTTGTACCACTTTTCTGGCAAGGCTCCGAAAGCACTCACTCGAGGTTTTTCTCACGTCGAGGAAAAGTTAAAGCCGTCGACTAAAGTGTGTTATTGTATGATTAGGGCTGAAACCCAGTCGCGGCTTGAAAATCTCTTTCTAATGAGTCCCCTTCAATCAGTCAGCAGAGCTGTCGGGGCTCCGTGGCCATCGTTGATCTATAAAGACTCTTAAAAGCCCTGTTTGTACTCCATTAGCGTGACTTCTATCTGCTCGTTTCCTTTCCAAAAGGACGTGGGTTCCGGCACCCTCATAGCACACAAACTCCTAATGCACTTTTCTGCTGCTGCTTGATGCAGATTTTGGCCTATTTGACGAGTGCTGGGGGCTGCTCGGATGAACCCTGCATAGACCCTCCTGCCCCCTCTCTTCCCCCCTGCCCTAAACCCTGAGAAATCTCAGTGTGGAGGAACAGGAAACACTCGAGCATCAGGAAGCCAGCTTGCGTTTGAGGGAAGCTGGGTTCCTGTTGTTGCCGGTTGTTGTCACCGTGGCTGTTTTGAAATGAATTTTTTTTGACGGTCCCCTCGGATTCCAGAATAGCTACTGCTGGGCTACTGTTTACCACATGCCATTTCGTCCAATGTAGCCATTGCATAATATGACAAAAAACGTTTGATGTATCAGAACAGATTCACAATTTAATGAATTATAATTCCATTGTTTTACGTGCCTGGAAATAGTTTACTACTCAGCGTATGGGTGGGCTATTGATAGGCATCTCTGCTAAGATTTTCATCCTGCTATCTCCTGAGTGGGTTATCTTTGAATGCTTTTGAGAAGCAGATGAACCTGGAACAGTTCAGGCTTCTTCACCCCAGATGTCTGACTGTCTCTCATGCAGAAAGCCCGTTGTGCACGATGCTTTGCCAAGGCAGATATCCAGCAGCAGATTGCTCTATTGATAATGGCCGACATGTCCTTCAAGCAGAAAACACAACAAAAAAGCAAACAAACACAGACGGTGAGTCTGTCTAGCATATTCAAAGATGGTCTAAGCCTGTCGTCTTCCAGCCTTGCTAACAAAACAGCGTTTGTCCAGTTTATATCCAATTTACTTGTCAGCTTGAATGCATGTGTGCATTTTTTGATAAATGAGGCATCATTTTGCTGTGCCAGTCAAGAGAACTGAGCTGTCACATCCTCAAAGTGGGCTCCTGAAAATTAGATTTGTTTACCAGCAACATTAATCAGGGCATTGTGAATGCTTTGATGTATCATGAACTCATTGTTAATAGGTTATCAGTAATGTTTTTACATCAAAGGTGCCCCCTGAACATCTGGAAAACAAACAGTGAGGATTAGCTAATTAGATCAGCGCCAGTTCCTCTCCCCTTTTGAACTTCCACCAATTCAGATCAACATTAAAACCATAATTATATTTTATTTTAGCTGTTTTTGGAGAGGACAAACACAAAGGGTTGTAGGCTTCACCGGTGGGAGGGGTTGTTTTGCCTGTAGGTTTGGCTCGCTTAAATGTTTCCAGATATTTTGTGAGGCAAGTGCAAACCAATCTTCTTCTTCTACTTCTTCTTCTTCTTCTTCTTCTTCTTCTACTTCTTCTTTTTCTTCTTCTTCTTCTTCTTTATCTTCTCACAATGGCAATCAGTGGCCTACCATGACTAGAGCCATGAACCACGTTTTTCAGTTTTTGGCATAATTTGAAAATGCCTGTTGGCCTTTACATTGTGCATAAATTTCACAATGAATGGACCAAAAGAAATGACCCAAAATGACTTGGAACAAAGTCTGATTCCATTGACTTACATTTAAAGTAAAGTACATTTTTTCCTTCTTTTTTGGAGATAAAGTTTTTGGTTTTGTTCCAACAGCAGCGATATATTTTACCTTGAAGCCCTATGTAGTAGTTTTACAGTGACTCTTTCAGTGGCATAAGCTTTTCCATTTCAAACAACTGACTAAAACATGATTAGGCTACCACACATTTTAAGTCAGTGCTGTGTCTAAGACTGCTGGAAGGCCTAAAAGGATGTTTTTTCCTCACAGAATTGGTCTCACATTGTCAAGATGGCCTTGAGGATTCCTCAGTGATGACAGTGCAGTCTGAATAAGAAAACATCTGCAAGGAAAGCACTGATGGAATGATTACTCTTACAACCACCACTGGCCAAAACGCCTTTAGCGTTTTGTACTACAGCTGCATTGTGGTGAGAATCCCTTGTATTGGTCAAATAATAGCTTAATTCAGACAAAACACAGATTCTTCATAGAGTGCTTTCAGTCCAGCAAGAGATTTTTAGCAAATCAAGCAAATCTGTATATATAGCCGTTCAAGCCTCCAGTGATATGTATCTGGATGTTGCTGGAATTGATGTAACAGGACAAGTACAAGCTGTCACATTAAACATGTACTACTACCCATGAGCAGCTTCAGGTCATGCCAAGCCAGATCAGGTGTCCAACTAGCAAAAGTTGGATGAGCTATGAGCTGGCCTGTCCTATACTGTCAGCTGAGCCTTGTGATCTATTCTAGAAATTCAGGGAGTAACGGCAGTGTACGCTGGAAATAAACATAGAGGGTGGGTTTCAAAGTTTCTTTGACAGAAGGAGAGTCTTTTGTGTAAACTCAGTTGCCAAAAAAAAGTTATTTAGGGTTATGCTTTAGAAGAACCACTTTGGCACCAATTGATGGCTCTGTAAATAACCTCTTTAGGTAAGTGAGATGTGAAGAATCTTTTTAAAGTTTAAAGAACCTTTCCTGGAGATCTACCTTCCTGCAAATTTAACATGTTTCATTAAGCTAATAAAGACTTCAGCAGGTAATAATTAAGTGAATCAGTTAGGTTCAATTAGGGCTTGAGCTAAAGTCTGCAGGAAGGTAGATCTCCAGAAGCAGGGTTGATGACCACTGTTGTAAGAGTTATAGGCAAATTAAAGTTTTTTCCTAGTCTTATATGTACAAGCCAAGAACCATTTAGGAAGCTTTATTTTTGAGAGTATGACAGTTTAACAGTTCCCACCCACAAGCTAGGTTGCCCCCGTTATGCAGTGCTACCAAGCTGGAAGGGTGGAGGCTGGCATGTGCCTCCTTTGAGACCAGCTACCACATCTTTTCAAGCTGCCATATACAGTGTCCTTGGACAGCTCACTACGCTTGGAGGAGAACATCAATTCTCTTCACTCTCTTGGACTCCTGGCCACAGATGACTGTGGCATCACCAGAATTCAAAGTTGCAAATCTCCTGATGATAGGCAGAAGATTTGGAGATGTGCGACGGCTTGGATGATTGCATCACTTGGCAGCCCTGCATTTTGATTTTTTTAGTAGACTGTAATTCCTGTTTACCAAATATGACTCACAAGCATGTACTCATGTATTCTGACGCATATAGTTTGTGTCCCTGCATGTTCTCAACCTGCATCTAAGACCACTTTGCATCCACCACTGCCAAGCTGCAAAACATCTCACTGTGCTCAAAGGACAATGCTAAGCACTCAGCTATGTCACCTGACCATGCAGCCCATGACAAGAGAGAGAAGTGTCTCACGTCTTTTACTTACATTTATCTTATGTCCATTACTGTTCACTACTGTAAAAAAAATGGAGTTTAATGTCCATTCATTGATCAGGAAGTATTTCTGAACAGATTAGACCAAAGATAATCCACAATAAAAATCAGTGAATAATAAGTTTCTGAATCTGTGTTAAAAAAATTATTAAAAGATATTTAAAAAATGGAAGTCTTAACAACTGTGCAAGACCTGATAGACCACCAACACTGTCACCATCAGATAAACTGTACTCAAGCTTTCACTTTTGAGAGAGAGAGAGGAGAAAATCAAGCACCACTCATGCTTACTGAGAAAAGGAAGAAAATTTGCAAATCAAGCAAAGAAGCAGCTGGTGCTCTTAGAACAATGGACTGGTCACCCCAGAGTCCAAACCTCAGCATCACTGAATGTGTTTAGGGTTACTTGGATTGTGAGAAGCAGAAAATGAAACTAACTTCTAAGACTGAACTTTGCAGGTGTGGAAAAATATCCCTGCAGATTTCTCAGAAAAACTGAAAGCAAGTTTCCTGAAAAGAATGTAAGCTGTAGTAAAGGCAAAGCTTGTACACACTCAATACTAGAAAGTTTGATATTCTATTTAGTTGTTGTGGCTTTTGTATAATTTTCTATTAAACATAAATATTTTCTGTTTTTTTTCTGACACTGAGAAATGAATAATTAGTACTAAATGGTTTTGGTCAGCAATTAAGTAAATTAAGTGGGTCTTCCATTTTTGCACAGTACTTTATATGCTGTTCAAACATTTGGTATTGTGCTCAAAAGTTTGGAATCACTTAAAAAATTATTTTTACTCTTTTCAATAATATAAATCAATTTCGTCTGCCAACCCTCTCTGTCAATCAACATGTGGCCAGCTGCATCATTGAGCAGCAACTTACACATAAATGACACAAACAGAAGGGATCTTGCTGAGATTCAAACCCAAAATCTGGCAGCAAGGATCAATTCTGCACTGCCAGTCAGTATGCTAGTTCCTTATCATTAGTTGGAATACCTTCAATAAGCATTTCCAACATATCTGAATCAGCAGTTTCAACTCAGCTTTACAGTCATAACATGATGCTGTTTCAGACTTGAATGGATCACCTTACACTGGAAGAGGCCCAAACTCAAGAGCTAGCAATTTAAAATGCTTTTCACCATTCGTAACTGTTGGAAAACAAACAACTTCAGTAGCAGGACATGGAAGTGTAAAATTTCACACCAGCCTTTGGCATCTTCCCAGCAGAGATGTAACGCGTAACATGAGCTCGCAATTTCATTTTCGTACCCATGTTACGAGGGCTGTGCCAGTCAAGAGGATTAAGTTGTTTTCAGGCTGCGGGTGACTCGCCAGGTAGAACAGAACGGTAGCTGCGTCGATGCTGATAATGGCGCATGATACCCTTCTCTTTCTAATGAACGGCATAATGTGAAGTGTGCGTGTGTATGTGGAGGTAATCTGAATCGGCTGTGAAACCTGAGCAGGCTCAACCAACGAGCCAGTTAATTATTCAAGGTGCTTTGGCTGAAAACCTGATCGGCTTAAGGATCCAGTAGGCACTGTGAGCACAAGAGCTTTGCTGGGTGACCACAACGCAGAGAGAGTGGCATGCTGACCATAGCGTAAATGGAGAACAGGCTTTTTGGGTGGCACGTCTGCTTAAGCACAGATAATTAAACATCCTGCCAGTTGAATGCAATACGGTGAAAGATCTGTTTCAGGCCTAAAACCACAAGTGCAGTGAAATCAGGCTTGTTACCACAGTACTCTGTGTAATTACAATTGATGGCTTCACCTCCTTAGACTGAAGTGGAAAGAGAGGGAGAGAGAGAGGGATTTTAAAGCAAAACAGTGGAGCTTCCTAACCTTTTAAAGTCACAATTATCACAAGTAATACTAAAGTATGTTGAAAAATGCACATGCCACGCATCCAATCCATACCATCCTAGTGTGTATAAGTTACTGTTGTGTGTACAGTGTTGTTTTGCTGAAAAACATGCTTTATATCTCTGTAATGCATTTATCTTTTGCTGATTTTGAAGGAAACAGAAACAAGTCTAGCAATACAGAATGTAAATTGAATGTAGATATAATTTTGTATGTAACTGTATGTCTGTATGTATGTAATTAAACATGTAATGATTATGTAATGACATTAAAATAGTGCAGCCAAAGAACAATAACAGCAATAATAATAATAATAATAATAATAATAATAATAATAATAATAATAACTTTAAACTTCTAAGGAGTACATCATAAGGGTTCATATGTGGGCCTCACTATCATACATTCAGTACTGTGCAAATATTTAAGGTGTGTTTGTGTTTGTTAAATCACATTAGAAGAAATGCAAATAAACATGAATGTAGTAAAAATCATTTCAGTAAATTTCTTGTTTCCAGACAAGTAGCTATGTTGTGAGTAATGTTAAAGAGTAAAGTTTGGTTCCAGATGTCTCCTGAACATCACCAGCGCACTTGATTTAACACAGTGAAGCACTGATTAGCCAAACCAGGTACTTTATGTAGACTAAAAAAATACTACACTTCCTCAAGGAGAGGTGTGGAAATGGTTAAACACTGAGAGATGTAAAATTACTACTGTTGTTTTGATGATATTTGTATTTATTCTATTTTTTCATAGCAAGTAAATACTCACTGTCCAGATTGCCATTTTTTTAAACATAATTTTCTCAGTCACCTCAAACATTTGCACAGCAGTCTAATGTAAGCAGTAGTTTTGCAGTAGTTACCAAATAATTTAAAGTCATTAACACCTGAAAATCTAATGTTTATTACATAATAAGGCTTATTTTTCAGAATGCTATGCAAGAAGCAATAACTACATGAAATACAATGCTAAGTTATTCTTAGCTTATAGAAGAGTGTAAAAGTTTGGGTCCTGGCCATTTAAGCAGATCTAAGTCTTACAATTAATAACTCAAAAATAAGCCTTCAGTTTAAGGGGTTAACCACACAAATCTGCATTTCTCTTCCCTAACCTCCTTTTTTGCATGCTGCCAATGGCGCCACCTCCCCTTTGGTTAATTTGAGGAGAAAGAAAAAAAGGGGGTGAGCAGATCACAGGCGTTTGACCATCTGCTCCTGTTTTCCAAATATAGAGCTCTTCTTTCCCCATCGCAGGCCTCAATTTCATCACCCACAGTGGGCAAAAGACACCCCAGAATTAGCTTCCCTCTGCCTTGCAGGAGAGGAGGGGCGCTGCCCCCAGCGCAGCGCTGGGCTTGTGAAAGCAGCAATTTGTCCGGCCGCTGCAGTGGAAAGTGTCTCCCGCGCAGTGCCCTCACTCACTCTCCTGCTGACAGTAAATTACTTGGTTCAGCAGAGCAAGTGTTGGTACAATGCAAGTTTGCCATCCGGACGACCCCCAGTTCTGAGACAGTTCACGCTGCCAAGGCTGGGGCATCTGCTCTGCACTCTGTGCCAGTTATTCAGGGAGGCTTTCCCAGATCGTCCCACATTTTCTGTTCACATTTATCCTCTTTCCATGTGTTTACACTGCCGATGAAGAAATTGGAATCATGTTAAAAAATATTTGACTGTTTTCAATAATATCAACCAATTTTGTTGCAAATACTTACATAAAATGATTCTAATATGATGCCAATATACTCTTAGCAAAAACATGTCCATATAAAACCAGAAAAGATTCTATGAGTTGTAGAAGGACAATAGCAGAATCTTTTATGATGATAAAGAAAACCATTTTCAAAATAGAGAGAAAATATTACCCACTTATACATTCAAATGGTTCTTTGAATTGTTATGGTACTACAGTTGAATACAAAAGTTTGAGTAGATGTCAGATGATTCCATAATAGTCTGTAGATCATTGCATAATAATTGAGAAAGTTGTAAAAGATTGTGACTAAAGTTACATTAAAATTAACAAGAATACCTCACATTTGAAAAGTGGTGATCAAATCCTGTGGCATTTCACTTAATCATACATTTATCATCATAAATACATAATTACAGTGTAATATTTTTCTTTATATAGGTTTTTAATTTGAATCACTTTTTTTGTTGTTAAAATGGAATAAACAATCTAAAAATGCCTTTTGGTGTCTAGCATTTTAATCTACACTGTATAGTAATTATTGAATTGGATAATGACAATAATGAATGATTCTAAGCTTTTGAAGGGTAGTGATGATGGTCATATTTTACCAAATTCCTCTCATTTGGAGTAAATTAATGGAGTTCTTTGCTCTCTTTGTATATTTGAGCTAATTAGACGATAGCTCGGTGTGTTGGTTTAGATGGGTGAGGCTGCCATAGCCTCAGGCGCTCGCAAGTCTGAGGATAAGACGCTGCACTTGATGAATATTCACACACATCTGGCTGTGTTGGTGAGATATCAGTGGGTGACTGGAGGTCTGTGGATAGCCCACCGCTGTCTCTGGAATCAAACTGCTTCATCTGTAGTCCAGCCACACTGCTTTGGGTCAGTGAGATAGCCAAAGATCCGCAAACCAAAAAAAGCTGGTGAGCTGAAGATCCAGCAGGTCACACATCATGCCTAACTGCATTTGGCGCTGGAACCTTGTAGATAAACCTCAGGGTGGCCAAGGTCACATCAGTACATCAGACTGACCGAGCCTATGACGCAAGTCCACACACATCTGAGTGAATTCAGGCTGAACTGCCCAAACAATGGGGGCATGATGTGCTTTATTTGGAGAGACAAAACAAAACAAAACAAAAAGAGATTAAATGCATCCTATAAACTGTTGTAAGGAAGTTTATATCATATGTTTAAGTCCTGAATGCATACCTCAGGTCACTAATGACCTGTGACCTCATTTTCCTTCTTTTCTCATCCATTTTTTCCAGATAACATAAAAAAATACCTAAAATTATTTTATTTTGTGGCTGTGAATAAAACATTTTGACAGTTTTTTTGGTGATATAATTGCACTAACAATGCAAGGTACTTATGAGTAGTTAGTGAAACATTAATGCATTTATAAGAGAGAAGAATTTCTGCATAACTTAATCAATACGAAGTAAACAAAGTCTTTCAGAGTGGTTTGATGTAAAATGCTTCATTCTACAGAAACTTACTAAATCAGAATTGTTCATAGTGATGGTGATGGGAACCAGATGTCTGAAGAGTTTAATATCTGTAAAAGCTCCCTCGCTAAAAGTTATTACATAAAATGGTAATAAATATGCTGTCTGACGCCTGACACTTTGTTTTATGATAGTTTTGAGAAGGTTTCTGACTAAAACATATTTTTCAAAATCTATTCATGGCAGAGCGGTGCATGCAGGGTGTTGTAAGGCAAAAAAGTCCCCAAAGAATTTTTTTTATTCATCACTATTTAACTATTATCCACTTTATATATAAAAAATGGCTATATTTGTGTTGAAGGCAACAGTTTCACCATGCAAAGAACCATTTAAGCATGCAAATGGTTCTCTGGGTGTTCATGGTTTTATATAGACCCACTGTCTTTACTAAAGAACCCTTGAAGAACCATCTTTTTTAAGAGTGTATATGAATTATGATATAAATTTACATCTTATTAGTGTTTATTTTGTTCATGATTAGTGTTTAGTGTTTATACCATGGGGTCTGAGAGTAACACAATTTCAATACTCTGTATGTCCTGTACATATTGTAGTTTTGACAATAAAACTGACTTGACCTGACTTGACTAAAACGTGCAGCTTATTAAACTCTTGTTAAACTCTTGGTTATGAATGGCAGATGTCACTTGACAGTATCTAGAACCTACAAGAATCGAATGGTGCCAATTTTACACTAACAATGTGTGAATTTAGATGATAGTTCATGCATAAAGCAGTCTTTATAAAAGTGATTATTGTGTATTATTAAAAATAAAGTTAAAAAGAAAACAGTTATTAATGGTTTTTAAGATATTTTTACAAAACAATCTTCCAATTATGTACCAACACATGTCACATTGAGTGAAGCTTAGAGGGCCCATATTGAAGAGAACTAAATTTCACTTGCTCTGTTGAACAAAATGGAGTTTGAAGTACTTTGTAAACATTGTTAGAGTCAAAACATATCATCACTTCCCAGTCTTGAAAGTGAAACTACAAAAACAGCCCATTTGGAATCCATTGTTTCTGTGATGTCGTGAGAACCATCTCTTTTACATTTATACACCTATACAGCAGTTTATCTGTGACTTTTCAGGCTAAAGTCATAAGGAATGTTTCATTTAATGTTCAGTGAATAAACCATCTGACCAGGGCTTTATGGAGCAAAGAACAAGACCATAATAAAAGTATTTCTTAAAATAAGTGATACCAAAAAAAACAACAACGACACAAGTAAACAACCTATAAGCCAAATTAAAAGAGGAATTAAAAGCAAATGACAGTCTTGAATTTTTTAACCCTGTATGCTCCAATCGGTGGGGTACGCAAAGCTGTGTCCTAAGGCTAGGACTGAACCGCATCAGGGCCATGTGGTGAGATATAGTTCAAATGAAGCAAATATCATCTCACCGTTATAAAGGTGTAAAATATAATGGCCAGTAAAAGATGGCGATGAGCCTCTGATGCAGGTATAATGAAACATGCTTTTAAGTTTCCATCCTAAAAGCAATTTAGACAAAATGGTGTCGCAACCTTCCATTTGTTTCCATCCATTAGTGTGGGAGAAAGACACATAAATCACATATGATGCCTACAAGGCCTACGAGAAAGTCATTTTGATCAATAAAACGGCAATAAACGAAATGGTCCGTGTCTGCATCATGTACATTACATTACGGGAGCTTGTTATGGCTTTATGGATTTCCATCTCCAGCGAGGGACTGTGTAATGACAAAAAACATCTTTAGTGTTTTGTGTTAGCTGAGATGTTTTCTGTGAGTCTGCACAAGATCCATGAGTTTCCTAGTTTTCCTAAATGTTGTGCTAAATGTGTGCCACAGAACAAATCCAGTGAAAACAGTCAAACATCTTAAACCAGCTAGCAAGCATCTGGGATTAGAAAGAGCTTAGGCTCAAAGCGAGCACAGCCGTGAACACAGCTGGAATGACGACAGTGGAAATGGTACAGTGATGGGGGGGTTAGGCCAAGATATACTTTTATTATTTGACTGGACTGAATCCCTTTTCCCCTCATGTGATCAGCTCCAGCCCCAGTGGGAGGCTGGTGCTGAACAAGCTTTGATCCCTGGCCTCCTTAGAGAGTGATGCAGTCATCCTTCATGGGAAAGAAGATGTTCTGGGGCCTGTCTGGAAAATCCAATTTAAATATTGAATCTTCTCAAAGGAATTCACATGACCGGTTTCTACAAATGTGTGAATAGCAAGAGGGAACCTATAAAGACTTCCTTAGTGATCTACTTTAGAAGCTAAGCCCAGTGAGACAATACAATATCACCTGGTTCAAAATAACCACTGCTGGGGAATGACTTCTGTAATGCTGACATTAATAACTGAGCCAGTTATTAATGTCAGCATTACATGTGTAAAGAAGGTGGAAATTAGTTTCCAAGACCAGTGTTCAACTGTGTAAGACCTGGTAGACCAACAAAACTGTAATCATAAACAAACAAAGCTTTCATCTTTGAGAGAAGAAAATCAAGCTCCACTCTTGTTTCAGTTGTGCCAGAAAGGCTCATGAGGCAAGAGTGAAAGAGGAAATTTTTATATCCTAAATGGAATTTTACACGTTGAAAGATAACAATTCAGTAGAAATGAAAGAGTCTTCGGTGTATGCCCCAACTTCGGTCCATGTTTTGGAGCGCCAAGACCCTCGCTGCTCCTGTCAGATAGAGCCTACCCCCCAGGCAACCAGACAGGGACCCAACTTGTGGTGGTGGGGAGGAAGGAGGGGAATGTCAAAACGTAGGCACCTGAAAGCAGCAGAATAAGTACATAAGTCAAGTAGTTATTTTAAAGACAGGCGTAGGCCCATGATTGGTCAGGACCAATGAATGAATGACATAGCATTAGAGTCTTCCTGGCACAACTTTCACTAAAGCTTCCATATCTGAAAACAATCCACAGGTGTTTCTGTCCATCCTTCCACTGTGAGAAGACAACTTAACACTATAGGTCGGAAAGGATGTGTAGCTGTCAAGAAGCCCTTGCTGAGAAAAAAAAAATGCAAATCATACAAAGAAGCTGCCGGTGTTCTCAGAACAAAGGACTGACCACCTCATGTTGAAACCAGACTTCAACATGAATGAATTTGTTTGGGATTACTTGCCTCATCCTTCTTATGGTATGGCCGAGGAGGCTTGCACACATCAGAGAAGCAGAGCTATGTTGCCTAGAGTTTTAACTTTTTCAGGGTCTCCTATGGCAGAAAGATCTTAGCAGAGGTGCCAGACCAAACCTACCATCTTTACTGGGCAGTAGCAATATAGGATGATGTCATCGGTGGACAATCACAGAGGTGACAACGGCATAGACAATCAATTCAACTGCGCAGAAGAAGGTAATAGTAAACCTCTTTACCAAGAAACCACATGGATAGATACAACAGAATTATTGTCGAGATGATGGGACCCTCAGGTCGGAAGGCATTCAGCTTGTTAGTGAGGAAGAACTGAGGATTCCTCGGAGTACAGCTTGTATGTATGATGTGGCTACATCAAAGCCCTCTGGAAGTCTAGTTGCTGACATTGACAAACGAGAAAAGAGAATTCAAAGCTGCAAAAACAAAAATCACAGTTGGAACATGGAATGTACAAATCACGGCAAGCTGAAAGTAATGAAGATGGAAATGAATCATCTACACATCCACATCCTTGAGATCAGTGAGCTAAAATGAAGTGGATTAGGACACTTTCAGTCAGGGCAGACACACCGTCTACTTGGATCATGAACATACATACATACATACATCCTTCTGGGTCGCGGTGGGGTGCTGGAGCCTATCCCAGCTGTCATTGGGCGGAAGGCAGGATACACCCTGGACAGGTCGCTAGTCCATCGCAGGGCAGACAGACAGACATACACATTCATACACACACTCACACCTAGGGGCAATTTTAGCACGTCCAATCGACCTGATTGCATGTCTTTGGACTGTGGGAGGAAACCGGAGTATCCGGAGGAAACCCACGCAGACACGGGGAGAACATGCAAACTCCACACAGAAATGACCCTGGTCGCCCGGCCGGGAATCGAACCCAGGCCATTCTTGCTGTGAGGCGACAGCGCTACCCACTGCGCCACCGTGCCGCCCGGATCATGAACAACAAAGAAGAAATGGAGTGGCTTTCACTATCAACAAGGATGTCAACAAGACTGTAATTAGGTACAATGCTGTGAATGATCAACTGATGTCAATCCGATTTCGTGTACAACCATTCAACATTACGGTCATCCAGGTTTATGCCCCAACAATGGACACAAGTGATGAAAAAATCAAAGAGTTTTATGATCGAACTTAGGTTGAAATTGACAAGACCTGCAAACAAGACGTACTGCTGGTGATTGGAGACTGGAGTACTACAGTCGGAAATAAGAAGCAGGGAAATATAGTGGGACAACATGGCCTTGGAAACAAGAATGAAGCAGGAAAATGGCTAATCAGCTTCTGTGAGTGAAGTGACTTTTTCATTACTAATACAATGTTCAAGCAACAAAAATGATATCTGTATGCCTGGATATCACCAGATGGAGTTTACCAAAACCAAATAGACTACATTCTTTGCACCAATAGATGGAAGAGCTGCATTTTAATTGCCAAGGCTTGGCCTGGAGCTGATTGTGGAACAGATCATGAACTAATAATGCGCAAGGTCCAAGTAAAGTTGAGAAAAAACATGATCAAATCATCAGAGTTCCAAAATATGACCCAGAAAACATGCCTCCTGTCTTATGGAAAACATTAGGAATCGATTTCAAATGCTGTATGTCATTTTCAGAGAACCAGTGGAGCTATTAATGGAACTCAAATAGATCATTAATATAAAATCAGATAAAAACTTAGAAAGAATTAAAAGGAGAAAGAAATCAAAGCAGATGCTAATGAAACAGTGGAAATTGCAAAAAGATGTGATGAAGTGATGAAAAAATCGAAATCCAAGAAAAAAAAAATCCAAAAACAACATCTGTAAAGACACTGAAAAAGGGAACAAGCATGGAAAAACAAGGATTGTTTTTCAGAAGATATGGGAGATCAAAAATAAAATTCCGCTACAAGTTGGTAATTTCAGAGATGGTAATGGACATATCATCACAGATGAAACCAAAAATCAGGTGGAAAGAATACACAGAAGACCTCAACAAAAAAGATGTCAATTGCCAAGACACTTTTGTTGATTTTGGCTGCACAGAAGAACCTTTAGTACTGGAAGATGAAGTTCATTGGCAAAGAAGCAAGCCACAGGAATCGAGAACATTGCATTGAATACCAAAGAAAGGAGGCAAGAAAGAGTGTGCCAACTATTGCACAATTTCCTTAATATCACAAATATGCTCAAGATCATTCCACACAGATTAGAGCCTTACATTGAAAGAGAACTGCCGGACATGCAAGCAGGATTCAGGACAGGAAGAGGAACAAGAGATATTATTGTGGATGTACGCTACATCATTGAAAAAGCCATGGAATTCAAGAAGGAAGTCAACATGTGTTTCATTGACTACAGCAAGGCATACGACTGTGTTTACCACATTAAATTAAGCAAAATGGGAATACCAGAGCATCTCATTGTTCTAATGAGGAATCTCTAAACTGACCAAAAAGTCACAGTTAGGACAGAAAATGGACAAACAGAATGGTTTCACATTGGCAAAGCAGTGAGACAAGGTTGCACACTATTACCAATATCTGTTCAACCTGTATGCTGAAGATATGATGAGAGAAGCAAGACATTTGAGATGAAAGATGATTAAGGATTCGGGATTGGCGGAAGAAACATCAATAACCTTCGATATGTGGATGATACAACACTCATAGCGGAAAATCTAGAAGAGAGATAAAGACTCTTAAAAAGAAGGTTAAGCAACAGAGTGAAAGGATGGGACTCAAGATCATGCTGACAGGAAGGACCCCTAACTTTACCGTTGATGAAGAATATGTGGAAATGGTGGACAGCTTTTGCCTACTCAGATCATTTATTAACAACAGAGGATCCAGCACAAATTGGCGCTTGACAGAATAAGGATCAAGGAGCTTGAAAAGATCTTTAAGTGCAACAATTTGTCTCTACACACAAAGGTCAGAGTTGTCCAGGCCAGGATGTTCTATATGTTTCTTTATGGATGTGAAATCTGGACAATAAACACGCTGAATAGGCAAAATATAGATGCCTTTTAACTTTGGTGTTTTCGAAAACTTGGCATGATTGGCAAAGAATGGCAAAGAAAACAAACAAATGGATCCGAGACCAAATCAAGCCTTATTTCTCACTCAAAGCCCAGATAACCAAAATGAAGCAATCTTACTTTGGACATATTCTGATAAGAACCAGTTTATTGGAAAATGCTTTTAGGCTTGGAAAATGTGAAGGTAAAAGAGGAAAAGAACGACCAGCTTCAAGATGGATAGATACAATCAGAGTAATCATGAACCAGCCATTGAGAAGCCTGAAGACCTAAACAGAAGACAGGATATTCTAGAGAAACACTGTCTATATGGCCATCAGGAGTAGGAAATGAATTGATGGCACTTAATAATAATAATAATAATAATAATAATAACAATAATAATAATACTTGCATTATGAGTTAAAAGAAAATGCAACCCAACTTCTAAGACTGAACTTTGGAGGCATGGAAAAATATTCCTGCAGATTTCTTTGCAAAACTGAAAGCAAATATCCTGAAAAGAATGGAAGCTGGAATAAAGGCAAAGTGTGGACACATTCAGTCTGGAAACACTGTATTATATTTAGCTGATATTTTATTTAGTTTTTTGTTAAACACTGTTAAGCTTTTCTGTTGATTTTTTACCTGATGCTGAAAAATTTATAACTTACTTAATGGCTATTTAGACTGGATATTAAAGACATGCAGGATGGTCTGTGACTTTGTACAGTACTGTAAGACCAAGCCAAGAACCTTTGAGGAATGTACCTAGACTGGGGCTGCACTTCATGTAGTGTAAATATCTTTAAATGGCATTTGGACACTGCCTATTTCCGCAGTTCAATAAATAACAAACAAAAACAAGGGCATTTATTCACCTGTCCTGACCCCTACTTTGAATTCATCCTTTGTGTGAAACATAGTGTGCATTTAAGAGGAGCATCAGAGATCATTCTGGGTGGACTTAATCTCTAAGTGACATTTTAATCAGTTCAGAGTAAACTGTGCTGTGGTGTGTTTATCCTGGACTGCCGAATAATCAGCCAAAAATGCACTGGAAAGAATTCTAAGCATCTACTCTTAACTCTGTGCCCTCATTTTCAAGCCAAATGGCACTGCTTGACAGCTGCATTAAAACAAAGATTTGAGGGAAGAACGTAAACATGTCTTTTTACCATACATTTACTTCCTGCAGAGCCTAGATCTTCTCCATCCAAGCTGTTTATGACGTCCCAGGCCTTACTCTGAAGGCCTGGTTATTTCTGTTACACAGCACTAATTCACGCGACTCAATTTGTGGATGCTGCGTGCCTCCTCCAAGCTAACGATCATCTTTTGCCGAAGCTTAATAGAGACGAGGCATCAGAGCTTGGCCTGCCTCATTTTGTCATGCTAATTATCACTTCTAATTAAGTGCTCCTGCACCCCCATGGGGCCCCCTTCATCACATTCCATTAACACGGCCTGGCACCTGCCGCTGGCTTGGGTGTGTATATGTGTGTGAGACAGCCTCAGGTGGGATCGTTAGGCCCGGCCTTGGTTGGGGCTGTGTTTCTTGCCTCTGCCTAATCTCCGCTCATTTAGGGACTTCATGCCCGCCAGCAATAACACCTCAGCGTCAATCAACCTGCACGGTTTGGTGAATGGCTCTGGCAAACCCTACAAACCCTCAGTAAAGGGTGGTAATATCTGAATAGGTGTCAACTCATTCAGTTTACCTGTATAAAATACAGTTTTGTGGTTTTGGAGGTATATGGCTGTGTGAGGTTGGGGTATGGGGAATCTAGTTTAATATGATGTTTACCCTTTAAAATTAGTTAACATCAAGATTTGTTTCCCATTGTCTGTTTTATTAGACTTATTAGCCTAAAAATCAACAGATCAGACTGATGTGGGATGTTAGTCAAAAAGAATAAAAATACATTTCTGATTCTGTGTAATTTGTATGATTGCCAGAAGACTATATAAACAACATCAACAAAACTGGATAAACTGCTGTTGTTAGTGAAGATAGAAAAGCTCTACATAGGTTTCAATTAATTTATGTATTTTGGAGGCTGTGAATATATGACGCCTGTGTAGCTGCACTGTAAAAAGTACTGTAAAAATACTGTAAATTTTAATGTAAAACTTAATGGTCAATATCCATTAAATAAGGTTAAATGCATGTAAATAAACCACACATGTACTGTGTTCTAACAGAAATAAAATGTAAATTCACAAAAACAAATTATGATCTTTATTTAACAGACATTTGTGTTTGTTTTAATGTTAGTACTGTTGTTATTATGGTAAAATACTGTTGTTGTTGTTTTTTTGAACAACTATAGTTGAAGTATTGGAAAAAATGAATTATAGTTGAAGGTAGTATTTCAAAAACATTAAATTACTGTAATTTTACAAATTTTTACCATCATTGAGAAAATACACTTTTACTACATGGTGTTGCCATATGGCAACAATTAAATTATCTCAATTTAACTAGACAGCAGTAATATGAAATCCATGTTTTACTCTTTAACTATGCAAAAGGGTATTTTACTTTCAAAGGACAAATACTTGATGACTTTACATGACCAGGAAATCTTGTTTGCACTCCCTTCTTCCATCAACACTTGACACTGAGCAGGTCATGACCTGAAAGCTCTTAAATTTGGCTAATTTTTAAATATTCAGGCAAAATTCCTTCAAGTAAGAATGAAAATACTATCAGGGCAAAGTTAACTTTTAATTTTCATCATTAAAATCGGTTTAGATATGATACATTTTTTGTAAAATGATAAAATGAATTTGTTGCCATATGGGAACTATATGTAAATATGGAACTGACCTGTACGCATTCAAGCTACTGGACTGTAATTTTTTTACATAGCACTAGGCTGCTCCAAGACTATGTTTACAACTTTTGATTAATAAGAGAAAAAAAATGTAATGCTTTTATGTATATTTTCTAATTTCAGACATTTTGTAAGTGTAAACTATTGAATCTGAATCTATCTGAATTATAAATTACACCACTGGAAATCATAGTTTTAATAGAATGAATTGCGATACCCCATACAAATAATGTTGGTCCACTTTTGCCTACATTTTTACTAAATAAAAGCATGTTGATGATGACTAAATGAAATGCATGATATTGAATGAGAATGATTAAATTAAATTAAATCAGAAATGCATTTGTTTTTGATCAAGAAAACGATGTCCTCGTGTCTTATTACAGGTGTATGTAACTTCCGAATAACAGTTGAAATATTCACTTAACTGTGTAAATATTAGGTTATATATTTCACAAAGTATAAGTTGGATTCATTACACCTTGTTTTCAGTAAAAGGATGTTTTTAGTTATGGTCCTTTCCATGATTGCACATTGTTGCCATATGGCAAAAACGTACCAACTACATTTCATCAAACATATTTTCCTCAATTTATGAGAGAAAATTTAATATAGGTTCAGGGAACGAAATGTATCACTATTCTGACTTTTTAGGGCTTTTTGCTCAAACACTCTGATAAAAAAATAGTTTCTATCTCTAGATCACCCCTATGGCTCCAGGGAAAATTCGTAATTGATTTTAACCATTTAGACTGTATGCTTTAATTTTATACTGCATAATTAAGGTTAGGATGTTCTGCATATTTTACATTTTAAAATATAAAAGTTCATTTCCAAAAATGGTTCTTTAAAGAGCTATCCAGTGTAAGGTTCTTAAGAGAATCAAAAGTGAAACATCTGTGCACTGTGAATTATTAGGTAACTTAAGAAATCAAGGCATAAGTTATGAAGTCATGAGAGTGAGGAACTGAAATGAAACCCCACAGAGCAGCTCTTAGAGTTTAAGCGTTAAAGCACATTTACTTGTTTGCAAAGCTTTTAATAGTTTTGTTCCTGGACACATTTCTGATCTGCTCAATGCTGATGTCAGTCAGTAGCGCTGCTCCACCCATAAAGTGCACCCTCACCATGGTGATGATGAAAGCAGTCACATTTGCCCCAGGGCAGCATCATCAGGTCAGGTAATTAAGCTATGAGGAGACATGCTGAATTTCAATATTTATATTACTATGCAGAACGAGAAAGAGGAGGAGTCAGACACTCACTGTAATATCATTGCTGTCTTCTTTCCACATTCTGCTCATCTGTAGTTTAGGGACGCATAGTTTTTCAAAATGTCTTAATAATTAAGCATGTTTTTTTTACCTGAAAAGCTAAGGGACCACCCCCTTGTGATGTCGGCACTCATTAGCACTCTTTCAGGAGTCTCTAACAACATCAAAGAAAATGATCAAATCATTTAGGTAAAATTCACTATTCATACTACAGTGCTGTCACTCATTGTCCATTTTATCAAGTATAGCTGCACTTTGGAAGTTTACAGTTACTGACTGTAGCCCATATGTTTCTGCTCATCAGCCCCCCTCTACCCTGTTCTTTAATAGAAGGCCATTATAGGACCAGTGTTGGCCAGATATTATTTGGGTGTTTGATCATTTACAGCAGTGATACAAAAACTGTAATCAGCCAGTTGTAAAACCTATAAAGTGGTGGGTGTTTCTGATAATATGGCCAATGAGTACAACGCTGCATTACATGTTGGCGTTGAAAAGACATTGTTACATGCCTCATAGCTCTATACCACCAGTGGGATTTTCTGTACTCTTATATGTTTTTGTTGTACAGCGCTAGGTTTGCCTAACCCCCTTAAAATCTCAGGCTTATCACATACTAAGGCTTATTATTCAGTAAATACAGGGACTTCAATGCAAACTGGTTGAGCTATTCTTAGGTTATAGAATTGTGTAATAAAACCCTGGCCATTAAAGAATGAGATATTTGGTGTCTATTGCGTTTAAACTTAAACAATGAGATATTTGGTGTCTATGGCTCTTTAAAAAAATCAACATCCAGTTTATTCCACCACCGCTGTAGATGAGAAATTTTACGCAGTGTTTCCAGTATTTTGTACACCCCTTGTATTCTGATAAACATGAGGCTTAACTAAATCTATACAAAGCATTACCAAACAGCAATTTCATGTTAACAAAACCTTTCTTACTTAACAGCACACTCCAGCCAAAATGAACAATTTAACTACTTTGTTGAATCTGTTGTAAACATTTTTTCTTGCTTTAGTGCTGCAGTAGTTTCTAGACTGACACTTAACACTTAAACCCTAGAAAATCCTTTCTGATGATGCATCTTGAGAGTGAGAAGAGGTTTTGAAAACAAACCTTTTCAGGGTGAATTTTTTGGGGGTGAGCTGTTTAATTTTTTTTCTACTAGCTGATGAATGAAGAAGGAAGCCAGAGAGCTAATGTTACTGTTAGGCAGTCGAATCTCTTATTGCCACTTATCTAGACATCTTACCTCTGTTTGGGTTCTTTCTCTGGCTGAACAGTTAAAAAGCTTGTCTCAAGTCATCTTTTTTCCTGAATAAAGATATTGCTGTTTTCTTTACATTTTTCTTTGAGTGATCAAGGTGATGCTATTAATTGGGCCCTAGACCAGTGGTTGTATAATAAATTTGCATAATGCATGCTGGCTATTGATACAGAATACTGCATAATAAACAAATAACATTAACTCTAGTTTTAGGTCAGAATACACCTATTATTAAGTATTAAGTAACCATGAAAATCAAGCATTACTTGGAAAATTTCAGAAGAAGGCGAGTTGTCCTCAAATGTTTCATGGGCAGTGTGTACAAGCCAGATGGTTCCATTCCCACGTTTTAGTGGCTGTAGTGTGGAGTGAAAGATGTGCTTGTGTCTGGGCTGCACTTACAAACACATTCAGCCCCACTAACATGTTTCTCTGCACAATGGACAATAAAACACAACTGCAAATGTCTCAGCAGACGTTTCCGATCTCAGGCCTGGAAGGACTATTCATTGCTGGATGAGTTAAACAGCTCAAGATGAGGTTTAATTAAATGAAGCACGTGGGTCTCCAACACGGCGCAGATAAGGATTGAGCAATGAGGCTGGAGTGAACCCTGCTGCTTTCCATGTGTTTACTACTCAATTAGAGGAGCATCCTGGTGGATATCCTCCTGTCTCCTCCCGTCCTCAAGGATGTGTGTGTGCATGTGTTTGTGTGTGACTGTAGAAACCAGATAGGGACTTGTTTTTGCCTGTTACCCAACCGCGCGGCAGGACTGAAGGCCCAACTTACCTAAAACAGTGTTTTTCCATGCCGGATATTTGACACTGTCTAAGGCAGCTATCGGCTACAAGCATATACTTGCACATGCAGCCCTTCAGCTTGAAGTCCACTATCACTTTACCTGAGGCACATTCTTTTTTTGGTATCCCACCTCCAGCTGTTGTTCTTGTCACCAATCCAGCATCATCCATGCATTTCCTGCAATCTCAGCATCAGTCACCAAACAGAAAACCGTCACAGTTTTGAGAACAGCTTTGGCAAACACTCGTACAACTTTAGTAAATGGTTTTGAAAGCTGGGCAAATTTGCCTTCAGGAAGGACCAGTTATTTAAGCAAAATGTTTAACCCTTTAAATTGATTCATTTATTAAACTTAGCTTAAAGAATCAGAAATCATAATGCATTTTCTGTAACACTTTCTATGAAGTCTGTTTTCTTAAAAGCAATAAATGTGCTTAGAAAGGCAAATAATTTGCTATCAATGCTTTGTAAGCATACTTAAGTCTAATAATGCTAGATTACACACAAATAATTACTACTATACTATAATCATATTCTAGTGTAGTGCTATAATAATTTCTTCTGTGTGTGTTTTTTAGCATTTTTAGAAATTAAGTAATTCAAGTTTTTACATTACAATAATGTTTCAGTGCTTTTATCAGTTTAGAATTAAATGTTTTGCCTCACATTACAAAAATAAAACTTACAATACTTTATAATTTATTTATAACAAAGAATAATCATCATAATAATAATCACTTTTCTTAAAGCACTCAGTGATGGAATTTTAAAATGTTTTTATAATCATCAAAATGTGTTATAGCTGTTTTATAATTATGCACAGGTCATTATCCATTTAAATAGCATTATAACGGATTGTGACACTTGTGTCATTATTAGAGCCTTATAAAGCATTTTTAGAGATAATAATATGCCTATAAAGCATCGTTACCAAGTTACAAAAGTACATTTATAATGGCTTTATAGAAAGCTTTGCCACATTTTCTTTCCACACGGGCTTCCAAAGCCTAAACTGAACAACCAGTTTTATCTGTTAAAGCATATTTGATACAGTGTTTTGAACATCTTTGCTTGACTTTTTTGCTCTTATCACAAATGATATCACAGCTGCGATGATCTACAGTACTCACTCTGAGTTCATGCCAGTGAGCGAATCACAGTTTCTTCTTGATACTGTAGCAACCCACTGCTGGTTGGCGCTGGTCTTGAGAGACGTTGGAGGTGTGTATATGCGCAAGCCCTATGACAAAGGGACTAAATGTTTTTGTTTATCGTTGTTTGTTAGTTTAAGCTATGTGTATGTGTTTATTGTGATGTTCTGTGTTGGGGTGTGGGTTTAGTTGTGTGGATTTTATGAGTAAAGGGGGGTCAATGTTAGGATAAAGCCAGCAAAAGCATGTCTACCCCTGTGTCTTACTCTCTCTGTTGATGTCACAATATTATTGATGTAGCTCTATGGATTGTTGAGTTTGCAAAATGTGAAGGTTATTCCGGCACAAGTCCAGCATAAATGCCCTGAGCTAGCTAAACGTTTTCTCTTGATAATAAGTAAATGTGGTGACACATTATTGGTTAATGATATTTTTCCCATGTGCATGGTGATCTGAGCAAAAGTCATTACATTTTGTTGGAAGATGGAAAACAAGAATTTTCCTTCTTTATTTGATATAATAAATTGTCTTTAATATGACCAGGACATTAACTAATGAGGTACAAAGTGTTCATTTTAATTTCAGGTTGACTCTGAGACTTATTATTACTAACTACTGCTACCAATTATTTGGTAATGACAATGAAACTAACGTAAGTTCTGCTGTTATGTGAGTGAAGAATAGAAGTATAGGCCTACATTCGGGCTGCAACAGTTTCAATGGGTAAACTAAACAGATTAAACATCAATATTTTCATTGCACTTCCCTAACCTCGTTTATAATCAATAAAAAATCTCCAGCTTATTCAAATATTTCTGCAAGCTTGCTTAACAGACCATGAGGAACCAATCACACTACTCCTGTTATTAGGAGTAGGATGTTAGGATTTTACTCCAAGTACTTTTACTTGTTTACAAAGTGGTTAATAATATTGGTTCTGAAAACAGATCTGACCTGCTCACTGTGTATGAACCAAACACAACACTCAGATACCGGTATTCCAGTCATACCTCAAAGAATGCTTTTTTTCATTATGGTACTGTAGCACTTAAGTGAATTTGGTCTAAAGTGTTACCTTTACCTTAAGTGAATGGAGTGGTGAAGAGGAAAGTGGTGAAGAATCCATGGTTGTAAAATGAGCTCTAGACTGTAGGTTTAAATTCAGCATGCACATTGTTTAAGGTTGCCAAATTCAAAATTACATTTACAGATTTAAACTGTTTTGCTTAAGCACTGTACTTAAAATAAACACTTAGATGTTTTACACAAGCGGCCACTGCTCTGTGGAGTGTTGTCTTCCCTTTTACTTAGACCTTTAGCGCCCTAATTCTATTTTGCTGCCTTTAAACTGTTTTTCACCAATGCCATTTTAACTTATTGAGTACTTCTACAAAAGCTCAGGGGCTTCTTAACGTTGAACTCCCTCTTGCAATATTTCATATTTTGTTTTGTAAAGCACATAAAGCTGCATAAAACATATGAAAACTGCTATTCAAGCAAAGTTTATTATTGTTTTTATTATTAACAATGAAAATACATTTACATTTTCTGCACGTTTCCCAGAAAAGCAGTGATGGCTTTGCTGTTATCTGTCCAGGGAGAAAAACACACACTTTGGCCATACAGTAGGTGTGCCTTGTTTTCCAGGAAACTGATCAAAGCCTTCCTCTTCTCACGGATCAAAACGCCACCGAGAGATATTTATTGCCGTGTTTGGCGTTCCCGCCGACACGTCCTCGCTGGACGGGGAAACGTGTGTGTATGTGTGAGCTGGAGGGCCCCTCACTCCGGAGCTGAGCCCGACAGGTTCACACACTGTCCCTTCACACACTCTCACAGACCCTCAGTGTGGCAGACATTTATACTTCACCTTCACCCCGTACTTCTTGTGCGGCACAATGTATCATGCTTTACATAGCCTTAGACTTGTTATTGTTCTTTCACTAAACCGTCAATCATCATTACATAGTTATTTACACGCTATTACACAATTACATAACTAATTGCATAGTTACATAATGATTTACATTTACATTCAATTTACATTCAGCTTCAAAACATTTCCAGATATAAAGGATATTTTTTCTTTCTGCCAAAAGGACAAAATAAAATTTCTCCTCTTCTACTTATGAATACAATTGTGGAGTGGATTGAAAATGTAGAATCTGCTCCTTTCGACAGAATTTCTTAGCTTGTTTCAATGAGCTAGAAGTCAGGGGCAATTAAAGAAAATGTAAGAAGCCCCCTTTCACCCTGTTCTTCAATGGTCAGGACCGCCACAGGAACACCACAGAGCAGGTATTATTTGTGTGGTGGATCATTCTTAGCACTGCAGTAACACTGACGTGGTAGTGGTGTGTTAGTGTGTGTTGTGCTGGTGTGAGTGGATCAGACACAGCAGTGCTGCTGGAGTTTTTACACATGTCAGTGTCCACCAACCAAAAATATACAGCCAGCAGCATCCTGTGGGCAGCTTCCCATGGCCACTGATGAAGGACGGAGGATGACCAACACAAATTGTGCAGCAACAAATGAGCTACTGTCTCTGACTTTACGTCTACATGGTGGACCAACAAGGTAGAAGTGTCTAATAGAGTGGACAGTGAGTGGACACAACTCCAGCAGCACTGCTGTGTCTGGTCCACTTGTACCAGCGCAACACACACTAACACGCCACCACCATGAACCACCACTCAAATAATACCTAATCTGTGGTGGTCCTCTGGGTGTCTTGACCATTGAAGAACAGGGTGAAAGAGGGGTTGCTTCATTTCAACACACCAGCTGTCCTTTATAGTGTGTGATACTTTCATGATGATTGGACAAATAGAATTTCTCCATAATAATTTGGAATAAAGCCTCTTTTACATTAACTTACATTAAAAGGTTAGAGTGTTTTCGCCCCTCTTCTGTAAACTGACTATTTAAGGCTGGAATAGACAGGTTAAGATCTGGCAGCAGTGGAACAGGCACTGGGCAAGCCTCACACTGGACTGTGCCAAACAGCTGTATGGTGAGCTCAGTGTTAGGGGACGTGAATAATATCTCAGCAGGGTTTCACTCTATTTATTGAAACAGGAGTACAGTGTGCGCTTGTTACTGTTACTGCGCTAAACAATGTAAACCCTGTTATTGTGGGGCTCTCATTTCTAGGCAAAGGAATACATTCTGTCAGCCTATAGCTTATTCTCTTTCTCTCCCCCACCCTCTCTCATCTTTCTCTTTCTTTTTCTCTTTCTCAATCTCTCTCATTCTCTCTCTCTCTCTCTCTCTCTCTGTTTCTTTCTCTTTTCTCTTTCTCTTTCTCACTCGCTCTTGCTTTTTTTCTCTCCCTTCTTCTTTCTCTTTGTCAATTTCTCTCTTTCTCTCTTTTTCACTCTTTCTTTTGTATTCTTCACACTCTTCCTTTCTCTTTCTCACTCTCACTTTCTTTCTCTCCCTCATTCTTTCTCTTTCTTTTTTAATCTCTTTCTCTTTCTTATTCTCTCTGTCTTTCTCACACTCTTGCTTTCTCTCCCCCCTTTTCGCTCACTCTTGCTTTTCTTATCTTCCTCCATATCTCTCTTTCTCAATCTTTCTCTCTTGCTTTTATCTCTCCTTCTTTCTCAGTCTCATATTTTCTTTCTCCCTCTCTCGTTCTCTTAGTGGCTTTTCTCTTGCTTTTTCTCTCTCTCTCTTTCTCAATCTCTCTCTCTCTCTCTCTCTCTCTCTCTCTCTCTCTCTCTCTCTTTTACAAACACACACTCTCTCTCTCACACACACACAAACACTCTCTGGCACCACAAAAGGGACATTTATCACCATGGTGACAACCGCAGAGAACAATACCCACTTTTGGGAAACGGAAGGTCTTCTGTGGCAGATATCATGTTTGGAATATGTTGGGCTTCCTCATGGAGGGCAGAATGGGTTAGTCTGATGAAATCAAAATGCAGTGATAAATGGCCTCATGGCCTTTAGGTTTAGCAGAAATGGCAACTTGTTTGTACAACTACTTTGCCTCCAAAACGTACCAAACTCTGATGATCACAGTCTTGTAGGATGTAAAATTTTCATCAGCTGACATCACTGGGAAAAGTGATGCACTGGATGTATTTAATCCAAATGTGTACTTTATTACCACATGAACAAAATATATTGCATCATGCATCTCCAAAATGGTAACATTACAGAAGAATGCAAGAAAATTTCTAACTTTTACTGTGGATTAATGTAATGAGATTGTATACTAAAGAATTTTGGATTGTTTCTATTGATCCATTCATCATGAAATGTTCACATAATGTAAAGGACAGTTGCTGTATTCAAATGATGTAGAAAAATAATAACACAGAAATATGGAAATGTGGAAATGATGTGCACACTGGAACCAAATAAATTCAGTGCATCACTTTTTTTTATTTGAATGCATCTTTATTCATGCTTTGCAGGTGATTTTTTCTGTAGGAAAACTGTATGTGTGTGAGTGTTTTATCTGAATGGCAGTGGGGCCACTTCCCATGGCATGTTCAGAGGACCCTGAGCTTCCCCTGGTCAGCCCCCTGGAGGCAGTGGGCTTCAGGCTGGACATGTGTATGTGTTAGTCCCTCCTGTAGATTACACCCTGTCCTGGTTCAGCCTCTCCTAGCGCTCCTCCACCCCTCCACTGCCCTCTCCCACCTCTCTCTGTTTATTCAGCCACATCCTCCACCACTCCAACCCAGTAAAGGCACACACTCATCTGAATCACTCCCTCACTCCAAACACTCGGCCACTCCTTCCATCTAGGCAATAGAGAGAGGGATGAGGAGGGATACTGTCGCTGTCATATATATAGATGAACGATTAACAGATATGGTCAAAATGGCCTGGAATAAAGAGTCTAGACCTCAACATCACTGAATATGTTTGGGTTTACTTTGATAGTGAGAAACAGAAAAATACAACCAACTTCTAAGACTGAAGATTGGAGGTGTGAATAAAAGATCCCTACAGATTTCTTTGATAACTGAAAGCAAGACTTCTGAAAAGAATGAATTCTGCAATAAAGGCCAGGAGTGGACCCACTAAAAACTAAACAAATACATAGTAAATTTAGTTGTTGAAGATTCTGTATCATTTTTGTTTAAATATGTTTTCTGATCTGTTTTCTTGAGGCTGAAAAGTGAATAACTTGTATTTAATTGCTGTTTGGATTGAAAATTAATTAAATAAAGAGTTGTCTCTGACTTTTGCACAGCACTTACATTACAGAGTTTAGAACAGGCTTCTACTATAAAGTTAGCATTTCTGAGACACAATGTATTGTTACCACAGTGATCAGATAAAGCAGAGTGGAGATTGGAAGTAGGGCAGTGTAATAACACAGTGTAATGTGTAGGACATAATGCATCGTAATACATATCTTCTTTATCCATTAATCCTTAAATGGCCTTGTCAACTTCAACTTGGGCTCATTCACAATCTGTTATGTATATCTAAAACAAATTGATTTCCAAATTATAATTGCAGTGTAAAACTGTCAAAATATTTTTGGCAATAACTAAATAATAGAATATAAATACACAGGTCCCACTCAAATTGTTAACAAATAGTATCAATTACAAAAGATCTGATGAACTGATCTGATTGGTATGGAGCCCCGCTGGTGACATTCTGTATAATTAAAAATAATGTGTGGCCAAGACTTAGTAAGGCATGGGAACGAGATTCTAATGCATGGCTAAGACTTAGTAAAGCATGGGAACAAGATTCTAATGCATGGCCATGACTTAGTAAGGTGTGGGAACGAGATCCTAAGGCATGGCTAAGACTTAGTAAGGCATAGGAACGAGATCCTAATGCGTCACCATGGCTTAGTAAGGCATGATCTTGTTCCCACACCTAAGTCATGGCCATGGCTTAATTATCTCATTCCCACGCCTTCCTAAGTCATGGCCATGCATTATTTTTATTTATATGGGATGTCACCAGCGGGGCTCCGTAGACTATCAGCAGTGTTAGCGTTAAGGTTAGGTTTAGTTTTTGGTAGAAGTTAAAGTTAAGCTTAGGTTTAGGTTTAAGTTGTGGGTGGAATTAAAGTTAGGATTAGGTTTTAGTTTGGCGTGGAAGTTAAGGTTAAGTTTAGGTTTACATTTTGGGTGAAGGTTAAGGGTTAGGTTTTAATTTGGGCTGTAAGTTAATGCTAAGTTTAGGTTTAAGTTTTGGGTGGAAGTTAAAGTTAATAGGATTAGGTTTTAGTTTTGGACGGAAGTTTAAATTAAGTTTAGGTTTAAGTTTTGGGTGGACGTTAAGGCTAGGACTCAGTTTTGGCTCGAAGTTAAAGCTAGGATTAGGTTTTAGTTTTGGGTGGAAGTTAAATTTAAGTGTAGGTTTAGGTTTATGTTTTGGGTGGAAGTTAGAATTGAGTTTATGTTTAGAATTAGATTTAATAGAATCTTTTACATTCAACCTAAAGCTCAGTTGCATTAAATAGACATTTAGCTAAATGTTAAATAAAGAGAAGGTGAGCATCTACAAAGCATCTACAGTGGACTCTCAAAATAAAGTGTTACCAATGCTATATTGTGATGTTTTTTGTCATTGTTTTTCTGACAACAAATGGACAGAGTGGACAGGGTGCATTTTAAGATTAATTTCTAAAACATTAGTTTGAGAAAAGTTTGACACAGACAATGCAAATTTCCCTCCCACTCACATTGATTCACTGTATGAATGAGGTAGAACACTGTAAAACAATGTGAATAAAGAAGAATATTGTAGAACAGTAGGAATGTTCTCATTGTATCACACTGTGAAAAGGGCAGATGTTCTAGAATGATGTGAATGGGGAGAATATTCTAGATCACTGTGAATGGGAAGAACATTCTAGAATTTGTTAATAACTGATAACATTCTAGAGCAGTATGAATGGGAGAGAACATTCTAGAGACTCCCAATGAATACACAAAGGTATGAGTTTTTTGGAGAATGTTGATTTTGGCATGATCTGGATCTTACTCTTCTTTTTTTACATTAACAGATGTTAAGAACATTTTGTCCGGCTGCTATTATGTTACTAGTTCTGAGATAAGTGGTTTTCTCATGACAATGACGTTAAACAGAAAAGGTTTAACCAACTTTCCCCTCAGTCACACATTGGCTTTCTAATTGCAATAAGCAGCACTGATAGTGTCCACACACTCCCACCGACTGGAACATGGAGCAGGAGAACAGCAGCTTCAGGGGGGGCATGAGGGCTGATTAGCCATGCCTGAGCAGCTCCCTCTCTAAGAAACAGCTAATCCTCTTCCATAGCTGCTCTAGGGTACATCTATCTCCATATCTCCTCAAGTGGCCACCATTATCTGGACCCAATCAGAGCGGTAATCATGGGATGACAAGCTTCTTTTCCATCAGCAAGCCTTATTCTGCTTAGAGACCCTTTAGGCCAAGCCACATGGAAACATGACCCCCACCCCCCTTGCCCGACCACTTACAAGACCCTATAGTTGCTTGATGAAATATTCATCCTATTGAGGAGCCTACACGTGCTTAGGAACACCATCAGATGTCTCATTTGGGCAGCAGATGATGAATGAGGGAGAAAAAATAGCAGAGAGAGAGAGAGAGAGAGAGAGAGAGAGAGAGAGAGAGAGAGATGGAAATACACAGATAGGTTACTGTACACTCTGAAAATATTCCTAAATGGTTCTTGGCCTGATGATTTAGGGAAAATCTTGAACTGAAATTGAACCCAATACCCAGGTTCTTTCAAAAGCTCTTCAAAGTCACACATCTTCACACTCACTCATTTTAAAGAGCTGTCCACTGAAAGGTTCTATAAGGAAAAAAAAAAAAGATTCTTCTATGGAATCGGTTCCAAGAAATCTTTTTTGGCACCTTTATTTTACTCATATGGAAGAGAAGATTTGGGAAATAGGAAGTAGTGTGAGATGGTCAATGGTAGAATGAAAAGGGAAAGAATGGGGGTGTGGGGGTGTGGACAGGTTACAGAGATAAATAGAAGTGGATGGACTGATTATGGTAGAATAAAAGGGAGAAAGAAAGAAAGAGAGAATGGAAGGGAGAGAGAGCAAGAGAGAAAAGAGTAAAAAGAGATGATAAAACAGAAGATAAAACAGAAGATAATATTAAGATTTGTGAAGTAATAATAAGGAGTAGTGGGAAGGGGAGAAAGAGATAGAGGGGTAGAGAAAGAGAAAGAGAGAGAGATGGTAAAAGATAGACAGTTAACAGTGCTAAGTAGGAGTGGATGGATGGATGAAGGCAGAAAGAAAAGGGAGACGGAGAGAGGGAGCAAGAGAGAGAGCAAGAGAGAGAGAGTAAAAGATGGACAGGTCACAGTAAGTAAGAGAAGAGAATATGAAGATCTGGGAAATAGTAGGGAATGAAGGATGAATGGTGGCAAAATGAAAGGAGAGAGAGAAAGACAGTAAAAGATTAACACGTTACAGTGATAACTGGAAGGGGCGACAGATGATGGTAGAATAACTTGGGAGAAAGAAAGAGAGAAAGAGAGTGAGAGAGTAAGTGATGAAGAGGTTACAGTAACTGATATGGAAGAAAATGTGAAAATTTGGGAAATAAAGTAAGTAGAGGGGTTGGATAGTGGTAAAATGGAGAGAGAGAAAGAGAGAGAGAGAGAGAGAGAGAGAGAGAGAGAGAGGCAGGCAGGCAGGCAGGCAGGCATGCATTGAGGCTGGCCTGCACCCCTCTGATAGCAGTGCTCTAATTAATAGGTTATGAAAGCAGATGGAGGATGCGGGATGTCAGGGTCATTAAACTGCCTCCCTGTTTAACCCCCCTCCTCGCCCCCCAAACATGAGCACACACACACACATACACACTGCCTCCACCCCCTTTTCCACCTCCTCACCATTCGCTGAAAAACAGACCTGCTCTCTACAGATCAAAAAGAGAGACAGAGAGAGAGAAGTGGAGTGAGAGAGTGGCTGGCAGAGCAGGGCCTGCACCAGAAGGGTGGATGGTCGAGTCCCTGGTGGCAGACTCGTTCAAGACGCTTAACTTGTATTACTGCGGAGTAAATCCAGGCATATCCAGATAGCCAGATCCAACAGGAAAAGCCAGATCATTATGGATCATTGTAATTGGTCCTGTTTACCCAAGCCATGGTCATAAACCTATCCTTTTAACCCTCACGCTAACTGCAGAACTCTAACAGTCAGGAGTATCTCCATACCCATGGCCTCCTTGACTCTTGGTCAGACTAAGAGCAAGTGGATGGAACCCAAGCCCTGCTGACCACAGCCCCGCCCTTTTAGAGGCTCATATATCCCCCAACGTTCAGAGTCCTGATGTTAAACGGACATCCAATCTGCTCACGGCTGTTCTGATAGAGGCTCTTGGCCCTTGTGTCCATTGCAGACACCCAAGCATAGAGGCTGGGGGAGGGGAGAGCCTGTCACTTTGGAAGTGCAATGGAAAATGGTTAAGGGAAAACTGTTTTTCTTTCCATTCGTCGCTTTCACTACCTTGCCACATCTTGCCTTTCACTTTCAGGCTTTTCTTTCTTCTCTTATTCTAGCGGTGCTTTTCAATTTGCTCTCTTGCCTTCCCCGCAATGAAAGATTTCAAGGACAAATGCCTTTGCTGTTCTTCTTTTCATTTGTCATTTTTGCTTCTTTTTACAGTTGTCACAGTTTTTATTTTTTGATCTTCTTTACTCGTATTTGTCTTTTATTCTTATATTTTCTAGCCATCTTTGCCTTTCCTTCACTGTGTTTTTTAGTTCCCTCTTTTGCTTTCCTGGCCTCAAAAGATTTCAAGGAAGGGCTTCATTGCTGTTTCTTCTTCCATTATGGTTTTTCTCTGCTTTTCACAGCCATCACCTTGCTCCCTCCCTTTCGATTTCTGCTTTTCTTGTATCATTTTTATCAATTATTCTTACTTTTGTTTCCCTTCTTTGTCTTCCACAGCTCTATTTTTCAATTTCCTCTCGTGTTTCCTAGGCTAAGAAAGATTTCAAGGACAAACTCCATCACTATATTTATTTTGCTACATTTCACTGTCGCCATCTTGTTCAATTTTTGCTTTTTTGCTCTTTCCACATGTTTGTCTCTTATTCTTACTTTTCTGCTCATCTTTGCCTTTTCTTAAAGGTCTTTCCAGGTAAAGAAAGATTCCAAACTCCTTTACTGGTTTTCTCTTCATTTGTTTCCTCTGCTTCTTTTTCTTTCTCTTAAATTTTTGCATTTTTGGTTTTCTTTTCTCATCTTTATCTCACATTTTTCCTTTTTTCTACTCATCTTTGCCATCCCTTAGCTTTATTTTTGAATTCCCCCTCTTGCGTTATTGGCCTAGAAAGATTTTAAGGATGAACTCTGTTGCTGTTTTTCTTTCCATTTGTTTCTTTTGCTACTTTTCCCTTTCTGGCTTTCCTTTCTTGTTCTTTTTTCTAGCCATCTTTGCCATCCCTTAACTCTCAAGCTATTTTTCAATTCCCTCTCTTGCGGTCTTGGTCTAGAAAGATTTAAACCACTAATAGACCACCACCACAGCTCTTCAGCTCTAGCTGAATCTCACAGGAGTCAAAGCTCTGAAATCAGCCGAGAAATTCAGCACTCTGCCAAAGAAATGCTCTCTCGCCACTTCCCTCTTACGGGAAGTTGACCGTCGGCCCCAGAGACTGACAGAGCAAAACCATGCAATGAGTGCTGACCTCTGCTGGGCAATGGGTGAACTACACCTACCATGCCTCAAAAACCATTCGGCGCAGGGTGTCTCATCTGTGTTTGTGTTATGAGCCTCAGATGGCACACACATACGAGCGAGTCATAGTCCTTCATCAAAGGAGGAGCAGCTCTGCCAGATGATTTCTGAAAATTGCAGGCTGTGTCTTCCCGCAGCTCCCAAATTACACATCATCAGCTCATGAAGGGGCAACATGCCCCCCAACTCAGAGCTACATGTGGCCCACCAGCATCTGGCTGGGTGAAGCACTCTTCAGGTGGAGCTGTGGTGTGGGCAGCTCACGGGGCTGTGATGAGTGTGGCCGATGTGCGTGTAACGTGTATTGGAGAGTGAAGCTGAGAGGCACCGTATTGCTGGAAACAGCAACCAGAACACTCTTGTTCCCACATGCCTCCACCCAATTAGTATAATGAACACACACACTCTCACACATGCACACCCACACACACTCACACTCGAGTGTGAAGCGAGATGATGATGACAGCTCTAGAATAAATTCTTAGCACTAGACTGGCTCGTACGGGGGTGGATTATGGCTGTGAACGAGACTTCGAGTAGGGGACGGGGCCCGAGAATTTGGTTGGGATCTACTCTGTGCTGTAAATTAGCCCTTCTCCGAAATTAATTATTCATATCACCCAATTAATTATGAAACAATCCGAAATCCAACGCCAGTCCGGTAGGTTTGGTGGTTGCCTAGTAACAGGTGACCCATATTAAATGCCACCATTGTTGCCACGTAAGCAGAGAACACAGCTTCCCATAGGGCCCCGGGCCTCCAGGGGATTGCAGCAGAGAGTAAACAAACAACGGCCATATCATAACATTTGTTTTGAGGTCGAACACACGGCGTAAACAAGTACACCGAGTGAATTATTCATTAACAGCGAGTAAGAACGTCTCGCTCGAGTGAAACCTGTTAGCGCTCGCCACGAGGGGAGCTTAAAGAGAGAGCTGGGAATTTTGATACCCACACTGAGGGGAGTTTAGACGGCAAGTGAAATTCAGCACGGAGTGCTCCAAAGTCCTTCAGCAGAGCTAGGTACATCAGTTTAACACCACTATGGATAGTGTTGCTGCAATGAAACCAAAACAGGTTTTTGGAGTAATGCCATAGAACAAGGGTCCCCAAACTTTTTGTCTTGAGGGGCCAAAGTGCAATGTTTATGGAGGGCCAAAAAGAAAAAGCAATGTACAAAAAAGAGGTTTCAAATAATGTCTTTTCTAACAATACACAATGCTTTGTTTATAAAGTACCTCAAAAACACATATAAAAGGAAAATAAGAATTAAATATGTTATATACAATATGTAAAAATATGTTTGATCTCTCATTGAGTGAGGGGGTTGGGTTAAGGTAATTTTCTAATGTCCACATGGGTCAGTTTTAGCCCTAACTTTGGGCAGCCCTGCCATGGAAGTACCAATTTTGCTCCTCTAAAGAAATCCTCCAATACATTTCCTAAAACAATCATTTCTGTAAATGAGATGTCAGTGTAACGAACATTTTAAAGTGTAAAGAATCTACACAAAGGGTAAAGGTTCTGTACCGATTTTCCAGAACCGTAATTCTGCCTAGAAAAGAATGACCTTTTAAAAAATATCAAGGAACATTCCTCCTTTTGTAATAAAGGAGAGGGATGTAGTATGTAAACATTTCAAAGTCCATACAGGACTTTATGGAAAGTAAGATTCAAAAACAGGCCGTTTTGAACTGATTGTTTTATGATGTCACAACAAACAACACTTTTACATATACCCATGTATTCAAATTATTGCTGTTTAGCCCTGCCCATTCACACTACAGTTAGATAGAATGATTCAGCCTGAATGAATGAAAGAGCACAAAACACAACAGCCAATCAGAAGAGAGCTAATTTGCATACAATTCTAAAGGCATAGTAATAAAAACTAAATAAAGAGGTCATGTCAAAAAGGAATTTTCACTGTTTTTGGTACATCAGGCTAAACATCATAGGTGGACCTCAAAAATAAAAGACGTGAAAAATGTAGGAAAAGGAGTATTAATATATTTTAATTGATCATCTAGTAGTTGATAATCTATTCATTTTAGATGACCATAATCAACTAATGACCCGGTACTGTCATTACTGTCATTGTTTCTACCTCTTTATACCTGACATGGCCCATCACCGTTGCGGCACAGCACCTACATTATGTCCTGTTTCTTCATGATAAACATCGGAAATAACAGACAAACAATCCTCGCAAATTTAGCTTCCCTGTTTTTTTTACCGTTCGGTAAAAACAAGCTCAAAGTGGGTGCTTATTGGGATACATCCTGCCCTGATGTGTGTGGAGGTGGTGCAGTCAGGAGCTACGTCCAGCACCTTCCCAGTGCATGGCCTGAGAGAGAGAGAGAGAGAGAGAGAGAGAGAAAGAGAGAGAGGGAGGAAGAAGTGAGCACCGTGTGACCAGACGGTTGGTTCCTTCCTTGCCAGCCTGAGAAACAGGAAGCGCAGCTCGTTGTTCCTCCATTATTGTGACTAACAGGAAATGCAGAGGTCTTCAAGGAGGGGGCGGGGGGAATGGGGTTGGAGCTGGGACGAGGGGGTGTGGTGGGGGGTGGTGGGGGGGGTGAGGAGCGGCTTTTCAGCATCAGTCAACAATCGCTCTCGTCCACAAACAGGGTGGTGCGGTCACAACCGGCCTGAGCAGAAAGCTGACAAGGGCACTCAGAGTTAAACCACTCTTTGAAATCATGAAACAAACAATACGGGCTTTTGGGAGGGGGGGGGCTGTGGGTGATCACTGCGCATGGTGAATTTAGTCCTACCCACATACAGTGTAGTACATTATGTGTACAGCACAAGCAACAATTTTACTGTTCCATAGCAAGTTATTGGCCTAAGGTTTGCACCTTGAGAAAATGTTGGCACTTTCAGACACTCTATTCCCAAGGAAACTGTCCCACTTTAAAGGACCTATATCAAATCTAATTTTCCTGTTTGTTTAAATAAAATACCTTCATGTAATATGGAAACACTGTTAAAGCATCAAAACATAGTGCTCACTCCCCAGTCAGTACAGTCCATATTTGTGGAAACAGGTTGTTTTGAATCCATTGTGTTTGTGATTTCACAAAAATAACCACATTTACATATATCCACCTGTTTGGCCTACAGCAGTTTAGCCCCACCCACTCACGCTCACTTTACAAAGAATGGTTTAGCCCCGACCACTTTTTGAATAAGGCATAGTACAGAGCAGCCAATCAAAACAGAGCTCATTTCCATACATCAGTCTTAAAGGTAGAGCAACATACATACATACACACATCATCTAAACTGCTTATCCTTCTGGGTCGCGGTGGGTAGAGCAACAAATAAATTATTCAATTCTAATGGTTATTGAGAGAAAAACAGTTGTGGAAGACTTTATTATGGCTGTTTTTGATACCAAATGTAAGAGCCCTCATGCTGAACCCTATCTGAAAACTATATGTCCACACTCTTGTAAATAAAGGTGCCAAAAAGGGTTCCTCAAGTGATGCCACAGAACCAGTTTTGCATCCCTAAAGAACATAGATATTTGTAAATGAGATGTGTGTGTGAAGAACCTTTTCAAACTTTAAAGAACCTCCACAACCTATTAAGGTTCTAGGAAGAGCCCATATATTGATATAGAGCCTTTACATTATGTGAAGATTATTTACACCTTTAAAAGGTTTGTCACACTCACAAATCCCTTTTCAAAACATGGTTCTTAAGAGAACCAAAAGTATTTCTTCTATGGCGTCACTCAAATCAATAAGGGCTTATTTCATCAAGCATAATTTGTCATAATGGCTGTTTTAGTCGCTTAGTCTAGTATTTCTGTCACCTCAGAAAGTATTATTTTAACTAGCTCCTACTGGAATAACTGCCTTTATAAGTGCCTATACAGGGATATGTCAGATGTCATAATGTCAGTATCAACGCTGTCCTGTTATTTATTCAGCCAATGTGAAGGCACATGGACAGTTTAGTTAGGATTAATGCAAAGTCGTTAAAATATATTTTTATTTATGCCTCCATTTCCTCATTTTAATGTAGAAAGTTTTTCCATTTTCATGTGCACAGGAAGACGAAAAGTAATGCCATCCCTATTGGTTTCTGGACACTAGCCTCTAAAATTGAAAGAAAATCAATGTTATTGCCTATTCCTAGTATGTGGTACATTGTGGACAAACTGAAAGCAATGCACATTCTGTATTTCCAGCTCAGATGATAGAAAATGCTGGAGCATGCTCCCCTATAGCCTTGGCTCCTGCTGTATCAGCTCAGCCTCTCTGTAGGTAAGTGATTGCTTGAGCATCATCTTCAGGGGGTCTGAGGAGCAGCAGGTTGCCTTGGGAACCGTCTCCTCCTACCACCTAATCCCCCACGTGCTTTCTCTGAGAAAGCCCTGCAATCCCCCTAGTCCTAGCTCACCCAATCTCCCAAACACAAGATGTCCATATAAACTGCCCAAATATCCATCCCCATTACTGCATGCTGAGACCTTTTCAGCTCGGGTCATTGTCATTTCAGTCTGAGCAATACAATTTCTGATTTTGCTACATTAGAACTGTTTATTTTCAGACACAAGCGTTCAAGATACGGATAATGAAATGAGCTAGTTAAGGGTAGTGTAATAGCTCTCTTAAATAAGTTAATGGGCTATTTTTCATTCTTCTAACATATCAAAAAAGCATGAAAGTGCCCATTTTTATGCAGTTAATTCATTTACAAGCCATTTCGGACCACCCGTCTCCTCGCTTATCGGTCCATAGGGCATAAGAGAGTATTCTAGATACTCTACTGCCCTCCAATGGACATCTATCCAACAGCACTTTTGGCTTTATCCTCATGTAGCTATTCTAGCCCAGAATTATTATTACTGTATTCGGCTTGCAGTATTCTATAAGATCAATGGGATACAGATGAGAGAGCAGTATGACAGTAGAAGCATATAGTGGTGCTCAAAGCAACTCGTTTTAATGATGTGAATTATTTAATCACAATTGCTTTGGCTTGTTCATTTCCATTTGATCACATATACAAATCTGTAGTTTTTATCTCATTGTAAAACGTATTTCACATTTTTCCACATTATGTCCACTTATAGCCCAAATGTCATTATAAAATAACATCAGTAACATTAATCAAAAAATTGGGCATCATCTTTGTAATCAGTGATTATCCTTGTAATAAGGATTTTTGGTCTAAGCTAGTTTTGCCTATGGGAAAAATTGCTTATGTCTTCATCTACATTTACATTTACGTCTTCACTGCTATTGCATCCTGTGTTAATCAAAAATGTTCCAAACTTGTTATTGTCCTGTGTGCATTTTAATCCTGAACGTTACTGGATCCATTGAATGACAAGGTTGTTTGGAAGGCAAAAAACATGTAACGTTACTTGCTACAAGCAAGCTAACACTCTAGCACAATTGACATGATGTAAAAGTAAGTCTAGTGCTGTACTTTAACTCTATTATATAACAACAACAGCTACTCAAACTGTAGCCTACTACTGACAAAGCACTTAACTATCTTTGTGGCGGTTGCCAATGTTGTCAATTCAATGCAAAGCAGTGTACACGTAGCAACTTTTATAATTTAGAGGTTGCAGTGACATTCAGGGGGGAAATGTAAGCAAGGCATAGCATGTCTGGTCTGGAACATTTTTGTTGACTATAGTCTACATGTGACAATAAAGGGAATTTTTGAAAAAGCCATTCATTTTTGTCAAAAATGGCTTAAACCCAGAGCTCCTTTTTGAAACATGATGCTGACTGCAAACTGATGACACATACTCAGTGGCCTAAATCTATTTTCTGAAACTGAAACAGGCTGTTTACTTCAAACCTTGCAATTGGGAAATAAAAAAGGGACTTCATTATATATGCATTGAATAATGTACATCTCTTTTCATGTCTGCAATCACACAGGTCTCCTTAATAGCACTGTTCAGCAGAATATTAGAATACAATATAAATGTAAAGATTAAGGCCACGTATGTCAATGCAAAGTCATTACGTCTCATGTAATCTTGCAGTTATTGGATTTTTATGAAGACTAATGTACTACATTATAAATATGTTATTCAATGCTTGTGCAAGGGATATGAATTCCTTATGTAGGCAGCCTTCAAATAGAGTATAAAAACATAGTAAGCTTTAAGTTTCCACTAGTATTTTTTTTTTCAGAACATGCAGAAATGGTAACAGACAGACAGACAGACAGACAGACAGACAGACAGACAGATAGATAGATAGATGATAGATAGATAGATAGATAGATAGATAGATAGATACCAGTATTTGTTATTACAATCAATGTAAAATCTGGCTTTATTGCTCCAGTGCAATGAAGGACCACAGGGGGTTAAATAAGTACAGTCAGAGGCAGTTATTAAAAAAAGTAGGAGCTCCACAAAGTAGCAGATGACTTCCTCTCAGGGAGGAGTGACCACAGTAAAGGTCAGCAGGCTGGGTGCAGGTGTGTGTGTGGCAGTGCAGGTGCTGTACAGTGCAGTAATGTCATGTGGAGTTATTGTGGGTCATGGGAACGAGGCTGTGTTTATGTGACAGGGCTTCCTATCTGAACGTGCCCTGCTCTCTGGAACCTTAATGGCTTCCCCTTTCCCAGGCCCGACTGATAAGGCAGCGGGTACAGGATTCCAGCAAAGCCCTACAGAGATTACATACATCAGCCTCAGAACAGGCTCAACTCTAATAGCAACTCTAGCACCTGGAAGATTAAAGCTTGTGGGCTTGAATGCAGTTTTTTACATGATGAATTTGTACATTTTATGCTTTATTTTATTGTATTTTTATATTATTGTTTTATGATTTTATTTATTTGATTAAACACATTCCTCATCTATAATTAATATACACTGAGGTAGAATATTTTGACCATATCTACATTCTTTGAACATATCTACATCCTTCATGCCCTTATTATGTTATTGTTCGAGATGTCTGTGAGGGTTTAGAGATGTAGATATGGAGAGTTTTTAACACTGGATGTTTTTCTCCACTGGGTGGTGCTCTAGTACCTTTCACAGAAATCCACCACTGGTACTGCTACAGTTCAACTGAATACCCCTCCACTTGTGTTTTAAGTGATATAATTTCCTGATCATACCTGTTGTAAATGTATCGAAAGGACACATTTACAGAATGACCTCCCTGCCCACTGTACTAATATCATTAAACTGATTGTTTCATTCTGAAGAACATGCATTTGGAATATACCGGTAATTGATGCCACAACCATCTACATTGGTCACCCTAACATTTATATTAAAGTACAAACAGTATCGCTGGTCTATGAGAAGCCACTGTTTTAAAATACTGCCTCGGCTGTGTGCACTATATAGTTGTACTAAAATCAATTGAATAGGAGGGGAAAAAGACCTCCGTTAGATTCCTTTAGCCTGAAAGATGCATTCCCAGGCGTTGGTTAGATTTAAGTGAACAATCCTAAAATCGATAAGACTGTAGAGGGAGAGGAGAGAGAGGGGGCTAAAGGGTAATTTCCCCCGTGAATGGGCTGCTAAAGGTCATAGACTTTCCCCTTCTCCATTAATCAAACCACTTTCTCTCCCTCTGTCTTTCTATCTCTTTCCTTTTCCTAATCAAAACAAGCATCAGACTCTGCATACTACACATTCTCATGAATGATTTATGGGGTTAAAGTAGAAAAATGCAATTATGGACCTGATTAGTGTGTTTTTCTGCAATGTATCTGTAAGTTGGTTTTCTGGCTGGTGTTCTTAGTACTTGTACAAAACAAGAAATGGTCATAACTGTGTTAGAACAATTTCATAATAGTCTACATAACACTATGACAATACATAACATCCCGCATGACAAAATGCATTTTACTTTATTGGAATAATATTCAGTTTTGCAATAACAGTATATAATAATAGTATAGGACTAAATGTGTTTGGAAAATGATATAAATAAACAAGTAATGCTATAGAAGAACCCATTTTGATTCCTTAAAGCAGTAAATATAGTTATGGCACAGACAAACATGCATTTGGAACATTTTGGCAAAGTAATTGATGCCACATCCTTCAAGATTTGTCAACCAAATATTTACATTAAAGTTAGCTCATCTAAAGGGATAGATTTTTTCATTCAATCAATTGATGATTTTATTAATGTATGTTTGTTTGTTTTAAATTGGCCTACATTCATATTTTTTTCAATTTTCAAACATGTCTGCACTGAACATCTCATAAAGCCAGTTCATTTTTAAATAAAAATGAATAATCTTTTCAAATGAACTTCTCTGTGTACTTCTAAATTTCCTTTTGTGCTACTAAACTTTAGTCTTGTTGTGACTATCAGGTGCTCTGAGCTGAAGGTTTTACAGACATAGCAACAGTAATTAAGAGATGAAAGTCAGAATTTTGCAACTTGTCATAATAATAAATAATAATGGAGTAAGCATAATAATGGAAAATGATATGTAACACTTTATTTGGAAAGACCACTGTAAATGCTTCCTGGATGCTTGACCTAACCCTAACTCTAATCTCAACCCAAAACTTAAACCTAATTCTCAACCTGGTCCTAAGCCTAACAATAGTACTAATCCTAAACCCAACATCACTGTAGAGAATCAAACAACTTTCAACAGATAGTTAAATTGAACACCTATAGATAATCAATTGGGGGCTATCCACAATAAGTGAGATTAACTAATGCATCATTACCTAAAAAGAATGCCTAGTCTTTGACTTTTGCTTTAGCTGCCAAAACAGTACTATGATTGCTGTGATGAGTTGCAGACTTTATTATATCATCTAAATGTATGGTAAAACATCCACTTTAAAGAAGGATTATGAAACACATCATTAAATCCTAAGCTATCGAAAGAAGCAGAGCAGAAAACAATGACTCAAAACACCTTAAAACTTAATGTCCTGCAGTGCTGTGACAAAACAAGGTACAAGGGTACAAACAGGTCTTTATCGACAAACCAATTTAAGGCCCCATGTTGGAACTGTCAGAAGTGTAGCTGGCCTTTCACAGGTGTGACAACACACCATGTTATGTTTCCAGACTTCTCTTGATGAATGTGTCATACCACTAGAAATATGTGTTGCAGTCTGTAGATGGACAAGAAAAGAATTTGGTGGCTGTTCAGGTGAAGCCTGTTCTTGCATTGTGGAACACATTTGATTCCCTGAAGTGATATTAATCAGAACTGTTTTATGCAGCCACTGCACTGTGGCCTACTGCTGCACCTCATTCGGGCCAAATCCATTAGCATAGTCACCCTGCTGCTGTGCAGGCATTCGTTAATGAAATGTCGATATGTCCAACCATCCACTCTAATCAGTGGCTAATTGAGAAAGTGATAGATGGGCAGAGACAGTTTAGCTCCAGCAGAGTATAGAGGCCTACCTTTCTTTCATTGAAAACAAAGCAGTGGAAATGCCCAGAGTGCTTTGAATTGGACCATTAGCCTTTTATCTCAAGTTCGTTGACCTGCTGTCAGGAGGCCAAACCTCTGCTGCTGGATTCCTTTCTCATCAGCTTGGACCATGCTTCCAACTCCAAACCTACTGATTGTCTCATCAAAGGGAGAGTAATTGCAATCAGGTCCAGAAAACGCAGCATTCTCTACACACTCAGGGGGAAAAACCTTAACAACAAGCGACAAGTGTGTTGGCAAATAAACAGATGGGTGAAATTGACATAATTTTAGGATATCTTCAACAGCCAGTGATTGCGGAGAGTAAACGGAGGAAGAAGGCGACAGGGTGATAGTGGAAAACCCCCTACAAACCGAGACCTTTGCAAAGAACGACTGGATTCACGGTTCTGTGATTGTGGCCATTAGAAGCTGCACAATGGTAATGAAGCAGGAAAGGTTAGTGACCGCAGGATCTGTTAATTGGTGCACAAGTTGTTAATGAGGAGTAGCAAGAATTGGTCTGCAAATGTCAGCTGCAGCTAGTCCAGGCCAGCTGAGGGGAAATGTCAAGATATATAGAGAAGTAGTGACAGGAGGAGAGTGTCGCTACAATCAGTGTGGCCCGCTTCTCGGTTAATTTTTGTCTGGGTAATTAGTGTGGCCCTCTTGTTAACATCAACCTTTCTCAATGAATATGATTACTAGGGTCGTGTAAAAGTGCCATCATGTATGAGTATCTAAGTACAAGCTCTGGGGATTTGTGGGTAAGTGGAGTACTTTGGCCACTAGAAATACATATACATATTTATTTACAGGGATATTGGCAGGAATCTTGATAAGTGTGTACTTTTAACACTGTAGTATGGTAGCGTTCTGCTGCTGGTTCATTTGGCCATGGATGTGCAAGAGGCGTGGCTATGTGGAGCAGCGAGCACAGAGCCCCCAGGGAGAGCATCAGACACAAAGTAAGAGACACTTAAAAAATTTAAATAGTTGTTGTTGTGGCTTAAATGATGTGTATATGGGCTTATTGGGCTATTCTCTGCTGGATTATGGATTACTTTGTGCAATGTTAGTGCCTACTGTCCTGTACACTCTCAGAAAAAAGGTATGAAACTGTCACAGGGGCAGTACCCCTCTTGTCACTGGGGTGGTACCCTCAAGGGTTCATCTCAGTACCTTTACTCAGGGCACAAAATTGTACCATAATCCATTGAAATTACATTGTCTATGTTACATTGACTCCACACACCCCGTCTCGTCTCCAGGCTTTTTATTTTATTGTTCTGTTTTAAAACATTAGGTTGTGAAAAGGTAGAAATACATACTTTTGCACTGGGAAAAAACTTATTTAAGGTACACACTTGGATCTTAAAACCCTTTATAAAGGATTATTCCAACAACCACATTTGCTATAGCACTGGCAGTGGTGAAATTACACCAAAAAAGTACAAGAGTTATCTAAATGACAAATTATGCTTGTTGGATTAAGCCTTTATAAAAGTTTATGTATGTTTATGTCACTTGCCATGAAAGGCTTATGTAAATATTATGCAGCCTTATGAATGCTGCCCTTCAGTGGTGTTACTGATTTATGTATCATTACACATATTTTGCATAGTAACACTTTACTAGGTACAATGTCTTATCTACATGAATAGGATAATTAATTGATTATGCAAGTTTTGTGGTTATATAGATACATGCATCAAAGTTTTATGAAAGTAAAATAATAGCAATGCAAATCTGCAAATGCACTATATCAGAGTGGCCAAACTGTGGTGATTCATATTGCATTTCAACTCAGCAAAACACTGCATTTTTCTGGTAATTTCCCTGAGGTCTACTTGTGATATAGTCTTATGTACCAAAAACAGTTATAATTCATTCTCATTTTGCTGTTTTTTCAACCTCTCTTTATAGTTTAGAATAAATTGGGCTGTTTTTGTTACTGTGCTTTTTAAGACTGATATATGTAATTTAGCTCTCTTCTGATTGGCTGCCTTATACTGTGCCTCACAATAGTGGGTGGGGCTACACTGCTGTAGGTGGATTATTGTAAACGCATCAGTCTCTGTGAAATTACAGAAATAATGAATTCAAAATGGGTCATTTTCACAGCTTAGCTTTCATACAATACAGACACTGAATTGTATGTTTTTCAGGACAATTTGATATTCTACAATTTAAGCCATTTAAGACATTTTAACCCACTGAACTAAATGTGCTTTGTATGGAGCTTAAAATATAATAAGGTATTATATGGCACATATTAAAGAGTATAAAAGGGTGAGACATTTTAATTCAAGCAGAGAGTGGTCATTATCTCTCTATCAGCAGTTGGTGCTTTCTGACCATTCAGAATTGTAATAGATACAATTTGCACTGGTCAGCATGCACTTCACATTCAACCAGCACAATTACAGAAGCAGAATCCAATCCAGGCTGGGCTAACAGCACTATAATGCCTGCTTCTCTTCAGCATTGCTTCAGATATCAAACCAGAAGAGCTATTTTCTTAAGAGGAGGATAGATATTAGAGAAAATGTGTTTAGCCTGTCTGAGGGTATGGCATTTGCATTTAATCATACAAAGAGCATTTCTAAACAACACTCGAACTGCAGAAGGAGAGGGCTGATACTAATTCAGTGCTGCAGCTGGTGAAAGGCTATTGGTGTAGCTGATGAAAGGCTATCATTACTTTATCTCACATAAAAGCGCTCGCTTGCTTTTAACATTTTTCAGGCATTGTCTGAAATGTTTCTTACGTATCTCCTGGCCTTTTAATGCACTGCATTCATTGACATTTAACACATCTTCAGAAGTACATTACTTATATTTGTATTGTATTGTATTGTATATGTGTTGTATGTGGATCATTCTACTGAACTGGTTCAAAGTTTAAGTTCAAAACACATTTCAGACTTTTAATTGACTTGGAATTTAGACTGAAATCTTTTTGCTTTGAGTGACCCTATACCTTTATTATGTTTATTTTATTTAAATAAGTTGTTAATGAGGAGTAGCAAGAATTGGTCTGCAAATGTCAGCTGCAGCTAGTCCAGGCCAGCTGAGGGGAAATGTCAAGATATATAGAGAAGTAGTGGCAGGAGGAGAGTGTCGCTACAATCAGTGTGGCCCGCTTCTCGGTTAATTTTTGTCTGGGTAATTAGTGTGGCCCTCTTGTTAACATCAACCTTTCTCAATGAATATGATTACTAGGGTCGTGTAAAAGTGCCATCATGTATGAGTATCTAAGTACAAGCTCTGGGGATTTGTGGGTAAGTGGAGTACTTTGGCCACTAGAAATACATATACATATTTATTTACAGGGATATTGGCAGGAATCTTGATAAGTGTGTACTTTTAACACTGTAGTATGGTAGCGTTCTGCTTCTGGTTCGTTTGGCCATGGATGTGCAAGAGGCGTGGCTATGTGGAGCAACAAGCACGGAGCCCCCTGGGAGAGCACCAGACACAAAGTAAGAGACACGTAATGACTGAACATTCCGTTTTGTCACTACTAAAACAATCATAACACTACTGAAACATTACCAAATGTGCGGGTAGTGACAATTTAACTCATTTTGAGCATAACTCAAAACTTCTAGCCAGTACATGACTAGCAAACACAGCTTTGAACAGTTGTACCCACAGAAAACATAATATTTAATTACAATGTTAATAATTACAGAATATGAGTTTTGGTAGTGAGAATTCTTAATGTTAGACACAGATTTTCAGACTTTGAGAAAATTTACTTCAAAACAATGGGATCTAACTGCTCACGATATGGCCATGATGGACAGGGATGGAGTCTCACTTCCTGCTCTAAAATGCAGGGGTTTAGCTAAAATAAGACTCAAAAATATGTAAATATCTAAGATAGTTAAAATAGTTTTTTTTACACCGGGGCTGCAGTTTGAACTAATTTCGTACCATTGCATAGTTTTAATATGATTTTCTGTTATATTATTAGTTTGAAGACACCTGTTCTTCTAACATTTCTTCTGAAATCAAGCGCATTAACAGAGAGTTTTGCCTCCCCTTTGCTGCAGTAACAGCCTCTACTCTTCTTGGAAGGCTTTACACTAGATGTTGGAACATTTCTATGAGGATTTGGTTGCATTCAGCCACAGGAACATTAGTGAGGTGAGGTACAGATGTTGAATGATTAGTTCTGGATCACAAACGCCACTCCAATTCATCCCAAAGGTACTCATGTGCAGCTGCTCCAGAGTGTCCTATTCTATTGGTAGTGCTTTTCTGCTGAAATTATGCAAGCTGTGTGTGCAGAAGTGAACACCAGTATCAGCATTGGGTGCACTTTAAAGTAGCTAAAATTCACTAATTAGAAGAATTGCCTGTATGCATTTGGAAATATATGGGCAGATTCAGGGATGCAGGAGGATGTTTTAAGCTGGTGATGCTGAAATTTTAAGCAGCACATATGTGATATGATTGGTGACATTGTGCAAAATGATTTGCCTTTTTTTACATACAATAATGTAGCGAGAGACAATCTACACATATAACTGACACATCAAACCGCTGATAAACACTGTGCTCACTCTCCTCTCTCTCCTTCTGGACAAACTTTATGTAAATAAGCTGAGTGGTGGCCAATCAGACTGATATGTGGTGTGATAAATGTTGTCATGCCCACGCTCAAACGATAAGAAAACAGCTAATGTGTTCAAAGCATTATTACAGAAATTACAGGCAGCACGGAAATAGCCTACTGCTCTGCATACACTTTCCCTATTTGCACTTCAACCTGCTTGTGTTTTAATGACATGTCCCCAAAACGGTCAACAGTCGGTCAGGGAAGCAATTCGCCTTGCTGTCACAAAAAATGCATTGTTAAACAGTGCTTGGCTACTGTGGGTTAGGAGAATATATAAAGGAATAAAAAACTATATGTAGGTCTTTACTATGTTTATTTGTTAAACATTTATATTTGAAGACATTTATATTTATATAGACACTTTATTATTATTATTATTAGTAGTAGGAGTGGTAGTGTTTTATTTTTTTAGCAGGTGCAGTCAGTCCTGAAATCTGGAAATGCCAACAGGTGACAACTGTCTGTAGGCCTGTGTTAATTAACACCTCTTTAATAAATCTGCTCAGAAACCCCACATCCCACGTTCCTGAGCAGATTTACTAAAAGGGGTGTTAATTAACTTTGGTCCACAGACAGTTGTCACCTGTTGTCACCATGCAAACGAACACAGGTGCAACTTCATAATTAACATGTGACCAGCAATATAACCACATATTTGCCGCACATGCTGCATTTTGTCTTGAGGCTTGTTTTACATTTTATCTTTCTCTGTTTAAGTGTCAAATTGTGACTCATTAGGTTAAAATAATGACTTACTTTCTCAAGTCAAAAAATATGTTTTTATTTGTCAAGAAAGTGTAATTATTTCAATCCGTTGAGTTATTGTTTTTAGAAAATAAGACATTATATTGACATTATAAAGGAGAAAATTGAAAAAGTAAGTAATTATTTTTGGCAGCAGGGATGAGGTGAACTTCATGGAGGTGAGCTCCATGCCAAGTGCATCTGTGGTTTTTATTTGCCAAAATTTTAACACTTTACTTTTAACAGGCTGTTCTTGTTACTGTGCCTTTAAGACTGGTATATGTAAATGAGCTCTATTCTGATTGGCTGTCGTGTATTCAGAAAGCCTTTCAGTCTGAAACACTCCTTATAACTTCAGTGTGAATGGGTGGAGCTGAACTGCCATAGGCTGAATAGGTGGTGATACGTACATGTTGTTTTTTGAGATGTCACAAAAACTATGAATTTAAAAGGCTGTTTTTGTAGCTTAGTCTCCATAAATGGACTGTATGGAGAGGGAAGGGAATGATACATTTTAAAATTTCACAATGTTTACATACTGTATCAAATACCACATCATTATTACATACTACATCATCTTTCACAATGTTTACATACTACATCAAACTCTTATTTAAAAAGTGAGAAATGATACAGCTTTTAGATTCGCGTCAGCTGTATGAAGTTTGCAGAGTCTGATATTGTTATTCAGAAAAGTTTCTCTTTCTTCACCTTCAAGGCTGAGCAGTATTGGTTGTTGGGGCTGTGTGGATGTATGGGTAATAGCAAAGCTTTTTCTCTATTTATGTTTGAGTCTGCAGCTCCATGAAGGGGAACGAATAAATTACTCTGCATCGGCAATGACAGAAGGGTAGAAAAACATGCATTTTGTGTACAGAGTGTATCTATCGCTGCCATCCGTCACCAAAAAAGGGCAACTACTTTCAAGAAGAGTTAGCAGGCAATGTTCCAGTAACTACAGACAACATTTCAAAACAATTATTCATTTTTTTTCTACCATTTAATGGACTTACAATGACGAGTCACTTAATCAAAACAGCTCTCATCGAGTTGAAGGACAAAGAGAATGGAAGAGCACTCTTTTTATTCTCACCCCCTTATGTAAGGAGGGGAAATGTGTTTACTCGTGCCTCCTGATTTGCCAGCTGAACGCAACAAAAATGGCAAATGAATCATTTCCTGTCGAAGGCACGCCTGCCATCGTCTCGCCTGCGTGTCGTGGCGGCGGTGGGAACATTGTGGCCGTTCTGAAGACAGATTACCTCTCACTTCTGAAAAGCTACCACTGCAAAAAAAAAGACATCTTGGCAAGTGAAATCACTTTAATTTCAGTCGATATGTCTAATAATTCTCAGTGTGCGACTGTTGTAGGAATGTTGTAGAATTATTTACTTACTAGATGGTGTTGACTGTTCAAAGTGATTTAGGGGTTGCACAACTTCATATTTTTAAAGTCAACAGTTGTGATGAAAGTGACATTGACTAATTGCTGATGACATCGTGAATAAAACTAGAGGAAAAGGAAATGCTTTGCAACAAGTGACTTTTAAAATCTGACAGTAAAAATCTGTGATGAAGCCAAACTTCACAACACAAGCCAAACTTTCCAACAAGCCCTGGATCGCATTGCTAGCCTTCAGGGAACTGGAGATATGGAGCCCAGATTCTCACAAATTTGAATTTGACTTGATGTACCCTAGGTGGAGGTCCAGAGAGCCAGAGTAATTTAGAGTGCTGCAATTCAGTGAAAATAAGTGTAATGAACTTCACGCTTTACAGGATTATACAGCATTATGTGGCCTATCCAGCCACACATGACTTTTCACTGTAGTTTTTGGGAAACCGGACATAACAATATATATTACATAACGTTCAATATGTTGTTCAGTATAAACTGTTGTCTCCTCTGTGGCATCCATGTTATTAGCATCACAATCACATGATCAGCGTTTGACTGGTTGACATCAAAAGCACCATCGCTGAGCAGTAATGTCGACAAGCCAACCAGTTGACTAATCAGTGCAACCCCTAGTAAATAGTGAAATGGTCTTATTTCCTTAAATGAGCAAAATTATCTGCGTTACTTCTTAAAAAAAGTTAATTACCTGCCTGTGGAATTAGATAATTTTGCTTGATACAAAACAATAAGAAATATCTCATAATGAGAAATATTAGATTCACTGACCAGATTTAAGATGATTCCATTTGCTAATATATTATCAAATTCTGTGGCAGAGAGCAGCTTAGATTTACAGCTAGAAGGGAAAACCATGATCTAATGGGACTTTGATGCCACACTGAAACTTTTTCTACCAATTAATAAACGTAAGTGACAGTAATGTCTTCACTTTGAGTGCAGACTGGAATTGTAGGGGCGACTGTGCTACATAGCATTGCCCGAGGCTTTGCAGCCTGGGTGGTGAACTCTCAGCAAAGGCCCAAAAATAGAAGCACATCAAGCGGAAGCTCCCCCAGAGACCGTGTACAGACAGCATTGGTAATTGGGTCTGAGAGTGGTTCGCACTAAACTGTAGAATGAATACTTAATCTCCAGTCAAACATTTACACAGAGCAGGAAAGAATCACTTTGGAGGGCTTTTTCACCCCGAGGCATCATCAACATGGTCATCAGCATTAACGTTATCCACTACCCACTGCCTATGTTTTTCTTGTGGAAAAAAAATCTGGGGTTTCATGTACTTTATGCATCACTATGCACCTTTTTGTCTATAGGAAAAATGAATGAAGTCCATCCTGTTGCACCCAGTTCTATGTACATTTTGTCCTGAATTACAAGGTCATTAATGAGTCATAATACAAGTATTGTGACTACTGCGCGGTGTTAGCTACGTGCTAACATTCTATGCATTTAAATACTGTCACCAAGTTATGAGAAAGTAAAGTTGGAGGCTCCTAAGTGGTGCAAACACCTAAGCTATTGTTAGACCACAAGTTCAATCCCTGGGAATGCCACAACCGTTTATGGCTGGGAGTCCAAGAAAGCTTTATTGTTGCTCTCTCTAGGTGGGTGGGCTCCCCCGTCACTCAGCAAGATGCTAGCTTACACAGGTGTCTGTTTGCAGATGTAACAGAATCAGCCATTAGTGTTCTCCTTCAAGCATGTTGAACTGTTTAACAGAACTGTTTGACATGTGCATTAGCAGCAGTCAGAGGAAGCACATGCTAACCTTCACCCTCCCAGCTTGGTAGTATCATGTGATTGGGAGACCTGGCCTAAATTATGGGGGAAAATGTCTACAAATCAAAAACAGAAAGTAAAGCTACTGCTACTTCAACATGACTATGTGGCAACAGCTACTCAAATTGTAGCCTCTACTGTCAAAATCACTTAACCACTCCATCTCAAAACTTGTTGGCAGGGATAGACTACTGGTTGGCCCAGTGGGGCCAGCATCCAGTGGCTTCAGATCACAGGGCCTAAGCTTGCTTAAATACTTGGAACAATCCACTGCAGATGTTAATATTAGATGAGCAATAATAATATTAGAGAGCTTGAATATAACTAAAGGTTTAAGTCGAATGAAAAATGTTATCTGTTCTCAGGCTTCTCAAGTGTTATATCACTGACTCATAGGATATTGTTGTTGCCATTCAATAAAAGGTTTTAGAAAGTATGTCATAGCAATGTGAGCATTCACCCTTCAATGTCTGCTCAGACTCGGTTTGGCTTGAAAGGAAAAAAAAGTATTTACCATTATTCATGTTTATCTTTAGACATTCACAACTTCACACAATGTGCAACCTACATACAGATATAAAGGGACACTGCACATTAAGTGTATACTGTTTATTTTGATAACGAAAAAGAAACAACTTTGCATTGCTCAAAATACACAAACACACAAACTATTGCTTAAATAAATATTGCTCACTTTTTAGATCTGTGGAGTCTGGGGGCTCCTCAGTCCCTCTTGTGTGGATTATTGTATGTAAGGTTGCATAAACAAATGCAGCAATGTTCTTATTTTGATGATGTAAAACTGCAGTGGGTAGGATTGAGAAGACAGTGGTCTTAGCTTGAAACTTTGAATGAGTACAACTTCCAGGAACTGTTGTGAGTAGTGTTAATTCAGGACAAACATCAAACCGATATGACTGCCTGGGCACTTAACAAAGACAATTTTAGAAAACTTGTAGAGAGTAGAATTACCACTCCATTATGTCTTCCGGGTTTCTCAAACACTAGAGGGTGCTCCCGCATGAGTCCAAAATGAATGGCTTAATATGGAGCATTTGAGCAAAATCATAGTTTATAAATGCTTAAACATTTTTAATGTAAAAGAATGCAATCATTTCCTGAACACTGAATAGCACAAAACATTTTAACACTGCTGTCATACTTTAAGAGCTTTTAAACTCAAATTATAGGAGTTTAAAACAGCACCTCATGTACGTTCACGACACAGACACGTCTGTGAGGACCAACAGCCAATAAGCTGCTCCGCTCGCCAACCAATCAGCACTCACTAGCAGTTCTGCTGCCCAAAACCTGTTTGCTGTAGAAAACAGGAAACTTACAGGTAAGTGTTCTTTGCTTTTTTAGTAAAATACATCCTTCTACTTACCTAAATTAAAGAAACTTTCTGGGCAAGTGATTGCAAACAATTTTAACTTTTTGTTTTAAGCCATTGAGCTCCATTTACTCCAATTCATTGAGGACTCGCTCGCGGGCACCCTCTGCTGTTTAGCAGTCCTGTTTTTGATATAACGAGGGGAAATAGGAAGTGGCCAGCCTCAGCAACTTTCAAATAAAACAATGCTGACCAGTAGCCTTATTATTGGAAACAAGCTAACTTACATTAGCCCGACTGCAACATAACAGTAACATGAGATATGCACTACTGAGTGTTACTTTAACCATTACCATCTTAGCTTTGTGGTTAATTTTTTTGATAATTAAATAAAACTTTCAGGTCCCCTAGCTCCTTCCACCTCTGAAAACCCAATGCAATGTTTACCCTTTTTTATCTTGGGCTCTGTCTAGTCCTTTCTTTTTAGCTAACTTTATTTGTATTCTTGTGTTTACTTGTCTTTGTCATGTACACTGTTGTTGGCAAAGTATGGGCAGTTGCTGGTGGTTGTTTATTCGCCAATGCATTTGCGTTTCTTGAGACTTGTTTGCAAGAGCAGTGAGTGACACTCCATCAAACAATCCTCTTGGCTCTGATTGGTTGTTTTGATTTGGGCGCAGTGGATTCTTGCAAATGGCCTTAGGAGTATTAGGTGGAGCCAGAGGAGCCTGATTTTTTTCACAGATGATCTGTCTCATGTACTACTGTCAGGATTTGTTGACAATTCCAGAAAATATTATAAAAAGTTATGTTTATATGGGTTACTTACTGCAGCTTTAACAAACTCATAACTTACATGCCAGTAGCTCTGTTTCCATCCAGAGGAATTTTATGAAAAATGTTTTAACGCTTAACACATTGTCAATGCAGGTTATGGAAACAGAAATTGTTAGTCATATTTTATGAATATCTACAAAAAATTGTATTGTCTGTTGATACCTGAAATGTTGTGAAAATACATATTGGAAACATTTTTTGTTCCAAAAAGGATGTACTTATGCATGAATTTGGTGTCATGTGAACAGTTTCCCTCACATCCCTTTTATAACAAACACAAACAAACACAAACAGCATGGTGGAGAGGTTTAGTAGGAGGAGACAAGAATGTTTCCATGGAACGCTGCCACCTTTCAGCTCTTACAGGGAGAGATGTCCAGAAAAGACTACAGCCTTTCTAAAGTGCTACAGTGTTCAAACTGTATGAGAAAGATGATCTTTCATGTAACAATTTAGATGAAAAAAGAATAATAATAATAATCATAAAAAAATAAAATAAAATAAACAGAATGTCCTTTGTTGAGGAAATAGCATCATTACATAGAGCACTTGTGTCACCTGATAGGTGGCCGGGGTGGCCCTGGCTACCCCTGAAATCTGGCTGGCCACCCTGGGTGCCAAATCAAACTTTCCTTCACATGGCTGGCAGTTAGGATGTTTCTACCCACTGGGAGAAAGTAGTTCAAGCGAGATGCACCAGCAGAGAGAAAAGCAAACGTGAGTTTTGCAGAACTGCAACATGGTTGTAACATTTTCTCCATGTTCTCTCTGTATGTTGGCAGGTAGGCAGTGTTCTCTTTCACATGCATTCATTTCCAGGAATCCTGATATTGATGTAGTAAATATTTTGTATGTCTCTCATCAACATTATTCTGATTTCTCTCTAATATCCCAATTAGTAGCCTGGTTAAAATTAACCTTAGCTGGAAATGTGAGAAAACTGAAGAGCTTAATTAACTACTAGTAAATATAGAGGAGTTTCGTCAAAATAGAGAAGTTTGTAATTTTGCAAATGCTCATCAGAACCGATGACTTGTGCTTTTTGATTTTATAGTTGTATAATCTGGGTGCGAAAGGCAGAGTATATTTGTGCATGTAAGACTTGTAGACTGTTATGAAGCAAAAGTTGGCTTTCATTAATTTTAAATGAATGAAACTTTAAATGCATTTCAACTTTAAATGAAACCATTTAAGCTTAAATAAAGATACTTTTGTAGATTACTAGTGGCTTTTATTCTGGGACATCCCTTCACTAGAACCATTTTTAACAACCAAAGTAACCCAGAAATATTTTTATTGTGCAAAATATTAAAAACAAAACTGAACAATATATAGATCACCTATGTCATCAATGAGGCTAAATGTTGAGTCATGTTCAAGTTGGTTTCTTAGTCTTGAGTTTTTTGTTTAAATTTTCTGTTCCACTTTAAATGGAGCAGCAGTTACAAGCTGACAGGTACACAGACATCGGAAGGTAACTGCTGCACCATGTAAGTGCATTCAAACAAGAAGCCAGCTGTAGCTTTGTCAAATTTTTCTTTGTCTCATATGTGTGTCCAATACTCTGGTGCCTCCAACCATCAGACATTGTTGTAATTTGGAAAATATAACAGTGATTTATTGTTTAGTACCAGCTGGTTCACAGCTTGCTGCAAGGACAAGACCAGGAGACTGCAATGCCATCTGATGCAGCTGACTGTATCAGACGGCTCCTTAGTCAGGCCTCATCAGTCTGGTGTCTATGTTAGGCTGAGGCTAACATCAAAAGACTGGCAAACGCTTTATGTCTGCTGTCTCAAAAACAAAGCAAACTACTTCAGATGCAACAGATTAGACAATGGGAGGTGATGGAGTGTCTGCTGTGTTTTTATTTTCATTTAAAATGTGACTGAAACATCCTTGGCTCAGGCATTCAGCTAGATGCACCACCTTTAATGTGTTTTGCCTGTTGCATTATCTGTGCTTATTTGTGGCTTACCGGTCTAGCAGTTCTAATGAAACTCAAACTTGAGGAAGAATTTAGACCAGTATATATGGCCAGTACTAGCTCTGTAGTTACACTGCCGTACAGGTGCCAGAATGTAACTGTGGCACCGTTTAAGGTTTAATAGAAAAATAACTAACTTCAGCGTCATTAGACTGTGGGTTGTGTGTACTTTAGGTGTGTAGTGGTGTGTATTAATAATGTGTTGAGTATTGTTTGAAGATGTCGTAGTTGGAGTAACATCCCCCCATGTTTACATTACTCTGTCTGTTGACCAGGGGTCAGTTTAAAAAATATAAACAAAAACACAGACTTACTTTGCTCTGCTTTAAGCTTTAGCTCAGCTATAGCCACTTTTCTCGCATCTCTAGCAGGAAACTTTTCTGCAAAAGTAGAATAGTTCCTTGTAAAACGTCTCTCAATGTTCGACTTTTTATGAGGCTGAAATCAGTTTCTCATTTGCCAACTTCTTGTTCAAATTCTCCGACTCCACCTTAAATGATGCCTGAGGCACCATAATATACCATTTAAGGTGGAACAGGAAGGTTTGATCGAGAAAGACTTCATCTTTGAGAAATTTTAGTATTTGACAGTTTCTCTCTGTAGAATAAACATATCAGGAGACTGGATAGGAGAGCTTATAAATGCAAATAAGTGTCCATTCATCTCTAAATTATTAATGTTCATCTTAAATCTTTCTCTTTGGCATTTTGTTAGCCACTAGCAAAGCGAGATTGTCTGCGTTCTATGTGACCAGCCATCTGTGCACCAACCATACGGGTTAAAGGTGGGTGAATTAGCAGATGTAGGTTACATTAACTCAAGCATTTAGTTTTAAAACTGTGTTAGAATGATCAACGATCAAAAGAGGGTTACTTTATTTTTACCTAAAAATCTAAATCTGCTGTGGAGCCACAACAGAGCAATAAAAGAGCTGCAGGCAGCTCCGGAGCCACATGTTGCCGACCCCCTTGTGTTTAAAAATATGCTTCTGTAGATTAACCCTTTAATACAACATAACTGTTATCATATATTTTCACATATAAAGGAAGAAATGGAATGAGCCTTTTTTTCTGGGGTCACTGATGATCATTTTTTGGTCATTTTTTAGCCAAAAATATTTTCTGGGTCATATGAGTTTATGGACTTTGAACCTTCTAAAAATTTCCAAGGCCACCCAATTATTACCCCTTTTATACAGTCCTATAATCACCCCAGTATATCACTAGAATTAAGTTTGGCAACAAGCTGCTGGGCAGGAACTTCACAGCTGCATTTTTATTTTATGGCTTGCAATTTGTGCAGAAAATCAAAAACATCACTGTTGATATTCAGGGAAAAACATGTATGTAGGACAAAACATATCAGCTTTAGAACCACAGGCTGCAGCTGCGTCTATTTTTGACTCAGAGCTCATACAACACTAATGATGAACTGCAAGATAACGACACGTCCTCAGAGGTCAACAGTGGTAGCTCAAACGGACAAGTGTAATGGGTAAAATTCAGAAAGATACAGACCATAAACTCAACATATTCTTTGACACGAAGAAAGATAAAACGCAATAGGGAGAAAGTGTGTGTGGGAGCAAGAGAGGGAGAGAGAGCACAGTAGGGAGCCTAAGTCTGATGTCTCTACTAAACCCCCACATCATGTACCCATCTGCAGTGTACAGGTAATTGGTGTCAGGAGAGAACAGCTTCAAAACAACCGAGGACTGGGCTATATTTAAGAATCTAAAGTTCAAACATGACAACTGGATTTTTTAAATGTATTTATTTATTTATTTTTAAAACTTAAATAGCTCCAGTACACTGTGGTATCTCTTTGTATGTGGAATAAACATTGCCTCTTTTTTCTGTTCGGGAGAGAATAAGGAGAGCATCACATTCAAGTATAGCTCCATTTCCCATCTGACACATGACAATCTGCTACATATATGTTACCTATGTATGGCTTGTTTATATGACAACAAAAATGCTATGAACACAATAGCAGGAAGCAAAGGAGAATAAAAATGAAAATAAAAGGTTAACTGTTTGAAGTTTGAAATTTTACCTCTGGCACAGAATTCACTAAACATTTATTACTCTACAGGCTCCCTCTGGACTACTTTAGAATGGACACACTTGCTGATGCTGCTTGTGTGCAGTTCTTCACTTCATTATTCTCCATTTGAAAGAATGTGAACATACGTAACTGCTATAAATGACTATAAATACACATAAATAATGACTAATAAAAGCTGTGTTGAAGTAGTGTTCATGGACGGGCCGCCCAAGGAAGAGTGCAGGCAGGATGTTTATGCAGATTAAGATGAGGTACCTTAAGTTGATGAGTGCAGTGGCTAGAAGTGGTTAAAAGTACTGTACTGACCTGGAGTCGAAGGATTATGGGTATTACTGACATGGATCCATATCGACTGGAGTATTGCAATTACTGTTTAAAAAAATCATCATCTGTTAGTGAACCAGGCCTGGCATGTGGAAGTCATTTAGTGGGGGCAATGCCCCATCAACCAGTCATCACACTCCACTAAACACACTATTTATTGTACATGATTTTATAGTGGCAAGCAGTAAAAGACAAAGTGAAACTAAACTGCATGTGCACTGCTGCACTGCTGCACTGGTTGTTGCACATGCACAGCGTAAAAGGCTATGTTGATTAACCTGGAGGGTTGAATGAATTGCTTGACTGCATTGGGAGGATGTGCTGTACAACCCCATTTCAAAAAAAGTTGGGACACTGTGCTATGACAGCATTTTAGGGCCACTGTTGATAAAAATAAAATGAGTAGACTTCGAGAATAAAGTCATACTATTTCGAGAATAAAGTTGTAATATTTCGAGAAAAAAGGTACTATTTCGGGAATAAAGTTATAATATTTCGAGAAAAAAGTTGTAATATTTCGAGAAAAAAGTCGTACTATTTCAAGAATAAAGTCGTAATATTTCGAGAAAAAAGGTGTAATATTTCGAGGATAAAGTGGGCTAACTGTAGGGGCGCTGCCATAACACGTTGGGGTCTCAGTTTCTGTACTGGCACCGGAGTTCCACTCACTTCTGTCTGCTTGTGGATCGATCATTTTATCATTCTCACTGTCTGTGAAACTTCATGCCCTCTTTGAATGGCTGAGAGATGTAGCCACTGATAGCTATGTCGACGGTCAGTGCTTGCGATTCTCCTTCAACAAAACAGTCAGACAGTTTCCTCCGAGTCTGTCTGGCTCTTTATTCTAAATAAACACAGTTTCTTGCACAGCCGTTTCTTATACTATAACAGGCAGGTGCTGGTGTGCCAGGAGAGACAGGGAGACTGAGTATTTCTTTATGGGTGAAATCAATATGAAAGTATAACTCCACCAACTCCTCAACGCCCCTTATTTTGACATGAGGAGGTGCTGCCTTCCCTTTGCAAAGCCTTTGGAATTAAAGCCTTTGGAAAGTCATATCATGACTTTTTTCTCCAAATAGTATGACATTTTTTCTCGAATTATTACGACTTTTTTTTCTCTAAATAGTATGACTTTTTTCTTGAAATATTACAAACTTTTTCTTGAAATAGTACAACTTTATTCTCGAAATATTACGACTTTTTTCTCAAAATATTACTTTATTTTCCAAGTCTAATATTTTTATGTTTACTAACAGTGGCCCTAAAAAGCCATCATACTGTGTAGAATGTAAATAAAAATAGAATGCAATGATATGCAAATCATGTAAACCATATTTTTAAAGGAAAATAGTACAAACACAACACATCAAATGTTAAAACTGAGAATTTGTATTGTTTTTTGAAAAATATGTGGCCATTTTGAATTTGATGCCAACAATATGTTCCAAAAAAGTTGGGACAGGGGTATGTTTACCACTATATTTCATCACCTCTTCTTTTAACAGCACAGTATTTGGGAACTGAGGAGGCCAATTACTATAGTTTTGAAAGTGAAATGTTTTCCTATTCATGTTCTTGTATAGGATTTCAGATGCTCAACAGTTCAGGGTCACCTTTGTCATATTTTTTATTTCAGAATGTGCTAAATATGATCAGTGGATGACAAATAAGGAAGGCCTTCCATGAAAAAGACATCATCTGAATGGCAGCATATGTTGCCAAAACATGTAAATATCATTCAGCATTAATGGTGCCTTCACAGATGTGCACATCACCCATGCCATGTGCACTAATGCACCCCTATACCATCATGAACACTGGCTTTTGAACTGTGCACTGATAACAAGCTGAGTGGTCTTTAGCCCGAAGGACACACCATGATTTCCAAAAAGAAATTCGAATGTTGATTCGTCAGACCACAGGACACTTTTCCACTTCCCCTCAGTCCATCTTAAATGAGCTCAGGCCCAGAGAAGGTGGCAGCATTTCTGGATCCTGTTTATGTAGTTTCTTCTTTGCATTTTAGAGTTTTAACTTGCATTTGTGGATGCAGCAACGAACTGTTTTCACAGACAGTGGTTTTCAGAAGTGTTTCTGAATCATTATTCTCAACATAAAATCGTGCAGTCTTTCACAGAGTACTGAACCCCTCCTCATCTTTACTTCTGAAAGACTCAGCCTCTCTGGGATGCTTTTTTACCCAGTCATGTTACTGACCTGTTGCCAATCAACCACCAGGTGTTTTTTTAGCTTTACACAACTTTGCCAGCCTTTTGTTGCCCTCGTCCCAACTTTTTTGGAATGTGTTGTTGGCATCAAATTCAAAATGGGCTTATATTTTTAAAAAAATAATGATATTTTTCAGTTTCAAAATTTGAAATGTTGTCTTTGTACTATTTTCAATTAAATATAGGGTTTAAATGATTTACACATAATTGCATTTTGTTTTTGTTTACATTTTGCACAGCGTCCAATTCTTTTTGGACATAAGTTGAATGACGTAAGAAAACAAATTAGCAGATTTCCTAAATGAGCAGACTTTAGGTGGTGATTTGCAGTAAATGTGGTTCTCCTGTTCATTCTACCCTGAATGTGTGATGTTCTTGGAAAGATCTATTGTACATATTTGTGCAGATGGAGAGGTCTATCCATCTCAGACATTCACACAAACAAAGATCAGCTTCCAATTTCAGCAACATCTGTGGACTGCAAAATTTTAGGATTATAGGCTCACTGATTAAAGTTTATTAGCTGAATCTGTTTTGCTGTTGCTACAAGCTAAATGTCTTACAAATGAATGTTCAGACCTGCAAGATCACCTTTTCAATTGGTCAGTGTACTGATAAAGATTCATTCATTGTATTTTGACATTTAGATTAATTTTACAAGCGCCTCACCAGCGCATTACACACACAAAACAACAACAACAGCTCCAGCAGCAAATGCCATCAAGCTCCTCTCACTTAATGTCAATGGATTTGAGGTGATTTCACTGCTACACTTAAATCCATTAGTTCTTTAGCAAAACACTAGCTTTACCACATACAGTTGTGCTTTGAATTTATATCAAATGTCAAATCAAATGTAAAGCACTATGCAAAAGTCAGAGACCACATTTCATATATTTAATTTATAGTCCATAAAATTATTAAGTACTGTCATTAAGTACTAATAGTTATTTTGCAGGAGATCTTTCTGAGGAGATTGGATACCTGTATAAGGAAGGAGCAAGTTCTATGTGAAAATAATGGTGTCTTCAAAACAATTTAAAAAAAGATTACAAGATCCAGAGAAAATGTGACTCTTAACAACCGTGCAAGATCTGGTAGACCACCAAAACTGTCTCTATCAGATAAACAATACTTTCATCTTTGAGAGAGAGGAGATAATCAAGCTCCACTCTTAGTTCCGATCTGAAAAAATCTGTAGGTTTCTGTTCATCCTTCCACTGTGAGAAGACAACTCAACACTATGAGTCTGAGAGGATGTTTAGCAGTCAGGAAGCTCTTACTGAGAAAAGCAAACAGATAAAAAAGAATGTAAATCGAAGAAGCTGTTGGTGTTTTCAGAACAATGGACTGACCACTCCAGAGTCCAGACCTTAACATCACTGAATGTGTTTGGGATTGTGACTTTTAAGGTGTGAATAAATAACCCTACAGATGTCTTTGAAAAAGTGAAAGAAAGTCTCCTGAAAAGCATAGAAGCTGAAGAAAGAATACTTTGTACTTAATGACCATTTTTCACTGGAAATTAATGAATGTGGGTGGACTTTTGCACAGTGCTGTATATCAAGACTTTTTCCTTACTTTTGACAACATTGACATAATACCATTACACAAATCAGTCGAAATGAAAGCCAATTTTTCATTATGACACAAATGCAAAGAAAATGTGATCCATCAACACAATTTATGTCAAACACGGTAGACAGCAATTGTGTTGATGTAACCAAATAACATTTTAATCAGGTACAGGTGATATAGTTCACTGTATTACCTTCTTGTCATTACTGCAGTATTAAGTTCATTGTGTTATGGAACAAAATGTCAAACCAAGTGGCATTTATTTTAAATAGACAATTCCAGGACCTTTCAAAAGACGACTAGTGAGTTTCAAAACTTCATTCAAAATTCCTGAATGAGAGTGTCCAGATAGAAATTCTACTTTTGGCATGAAACTCTGTGAATATTTATCACTGTATGAGCTCACCCTAGACTGCTTTGGAATGGAAACACTTTCCGATGCTACTAGCATGCAGATTTCCACTTCTCCATTCCCTGTTTGAAAGCTAGGTGTTGAGTACAAATGTACTCAATGTACTTCGTTGTGCCATAAATAACACTGTGTAATCTGTGTGAGAATAATATCCAAAAAAGGATATAGTTAACAACATTAACTGCAGTACTGAAAGGCCAAAAACAGCAATAGTTAACTACACTAATTATTTCTCAATGCCACAGCCCTCAAAATTCCCAGTAACGCCTATTAAAATAATTATTTCAGGGTAAGCTGTTGTTTTGGAGCAGTGGGCCTTTAACACATTAGTTCTTCTAATGTTGTGCAGTGCGACCATTTTCCTGTAACCAAGGCAACGTTTTCACAGCTGCTTTGCAACAAACTGTACGTCAGAAACAGCAACTAAAAATAGTTTTCATTGCTAACAGCCACCCTGAGGTTATCTGAGAGGTGGGTAGTTGGATGATTCAGGCCTGATTTATTGTCATTCACTGGTTTAAGTTAAGAGCTCGACTACATCTGTGTAGCCACCACAGTCGGTATTGACAGCTACCAGGCTAAACAGTATATTGCTTCATACATTAGTGAGATAATTGAATGCAAACAAGATTAGAAGATTTTGATCCTGGTCGATGTTCCACTAGGAGGGAAAAAAAAAACTTTCATTGTTTCCAGTTCTTTGGTGTAGGTGGGCAATCCCTCAACATAATTATAATATGATTTCACTCCTATTAGTTCTTAAACTTGTGTTTCTTTTGCCACCTCCCTCCGGGTGTCTCCTCTAATGCTGTGGACACTGTTTCTCTTTGATCGTGTGAGGAAGGTAAGCTTGTCCCTCGCAGCAGGAGAATCCTGTAGCAGCATTCAAACACACATGAGCCCCACACTCTCAGTGTTAATGAACTGCTGCATCACATCCCATGTAATGGATCTTCTTGGATATGCAGACTAATTTTCCCGGGGTTCCATTAAAGTCTCAGTTCTGAGAGAAGGAGACAGGGGCTGGTAGAGGAGGATATGAGCCGTTCCCTCTTGGCTGGTCTCTGTGGTGTTTGAGATTAAGGGCAAGAAGAGACTGGGAACATGAGCATGCTGTGGCTAAGGCTTCAAAAAAACAAACTGGTGGACACTTCCAGTCCCTGCTGTTTCTTTCACTTGCACAGACCTGTAGATGTACCATAGTCTGGTTTAGCTTCAATCTGAAAATCGTTTTCTTTGATTAACATGCAAAATTGATGATAAGAACCATATGAAAGTGAAAAAAATCACAGTCACATTTGGCTTAACAGGTGTTCTATATGCTGTTTCTTTTGAATCTACACTTTATGCACAGATGCATAGATTCTGATCCTTTTCATTCTACTTCACAGATTCAGTCTAGTATTCCTCAAATGATAAATATTTGTATATAATATTTGGACATTTGTGCCGTATGTGTATGAAGTTGATGTGTGTTAAGTTCATTGTGTTATGGAACAAAATGTCAAACCAAGTGGCATTTATTTAAATAGACAATTTCAGGACCTTCAAAAGATGGCTAGTGAGTTTCAGATCTTTATCATTTGAGCAGTTTCTTTGCGATCTCCTACAGGTTTGCACGCATAATTAATTTGTAGATTTCAGGACCCCATCAGTGAACACAAGCTCACTGACACCACTATAAGAAAAGCTGCCCAAGACTCGTTTCCACCTCTGTGCTTTGCAGTAGTCTTAGTGCAGCCTGGTTAGAATTCTTCTCCAGGCTTTCTCCACATATCAGTCAGATGTTAAGAGCTTATGATCAGCCTGATATTGTTCTCTGAGATAAAAAATCATTTTGTTAAACATTTCATGAAACCGCCTAAAGAACCTCAATAAAATTTACCAATGGTTAAAGTGTCCAAATATTTTTGGGGCTACTGTACAGTCCTTCTACAGTGATTAATGTAAGCTGCTAAATCTAACTAGAAGGCCAGTTTCAGGACCTTCAACCATTCCTATGATTTATTTTTCAGTGTCCTTTCTCTTTGTTTTAACCCTTTAACCATTTAACTGCCCCATTTCTGCCAGAAAGACATACCTAAAGTAACAGATCATTGTTATAGTCATGATCTTGGTCTCATTTGAAAGGTATTATTCCTACGTTTTTTCCCAACCATCACAATTATTGTATAAATTACTGACACAGAGTAACACAGGTTAGAATGGAGGAGTTTCTTTTTGCCTGACTCATACATCTCTAAACTGATCTCTGACTCTTGCCATATTATGCCGTAAGACCACGTTTTGGAATATGATGTCTCTGTGGATAGCGTGAATGTAAGGCTTTGAAGGTAAGGACCCACAGAATTGCTAGTGCTTGCTCATTTAGTGCTTATGTTGCAAATGAGATGAACATTACTGCTGTGAATAACAAATCATAAAATGGTTTGCTGGGACTGAATCCTGACGTTTCATTGTATATTGCATCCCTCTATTGCTGGATGATTTGATGCATAAAAACGATGTATAAAAAATGAAAGTGAACACTTCGATGGAGGTGTGCATGTATTGGTACAGTGATCTACAAAAACTTAAACTGCAAGGGTTCATATGTGGGCTAGCCTTGGGCCCATTAACTGATTTAACTGGATATCATGATATTTTAAATCGTGAAAATATTATGCAAACAATCATTCTCTTCCATTCTGTTCTCCATGCTTTGTGACTTCTTTGTTTTTTGCATCACCTTCATGTAATCATTCCCTTCGTACAATCATTCTAAACTATGGTTAATAAAAATGCATACAATATAAAAGATTGCACTTATTTTTTGGCTACAAACAGAACATCAACAAATTAACCACATATATACATACTTTAGTCCTTGAAAAGATGTAGATTTTATGTGAGAATGCTGGGGAACATGCAGATAAACTCTGGTATATGAGATCAACTCTAGAGTACAGAGTAAAATGGAGGAGCTTATCCAAAGAAAGCTGCCAATGCACAAGTTTGGGAATATTTTGGTTTCTAACTACATGAATGAGGAGAACTGCTAGATGTAAAAGTGTTACCACCATCTGTGCAGAATATAGTTAGCATTATAAATTATTAAGTATCATTAATAACTAGCCCAGTTAGTGATTATATGGTAATTATGTTACCATTAGGGAAAATATGAGCTATGGGGTACAGAGGTCAAATGAATCTGAATCACAATTATATTGTTTATTGTGATAATTCTGCAGACTATAACACTTTGTCTAAATTTCTAATGGTCTAATGGTATATTGCATCACTCTATTGCTGGATGATTTGAAGCATAAAAATGGGCACTCATTTCAAGTTCTCACTCTTATAACAACACATGTCCAAAGATTTGTAGATAACCTGCTTGTTTAACATTTCTTCAGAAATCATATTATCGTTATTAATAGGGAGTTTTTCCCGTTTTGCTGCGGTAAAATCTCAATCTTCTGGGAATGCTTTACGGCAGATCTTGGAACACTGCCGTGAGGTCAGGTACTGGTGTTCCACTGCTCCACAGCACAATGCTGGGGGGTGCTTTATATCCCTCTACACGATGCTTAGGATTGAGCATGGTGAGCTCATGTGTTGTTACTCCAGAGCATCCCATCCCTTAAATGGCCAGCCCTTGTGCACTTCTACAACCTAAGAATAGCTCAGTCAGTTTGCTTAGAAGTCCCTGTAGTTACTGAATAATAAGCCTTAGTGTGTCATGAGCCTGGGATTTTAAGGGGTTAAAGTAGCTGAAAATATGCCCCATCTGGGAGCAGCAGTGTCACCAGCAGAGCAGCCTGGTTAAAGGGCACAACCAGGTATACCTAGTCAGTCTTGAGATACATACTCATGACCTTCTGGTTGCTGGCCACCTCATATACTGTTGATAGTGTTTAACAATGTCTAACTTCCATTAAAACACACAAATCATTCCTCTTTCATCAGGCTTTGACTTGCAACTCTTTTTAAAGACAGTTCTCAAGATTTTGAGGCATTTAGGGTTTTCAAAGGCTGTCTGAATGGAGTAAAGCAGGGCCAGGTGCCCCATCACATCCCAGAAGACCCTGGAGAGCTTCACTAAGGATGAAAGGCAATGTAGGCCTTGCCTCTACATGCAGCCAGCGGGGGGAGAATAGGGAAGGCTGCCTGACCTTTCCCTGCATATGCTCCATTAAGGATGCAGACTGAGTCACACCCAATTGAGTTTCTCTGAAAAACAACTAGCTCTTAAATTGGCACAGAACAGTGTGCTCCCCCAGCTCCATATTCAATATGTCAAGAAGCGGACCAGGTAGCCCTGAACTCAGCGCCAATACATTTCCTTTTATACTGGGAGAAAACAGACACAACAACACATATATACACTCACACTCACACACACACACGCACCACACACACACACACTCAACTCCCCAAGTAATAAAAAGTGAGAACAGAATAACATTGAAACAACATTGGAGTTGGTGGGTAAAAAATATATGTATTGTACAATCCAGAAGAAATAACAAGACACCCAATTACCAGATTTCTACATCTCTAAGTTCTGCGCTGAACATTTGGACCCCTTTGCTTTGTCCGCAAAAACACCTATGCCTCTTGACCATACATAACCAAAGGCCAGAAAGAACTAAATCAATAACCCATTAAAAAATAATACCTACATGCAATTAGAGATGGGAGCTTTTGTGTTTTCTTTGAAAGGAAAATGCTCACAGACTCTAATACAAATATCGATTCCCTACATTGGATACCATATTTCTCATTTATGTAGATCCAGAGATATTTATAAATGTACAAAATCTTTAAAAGGTAAGCCCATTTTAAAAGATATGCAAGGAAATCCAGGATTTTTAGTGAAGATGTGTTTACAGTAGTTTACAGGATGGCTGGGGAGGGTGATATTGGTTCTCCTGGTTGTCTGAGTGTTGTATGAGGGTAAACCTGTGTTATATTACCATATAGATTGGTTGTCTGTCAGTGTCATTTCCATTTTGATGGAGGCAGGCCGGGAAGAAATGATGGAGGGTAATGTGCTGCTGCATGATGGAGAGGCGGGGCAGCACATAGGTATCAATGTTCCAGATGCTTTATGAAAAGAAAATCTGAGATAGTACGCCTGACAGTATTATTGTCAGCCTTTCTACAGCAGCCATCATGTCTTTAAACAACATGACATGCTTTGACATTTCTGCTGATTTTGTGATCAGTGTACTACATGCAGATGAATTCTGTTTTGATCTGTCACTAGTTGAACGGCTAATTACATGTTTCATTGGCTAAAGACACCCAAGCACTGCCGAAAAAGTTCCTTGATATCTTTTGTTTCATTCCCTCCATAAGACAGACACGACACAATAATTAGCATCCCTTTTAATGTCTTCAGTTTCCAGTGCAAACTGATTATGTTCTTCTTTAGTTATAGGAGTGAGGAATGGTAGACAGAAGAGACAGACATGGAAAAAAGAACACAAAAACCATAGGATCACAAGCAAAGACATAACACGACTTGGTAGAGAGCTAGTTTAAGGCTGTGGATAGTTATAAGCAAGAGAGAAGAGAAAGGTTTTAAGATTAAATTTAAATTTGGAGATAGAATTTGCTTGTTGGACATGTGGAGGAAGGGAGTTCCAGAATCGGGAAGCCAACCTAGAGAAAGTATGATCGCCATATCCATGTAGATTGGATGGGGGAACAGTGAGTAAACCACCAGATGAGGACCTGAGAGTGTGAGTTGGTTTGTAGGGAATAATACTTAATGACAGTAGTAAACACTGTTATATTACTGAGCAAAATCTGTCATAACAACTCATGATGTCATATGACATCTGCCATGACATCTTTACTGCATGGTTATGTCGATGTTGCATAGCGGGGTAGCAAGTAGTGTTATCCTATTTCTGTAATATCTTTATTTAGAGCTTTTAGAGGCATTAAACATGTCAGACATCTGGTTCCTATCATCACCATTGTGAACAATTCTGACTTTTCACATCAAACCATAATGACTTTGTTGGAAGCTTAAAAATGTAATTATGCAGAAATACAGAAATATCACTGATGTTTTCCTTTAAGAGGTTAATTGCTAGTTCTTCAAAGAAAGTTGCATACATGCAGCAAGTTTCCTTGAAAGCATTATAGCTTTATTACCACCTTAACTGTAATAACTCCCATGTCAATGTAACCTGACCATAATGTTTTTTGGACATCAGGAACTGATTTGCAGTTCAAGGTTTTAAGCAATCAACTCATGTCAATGAACTAAACACCAGTGGCAGCTTTTCTATTGACCTCATTTCATTTACCTACAATCAGTCAACAAAAAAGTGACCAAGTAAATGTTTAGCAAGGTCATTAATTAATTAGCTTGGCAATGCATGGAAGATTAGAGTGTGCTAACTGCTCTAAATGAACATGAGAACTAAGAATGAATTTCACCGAACAGGAGCGATACAATTACAATGTATCTACAAAACAGCAGTACATGATTATTTACAGGTGTTTCGCTATTGAAATCTGTTTATTACATTGACTAAATTTTAAAGCAGATAAGTCCAGTTCATTTATCTTTTATAGCAAGCTCAAAAGCTTGCATTCCTTTAGCTGTTCCTTAGTTAATTCACTAGAAAGTGTCTAATTAAAGTGACTAACAACCCCACTTCAAGAACACAAGTTAAAATTTCACTAAACAAGCTAACATTCAAATATTTTGTGTGAGCAATAAGAGTGAATTCAAGTTAAAATGGGAAAAGCAGCTTTCAGAACACCTAAAACTGACAATAGTGTAATCAAGAAATGTACTGGTCCGGAACATTTGAGAGAAAAACTTGCAGGAAGCCATCGCTAACTTGTAAAGATGAGCAAGAACATGCAAGGAACCAACTGAGACTGAAGCTGAATGATTATATCATAACAAGCAAATGTGTGGCAAGAAAAAACACTGTTTATTCCTACAATAAAGTATGGTGGATGCTCATTGATGTTTGGGGGGGGGCATCAGACACTGTAGCTCTGCAAAAAGTGGAAGATAGAATGAAGGCAGTTCAATGTCAACAGATTCTAGAAAACAGCTTTGTACCATCAATGATGACAGTGATCAATGGCCAATCAATGATGTGAAGCAGTGCAAAGCCAACCGAGAAATGGTTTGCAAAGAACAAAGTCAGTTGAGTATATGCACTAGGGTATTTCTTTTATTTAATTTCTTCTTCTCATTTTTATTATTAAGTACAAAAATTGAAATAAATAATCTCAGTATACGGTACCAGTCAAAAATTTGGACACACCTATTCACAAGGGGGTTTTCCTTATTTTCAATACTAAAAAATACATTAAACAAATAAACATATTATATATTTTAGATATTTTTAGTATATAGCCCTAACTTGCTTTAACGCAGCTTTAACCCCTTAAACTCCCAGGCTTATTAAATACTAAGGCTTGTTATTTAGTAACTACAGGGACTTCAATGCAAACAGGTTGAACTATTCCTAGGCTATATAAGTGTGTAATAAACCTTTGGGCCCCCTGGTGGGCTCATGACCATGTACGGGGTTAAACACATGATCAGTCTCTCAGGCTTCATGAGGAGCCACCTGAAATGCATTTTTAACAATATTGAAGAAGATACACATATGCTGAGACCTTACTGTTGCTGAAAAACACTCGTTGACCTGCAAACATATATAGTTTTACACTTCTTGAATTTAAATGCTGCAATCAAAAGAAAAGAAAAGAAAGATTATTGAAATATATCAGTGTGGAAAGGATTGCAAGGCCATTTCTAAGGTTCTGGGACTCCAGCAAGAGACAATATCTCCACAGTGAGAACACCATAAGGACCACAGTGAGAGAACTTTTCAGAAGTGGTCGGTCTACCCTATTTCCTACATGACCACAGCTATGATTCATCCAGGAAGTCACAAAAGAGTCCAGAGGAACATCTGAGGAACCAAAGGCCTTGTCTGCCTCAGGTCAGCATTCATGATTCCACCATTTGAAAGAGGCTGCAGTCCAGCTAGAAAATCTCTGGTCATCAGTCCATGATATGAAGCTCAAGTGCAATTGTTATGCAGTAAGACAACAATCTGAAGCATGAGATGCATATCTGCCTCTCAATGGCTCAAAAGAAACTAAATTAAGATTTTGGAGTGAAAATGTTGGAGCCATGACTTGAACCCCATTGAGATGCTGTGGCAGGACCTTAAATGGACAGTAGATGCTTGAAAGTAATGAGTTAAATGACCAAAGTTTACACCTCAGTCCATTAGCAGTTGTTTGTTTTATATGGTTTGAAAGCCTGCTAGATGTCACACTGCACAAAACCTTCACTTTATGTCACATCTGCAGTATGTAATTAAACAGATTAGCATTTTAAACTTTGAGCTTGCTTATATCTTGTTTTGACATGCAATTTTAGATTATGCACTTTCCTTGCAAGTCTGTCAAAGTGTGAAGAACACTGGCAAGCAAAAAACATTTTTGAATGTTGAGATGATTTACTTTCTCTTACACCAGGGTAAATGGATCAAACGCTTTAGCTGACTGGCAGTTAATGGCTGCACTGTCATTCTCATGGGGTCCTGCCCTGCCAAACTCATTAGTGATAATTGGCCAGTCTTCTTAATGTGGAGTGAAACAAAATGTCTGCACAGAGTGTTCTGCGAAGGCTTGTCGCTCGAAGCTCTTTGGCTCAACTGAGATATGCAGATTACACTGCGGGCCAAATCAACAGGAGCAGTGAAACCTTCCGACCAACAAAATTTTCGTCCTAAAACACAGAAGACTTCTTCACTCCTATGAGCATTGACTGGATGACTTAGTGATGTCACGTAGCCTTTGACTCTGGAGTACTGGAGTTGCCATGGTAAGGGACAGTCTGTGCAGACAGGGGGATTTTTGGAGCTTTCCAGTACAATGTGATATAGAAGAAGTTAATGCTAGAGGCTTCATGTTTTTTTACATTTGGCACCAGGGAAGCCTCAAGACTACTCAGCCTTCAGCCCTGCAGCAAGAGGGTTTTTTTTGTTTTTTGTTTTTTTTTAGTGCTGATAGAGTGGATTGTACTCAAGAGCTATATATTCAGAGGGAAAAGGCTAGTTTATTGCAGCCTGAGGTGAAAAGGTCTTGATTGACTTGGTTGGGAAAATTCACTACACTTCATTTATGTAATGATTTTTTTAGACATGTTTACTATTTTGACAGCAGTATGCTGCAATAGTTGAATTTCAAAGTCTACCAATATCTAGTTATATAGTTTTGGTTACAACACAGAGTTGGCTTTGACATACATAACATTAGAACTGTATAATGTACATTGGCCACTTGCATAAAACACCTTAAGCATTCATCACTTTAAACATATTTTTTAAAGCCTATTACATAACACTGACATAACCATTTCATTAATATGTCGTAGTAGATGTCATAGGCATTTTGAGTTGTCATGACAGATTACATCCAACTGCATCATACCTGTACCATAATCAGATGCCTTATAACAACATACGTTAATGCTAATTTTTGCTAAGTCTACTTACTAGTCTAGTAGCATGTCTGTTGCTAACTCGAGTGGCAGAGATCTGGGATACATTATGACACATCAGATATTATGACATATAGGCTGTGAATAAAAATGGATCCCTACTCCCTCATTGTATTATCCTATAAAGGGGTAAACTAGTTTACTAGGCAGTTGTAAAACATGAATCATCAAATGAACACTTTCTTATCAATATATATCAGTATTTACCAGCTGCATAAACAAACCAACATTAGTTGCTTGAGGGAGGTTGAAGTTGGCTTCTTGTTTACGTACATGGGCATAACTTTTTTAAAAGGTGCAGGAGATGCAGAAATTGACAAGGCCTCCATAATTCTTGGTAATATTAATTAATATAGTATATTACACTGTTAAAGGTTCAAAACATATGTTCAGTCTCCAGCCCATACAGACCAAAAAAAAAACTAAGCTGCTAAAACAGCCCATTTTGAATTCACTGTTTCTGTGATGTCACCAGCTCATTTACATGTATCCGCCCATTCAAGCTACAGTACTTGAACACCTCCTATTCACTCTGAAGTTACAAGGAGTGTTTCAGCCAGGACTACTTTTTAAATGAGGTACAACACTGAACAGCCAATTAGAACTGAGGTTATTTACATACACTATATGGCCAAAAGTATGTGGATGCCTGACCATCACACCTATATGAGCCTGTTGGACATCCCATTCAACTATAAAAGCCACTGCTCTTCTGTGAAGGCTTTCCATAAGATTTTGGAATGTGTCTGTGGGAATATTGTGCTCATTCGGTCAAAAAAGCATTTGTTAGGTCAGGCCAGGCCCTCGATGTTACAGTTCATCCAAAAGATGTTCAGTGAGGTTGAGGTCAGGGCTCTGTGCAGGCTACTAGAGTTCCTCCACGCCAAACTCCTCAAACTCTGTCTTCATAGACTTTGCTTTGTGCACAGGGGCACAGTCGTACTGGAACAGGAAGGGGCCAGCAGTGGGGGGCAAATCACTAAGCTGCAAGTAACAAGCAAGTCTCAAGACACTCTTGACACTTAAATCCCGAGTCAAGTCCCAGGTCAACACAGTCGAGTCTCGATTCAAGTCCCAAGTCAGTACAGAGACCTGAGACTAGTCGAGTCCCAAGTCAAGTTTCTTGAGTTTCAAGTTTCTTTGAGTCCTAAACAAATCAGTATGCATTCTTCAGCTAATATAAGGCCATTTCAACACTGGACACCAAAAATGAGGGCAACTATAATATAGCCTTTAAGACAGCATATTAGTAGTGTTTGGCTGTATATTATTATTGAGTCATGAGGCTCAAGTTCAAGTCACTGGTGTTCAAGTCAAAGTTGAATTCTTGATTCTTGACTCAAGTCCAAGTCATATGACTTGAGTCCACACCTCTGGAAAGGGCCTTCCCCAAAACGTTGCCATGAAGTTGGCAGAAACATATAATTGTCTAAAAAGTCTTTGTATGCTGTAGCTTAACATTACCCAACACTGGAACTAGGGCCCGAACCCAAACCCTGAAAAACAGCCCAAAACCATTATGCCTTCCATAATTATGAGGGATGTCCACATACTTTTGTCTATATAGTGTACATCAGTCTTTAAGGTACAGTAACAAAAACAGCTTGTTTAATTCTTAGGGGTAAAAGGGGTTAGAGAATTATCACATAAAAATGAATTATGACTCTTTTTGGTACATAAATCCAACACAAGTATTATAAGTGTTCCCAAGGGGAAACAATGAAATACAATAAAAATGTAGAATATAGAGTCCTTCGAGGTAAAGTTGTGTAAGTAAAACACCTTCAGAAGTTTTATATAAAGCAATGACAGGCCTCCTGATTATTTGTCACTGGTTTGGTGGAATGAGATGCTTTGAATAAAATTACATAAAGATTTTTTTTTACATAAGGCTACATGTTGTGGGTTAGCATAATTCACCAGAGAAATCAATGCAACAAAGAGATAAAAATGTGATGTCATCGGGCCAAGGCTAACCTAAAGTTTCAGTCTTATTCTTCAACTAGGCCTTGCACGGCTGAATCATAAGACAAGTAACAGGATAGCAGTTTATCAGATAAAATACCCCAAAGGGACAGTCGTGGGATGTATGTGATGCTGAGTGAATGCATTTGTTGAAACCCTGATCGTTTTTTTTTCTGTAACATAGGCAGTTCCTCAGCAGGAGTTAACCAAACAGCTAGAAACTTACACGCCAGGGATGTCCACGCTAATGAGTACAAACAAAAACAAACAGAAACAGACTGAAAAAATACAAATCAAACTGAGGCAAGAAGTTATCACTGAAAACAAGACTCATGTTGTAATGTATTACATAATGTCGTATGTGAAATGCTCATTTTAAAACCATTGTGATAATTGCACATTATCATTCAATATAAGTGTTTAATATGATTTTTTTAATAAGTGTGGCACAAAAATTAATTCAAAAACCAAATACAGCCTGGATTGCATCAACTCTCCCCAATGTAGAATAGAAAAAGATACCTACTGTACATCCTACTATGAGTCTTCAAGCACAGTGTATCTCCAAATGCAAACAAAAAGACATATACCAAAAATAGAATTGAATAGAATTCAGAACCTTTAGCCAATGGTGTTTTGCACACAGGAATTAGACCTCTGCATTTAACCCATCCATGCAGTGAAACACCCACATACATGCACACTAGTGAACACACACACTAGGGGGCAGTGAGCACACTTGCCTGGAGCAGTGGGCAGCCCTATCCACGGCGCCCGGGGAGGCAGTTGGGGGTTAGGTGCCTTGCTCAAGGGCACTTCAGTCATATACTGTCGGCTAAGGAGATTGAACCGGTGACCCTCTGGTCACAAGGCTGGCTCCCTAACCACCAACCCACGACTGCCCCTATATATATATATACATATGCTCGGGTTATATATGTATTTTTCAGAGACATCAGGAGTCGTTCTGGAAACTACCTGCAGCATCATCTTCAGACCCTCTCCATTTCTCCAATCCTTTTCCCATCCAGAGCACCTGCACCTCCAGGGGCCCACAGAGGATCACAACGCAATCCCTCTAACCACACGCAGAACAGCAGCAGCTAATAAACCCCAGCTACTAGGGAGGATGCTCAGCTTACTCTGCTGTAATCAATTACCCGCCTTTTATTGGATGCCTGCATGGCCATGAAAATCCCCTTGCATGTTAGACAAGACATTGTATCCCGCACACACCAGGAGGGATGCTTTCCTCTTTCTCCAGTTTCTATTTTTTCTTCTCTTTGTAAACACCCAGCTCAAGTTGACTTTTTTCCTTTTTTATCCTTAATGGGGAAATTCCATAGGCAATAGAACAATCATTTAAACCCATATTGAACAACAAAGCACAAGAACAGGACAACAAACCCCGTGTTAAACAATAACAAGATGGCATGTACATAATACTGTTTAAAAGCCTCACATTACTCCTCATTTATTTAACTTCTTCACTCCAGCCAGTCTTTCAATACAAGTTATTTATTTTTCAGGAAAAAAAATCTGATAATATGTATTTAACTAAATAAAATATCAGATATTTTCAGCGTTAAGCTTGTGCATGTTTTGCCTTTATTACAGCTTCTATTCTTTTTAGGAGCTTTCTTTCAGCTTTTCAAAGAAATCTGATTTTCAAAACTCCACACTTTTCCACACTTCCCAAGTTCAGTCTTAGAGCATTACATGTTTTGCTTCTCACAATCCAAGAAACCCCAAGCGCAGTCAGTGATGATAAGGTCTGGTGGTCAGTCCACTGTTCTGAGAATATCAGCAGCTTCTCAATATGCAAATGATGTTCTTTTTTGTCCGTTTCTTTTTCTCAGTAATGACTTCTTGATAGCTACACAATCTTTCAGACTTATAGCATTTTCTCAAGGAGGATGGATTGTTTCAGATCTGAAGCAAAAGTGGAGCTTGATTTTCTCCTCTCAACAATGAAAACTTTAAGTGCTGTTTATGTGAAGAGGACAGTTTTGGCGGTGTCCCAGGTCTTATAGAGTTGTCAGGAGCGCTTGTGCTTTTTTCACTTTCTTTGACTTTCCCTTCCTCATGCTAGTTGCAAGTGGATTATCTTACATCTAATCTCTTGAAAAATTAATAACAGAATGAATAAATAATGTACATAATTGCCATTTTGAAACACACACACACACACACATACATACACACATATACATACACACATACATATCTATAAATATATACTTCTTTCCTACCAAACTAAAGTGTGATGTGAATCTTAATTACAGCTAGAGCTGGAATAAAGCAGTTGCCAAAGTGCATATAGTGTACTTTACGAGGCTGGTGAGCAGCTGATGCACATTTATTGCCAGTTGTTATTAGGTGGGCGTATCTGTAGCAGCTTGTTCACTGAACACATTTGTAATGCGCAGGTTGCGACAGTGCAGCCCAAGTGATGCAGACAGCACATCTGTTCTCACTAATTAATATTTTGTTACGGATACTCTCTTGTTTACAACTCAGCGATTCATGATACACTGTATTAGTTTCATGTCATCTTAATAAGCAAATGCCAATGAGGCTACAAGCTGCACCTACCGTTCAGTGGTCTCACTTGTTTTGTTTGTTTTTCCTCTGTTTGTCCTTTCTTTGGTTGGCCAGCTAAAACAATAAATCACAGATTTGATCTTCAGTCAGTTTATGCTGACCGGCACTGGCTTTTCCAACTTCACCAGCCTTTCGGACATTGTAGTCTGTGCAGTAGCTGACCTGTTCTCTGGCTGCTGAATGAAAATCTGCACTTTATATCTAAATAAATATAGCCTTTGAAAGACAAATGTGAAGAGTGTAAAACAAATAACACCTTAATTCAGCCTTTGAATGATGCATTTTATCCTTTAATTCACTCCCCTGTGAAGAATAAGTTATTTTGTGGGTGTTGATTTAATATACTAATGGCCACTGCTCTCATTGGCTGTCTCAGTAGAAGGGACTAGGATAGGGGTGTTGCCATCGTGCCATGTTTGAGTACTCAAAAATAGCTGCAGAAGAGCACAGTATAGAAAGAGCACATGTTCAACTTTTTAGACTTGTTTACGCTGGGAGTCAGATACAGCCACAAAATCATGAGCATGATCCAGCTGAGCATGTCATTACATATGAATGTTTAATGCAGAAACCTTGTAATCTGCTCTGCTTTTGGTTTTGCTGGCTAATACTAATACTAGTCTGTGTCTCAGAATATTACTGGAGCTTTTTGGCTTAGCTAAATTCCCCACTGATGGTGCATTTACACTGCTCCAGTGCTTCGATGGGTGTGATCGCATCCTCTGCCTTCAGTTGGTTGCATGTGGGGGTTACAAAGGAGTTCTCTGCGATATCCAGTTGAAATGTAGTCTTATATGTAGTCGATATTTATGGAAGTAATGCTTCTATTTTTTAAAATAATCAGAAAGTCAAGATGGTATGCATCATTAGGCTAATATTTTTTTCCAAAACATTAATCAAGTTAAATTGGAAAGATTAGGATTTAGGTCATTGATTACCACCTGCAGTCAACATCAGTTATTTTGGTTTTTTATCATACAACAGATTGTTTTCCCGCTCAGATTTTAAATTTTGGATGTAAACAGTTGCGTTTGAATGCATTAGCTTTTGCCGCTGGCATTGTCAAAGAGGTGTTTTTTTTTCCTTGTTTTTGGACGAAATATTAAAATTTGGTCTATTAACATCTAATAGACATGGTTTGTAGAACAGATCAGATACAGTTTGTATTATTTTCTTTGTGTGTAAGTGAGGTTTTTAAGGATACATATCGAATTGACAGGCTAATCAGAAACTTCATCAGCTTTAACGGTTTACACAATGTAAGAAAGTTTAATAGCTTCAGCTGTTTTAGTGGTGCAAGCGAATTAATGTTAGTCTACACCACTAACTACAGTAGTATGGCTGAAGTCACTCATAGGGATTCACCCCACATCATACAGAAAGGGACAATTGCTGTCTCTAGAAAGTTATTTACATAGACTTAACAAAATGAACACTTTTGTAACTGAAGGGTCAGAATATATGACAAAAAGCAAAACAATACATCCAATATATCCTAACAGTTCAGCCTTCAACAAAATACAAAATAAATATCATATGAAATCAATGATGCACTGTACTTTTGGGACTTTGACATAGACTGATTTGTGTGCTATGGCTACTCTTTAGATAGAATGGAATTGCTGTCAATGTTCTGGAAAGCTTGTCCAATCTAGTGACAGTAACTATGAAAGTGGGCACAGCATGGAGACTGTTTTATGCAAAAAAATGTTGGTACTCCTAGTCAAAATACATGTTTTGTTGAACTCCAAATAATAACAATAAAGAATAAATCCTGATTCTGATAAGTGTTTGCTCAGCTTTTATTTTCTGTCCTGTTACTGGAGCAGCTAACCAAATGCCCCAGTCAGACAGTGGCAATCCATAGAAACAGGGTTGTGGCAAAGTGACCATAGTGCTCCGCATCCAACAGGTCCAGGCAGGACTGGTCCAGACAGATTACATCAAAGCCGTGCTGGGCCAGGTGTGAAGAACACAGAGAATCTGGCGCCTCTCCTCGCTCATGATGAAAAGCCATTTGCCTCCCTTAAGATGCCCGGCGTATCTCGCAGATGCATAGTCGGGAGAATGAAAAATGACGGCGCTGGTAAGTGCCGGAGGGTGGTAAGCGCTTATCTGTGTGGATCAGAAGGAGCAGTGGTTGGTGGCCTTTTTTTCCAGCTTGGAGTGTTTGAGGCAGATAAAGCGTGGCGGCCTCAGCTTTCCCTCATGATTATCTTCACATGGAGGAGAGCCTCCTCTACTCGGCACTATCACTCCAGGAACCCTTTATCTCCTCTAAGTCATTTATTTCCAAGATGGAATCATGATGGCTGGCAGAGCCAAACATGCTGTAAGCGCTGGTGGGGGACTGAAAGCGGGGTTGCAAGAAGGCGCGGAAGGCAGCGCATAATGGCTGCATTACCCCAGCATTATGGTGCAACAGCAGCACGAAGAGCGAAGACTGATGTTGGGTTAAGCTTTACAAAGAGTGCCATCCATTCTCAAACAGAATAGGGAAAGGTGTGAAAGTGAAGGTGTGAAAAACAGGGGGAGTGAGCGCTTGAGTCTGCTTTCCTGCACAGAGAAAAAGACACACCTGCTCATGTAATCTTCATCCTCATCTGTCTTACCTAATTGTCCCTTTGGGTGATTTTTTGTGTTTATTTGTATTTTGGCTTTCTCAAAGGAAAAAGTGTATTTAATAACACAGGCTGAGAAGCAACAGATTCATTTCAAGGCTATTTCACTGTATAACGGAGAAAATGTTCATGGCCCATTAAAAGGCCAATATCATAGAAAACCAATTTTTTTTTTTAAATGAGTTGATGTAATAAGTTGATAAGATGTAGGATGTAAACACTGTTAAAATTTCAAAACGTACTATTTATTCCCCAGTCCGTACAGTCTATATATGGAATCCAAGCTGGAAAAACAGCCTGTTTAAATTCACTGTTTTTATGATGTCACAAAAACCAAAGCATTTATAGATATCCACCTATTCAGCTTACAGCAATTGATCTCCAATCATTCATACTGAAGTTATAAGGAGTGTTTCAGCCTGAACTGAATTTTAAATGAGGCACAATACAGGGCAGCCAATCAGAACAGAGCTCATATACATTTATCAGTCTTAAAGGCACAGTAACACAAACAACCTGTTTATTTTTAAAGGATAAAAAGAAATTGGAAAATGATATTTTGTGTTATTATGTACCCCAAAAAATGTTGTAAATGAAGTTTAATGCACAGTATAACTTACTATAAGCTATAAAAATGAACAAAAGCCATTTTAGACAACTGAAGTGTTGTACTGAGCTCTCAGTCCCCTTCAGATGCACTCTTTTGTCTCGACGGTGGTTTAAGCTGAAAAGTTTGAGTTGCAACAAGGGGATAAAATTTACATTTACATCGCACTTTTGTTAGTGTTTTTGCAGTTTTGGCAAAGCAAACTGGCAAGATCTAAACAAGATTCTTTTTAATATGTTATTTCAAACCAGCAAAGAAAACATAACCACTCACTAATACTAGTACTAATCATACATTTAAAAGATGTCCCTAAACTTCTGATGTGCAGTGTAGTTTGTTAAAAGTTGGAGCAGCAGGCTATTTGAAGCTTTAATACCTGATGGGTTAAAAAGCTATACTGTAGCAGGATTGGAACATGAGCGACAAAGATGAAGAAGCATTAAGTGACAGGTGGGCATAAGTCCCAGCGTGGGAGTTTGCTTTAGCGCATGACTGCGGGTTCGTGCTGAGCTCTGCTCGACTTTCATTGTGCTCAGGCCTCTGTTCGCCTGCCCAATTTAGCTGCCGTGCCTGTCACAACGCTTTTAATAAACAACATCGACAGCTCCCATGGAAATAACGCTGCTGTCCTGTACTGCTATTGTGCTCCTGCACTCTTCGTTTAGCTTTTTTTCTCCCCCTGAGGATTTAATTTCGTGTTTTTCTGTTATGCTGTGTGTGTGTGTGTATGTGTGTGTTAGAGGGAGACAAAATGAATGATTTAGGGAGGCAAACTATCAGCCCCATCTCCTTTCACAAATGAAAAAATGAAATGGGAGAACCTGCCATGTGGCCTAACTGCTGGGCCAAAGTGACTAATGAGGTTGAAGGGATGAAAGTGAGCAATAAGTGTCTAAAAAGGATTGAAATTCTGAGCAGGCAAGTCTCAGCTTTGAAGCTCAGAGGCTACATTACTTTACACTGTAATACCAAAAATATAGAAGCAAGCATTGTTTTTGAGTAACAAGGACACACCATGTCATAGATGTAAAGCCCCATTCTTATGAAGCACCACAGACATCTTGGAGGGCAGGGGCTCAATGTGAAAAAAGGGCAACATAATCATGAATTAAATTCAATTTAATTTTATGTTGCAGGATGTTACAATCACTCTTATCACAAGGGTCAGTGTAATCAAGTTTCAGATAAAACTAAATATAGTAGAAAGACTTTTTAAGGGATTTAAACCCCAGTCACCAGCACACAAAGCCATGCCCTGACTTACTACACCATTTAATCACCACATATTATCAGGGAAGCTTTAACCTGCCTCTGGGCTCTGGGGCTACAGGTGGTCATAGGCCCTATGGGTGTAGGTAACCCCCTTAAAAGGCCAGGGCCCACTGGCGGGCCCAAAGTTTTAGCACACACTTCTATAGCCTAAAAATAGCTCAGTCATTTTGCATTGTATTGCCTGTGGTTACTGAACAATAAGTCTTAGTATCTAAGGGGTTAAAAGCCATAAAGTCGGTGTAACACAACTAAGTTCCTCACAACTGATATGGACAAATTACACCAGATTTAGAAAACAGGGAAAAAGGTAGTCACATGGCTAACAATCAACAGAACCCATGCTTAATGTTATGGCACTCCAAACTGCATCCAAAAACAAAAAAAATTGAAAAAACATCACTTCACATCACCGCAGCTAGTCAGAAACCTCCTGCACTGTCATTCTTCATCTCTCCATCACATCACTACATGAACTTAAACCCAGAACCAGACCACTAAAAGCCAGTCAAGCTTTGAAAGTTACACTGAGAACTTTGAAGTGCTAATCATCTGTTTTCACCTCTGCAAAAGTAGTCTAGTCATATTTCACCTCATACCTTGTAGCTCAAAAACAGCTTGTGAGGAGTTTATGAGCTGACACCAAACATGATACATTTGTTAAATGTATCAAAATTACTTTTAAAATGATGTAGAGTAAGTTAAACTAATCTTGAACTTCAGATGAACTTCAATAGCATTCTGTTCAATCTGCTGTGCAACGCCGTGTTATTTCTTCACCAGAGCACAGTAGAGTTTACTGAGTAAAGCCATTAACATCACCAAAACAACCAAGGTCTACAAAGCTATAGTCCATTGTTTGATCATCTTAAAACACAAGTAGCAAATGATTCCAGCCACCGATCAGCATCAGAGCTGAAGTTTTTAATAAATTTAGCCAATGAAAAGTCACGGATATGAGTGACGTGTGTGGCTGGATGCAGGGCCTGAATTGCTCAGGGCTCCTGGGCTTTAACTGCCCCTGGATATTATTTAGTTACAACTATATTTAAGAGCTCCACAGAGTCTTATATAAATTTCTGTTTTTAACAACAATCAAACTTAGTGTTGCCTATGCCCAGAGTCGGATTCACTTGATAAGTGACAAAAGTGGCTGCTTAGGACCCCACAGCCACCAGGGGCCCCCTAACAATTTCTGGAATATTACTGTTCCATTATTTTGTCTAAGAGGCTTAAGTAAGATGGAAAAAAGCGACTGCACATTTCTCAAAAAAGAATGTACACATCTGGAGCTGAAAAACAGAAAAGAAAAAGAGACAACGAGGAGAAAAAGCTTAAAGATATAGACATGTTTGTTTTTTTGCACTTTTTTCTGTCATTTGTTTTGGTTTTTAGTTGGACAACAAGAAGTTCTGTTTCACAAAGCACACTTTTCTTCAGTTGTGTGAAACATGAGAGTTGAGCTGCTTATTTTTCCAAGAAGGAAAATCAAATATGTAGAAAGAAAGCATTTATAATGGTAAAACACAGCAAGTCTACAATGCCTCTGTGTTAGTGCTTAATGCACTGGAGTAGGTTAAGTGTGCAGTTGCTATAGTGATGTATCCCGATAAAACGATACATCGTGGCGAGACAGAAAATTCAAGGTTAGATTGAACTAAGTTTAAAGGTTGGATAAGCAAAAAATACTGCGTTGTGAGAAAGACCCCAGGACAGAGAATGCTGAGGTTATCTGTAATTTAAACTGGAACTTATTAGACCTGCAAACAGGCATCCAATTATACAGTTTTACAAATAAGTCATCTGTACATTTGCGTAATGTAGACCATTTTTGGTAGTTATCATTATTAGTGGTCTATAAATTTATAATACTAACAAGCTAACTTGATTTATTATTCTTGTTTATTTATCATTATTTGGTTTAAATATGTTGAGGGGGCCACCAGTACAATCCTTCTTAGCCCCCACCAAAAAGCTAGAGCTGTCCTTGTTAACAACCCTTACTGCCAACAACATGTCTCGTTGTTCAAAATAACCACATTATAGAATGTGTTGCTTTCTTAAAGTGTTGTACCGGTTGGATTTTCAGTGCTGTGCAGGTTGAAGTTAAGGTACATTCACATTATCGGCAAAAAGGCTTTGGCACTTTTCACCCATTCACTTTTAACAAAGTTATTTTGGCCACCCTGTACAGAGATACGCAGTGTGATGCTGCGACACGCTGTGGCCAAAATTAAAATGTATTGAACTTTGACTCATGGTGCACTGTCCTTCAAATGCACAGGCAATGACTCTGGGCTATTTTTTTGTCATATTGTTGCTGTAGAATGTCAACTTTCAATGAAATGAAAATGAAATGATCCATTAAAACATATGTCTTAGATGTTTCGTTGAGTTCCTCTAATGGGTGGTTTGCTGCCTTGAGCAAAAATGTGCACTGTACAGGGTGGTGCACAACTTGTGTTTGCCATGACATTGTGACTGAGGAGAAATCTCCACAGGTGGTCAGTACTGCACCAGAGGGGTGATGAATCATAAAAGAAAAAAATACATAAAGTAAAATCACCTTAAATATAGTCAATATGTCTAATAGTTCTAATTATGGGATTGTTGTAAGAATGTATATAAGATGTAATTGTAACATAGGGGCTGAGGCAGGTTGCAAGCGTGAAGTGACTTTATTAGGGGCATTGTGGTACTTATTGTCGTAGCAGGCAGGGGTCAACATATAGCCAGGCAGGGAAAGATACAGATCCATAATAAAACAAAACAAAGAGAGTAACAGGGGTCAAAACCAGTGAAACACAAATGCAAGAAAGAGGCTTAGAAATCAGGTATTGAACACAGACTTCCGTGTTCTCTGACTTCACAGAGATTGAGTGGGGGGGTGGTGGGGGGTAGTGGTGTGACACTAATATTATTCAATTCGTTCAGTATTATATAATCTAGATGAAAATGCTGTTAGATAAAAATACAATTTCTGCTATTTTTGCTGATTTGTCACATTTAAATGTTTCAGGTCATCCAACTAATTTTAATATTGATAAAGACAACAAAAGTAAACATAAAATGCAGCTTTTAAATGATGATTTCATTTACTGAAGATAAGTATTTATTCAAAACCTATATCACCCATGTGAAAAAGTAAATGCCCCCTAAACCTAATATCTAGTTGTGCCACCCTTGGCAGTAACAAGTGCAGTCAAGCGTTTACGACAACTTTAATGAGTCCTTTACATGGCTGTGGATGAATTTTGGCCTACGTTGGAAGGTTTTCGAGCATGAACTGCTCGTTTAAGGTCTTGCCACAGCATCTCAATGGGACTCAAGTCAGGACGTTGACTCGGCCACTCCAAAATCTTTATTTTGTTTCTTTTGAGCCATTCAGAGGTCATGAACTGACAGGCGGACATTCTCCTTCAGGATTTCATGACAGAGAGCAGAATTCATGGTTCCATCAATTATGACAAGTCATCCAGAAGCACAGCAGCCCCAGACCATCATCCTACCACCACCATGTTTGACTGTTAGTATAATGTTCTTATGGTGGAATGCAGTGTTAGCTTTATACAAGAAATGGACTTTTTGAAATGTCTTCCAAGAAGTCCCACTTTTGACTCATCAGTCCACTGAATATTACCCCAAAAGTCTTGGGGTCATCTAAATGTTTTCCAAATGCAAGTGAGCCTTTGAGTTCTTTTTTGGTCAGCAGTGATTTGCACCTTGCAACTTTCCCATGAATTTTTTCTCAGTGTCTATCTTATTGTGGAATTGTGTACATTTACCTTAAGGGAGGCAAGTAAGGCCTGTAGTTCTTTAGATGTTCATCTGGGTTCTTTTGTGACCTCCTGGATGAGTAGTTGATGGGCTCTTATTCACCACTGTTTCAAATTTTCTTCATTTGTGGATAATGGCTCTGACTGTGATTCACTGGAGTCCCAGAGCCTTAGCAATGGACCCTTTCCAGATTTCAACAGCTTTGTTTCGTATCTATATTTGAATCTCTTCAGGACATGGCATCATGTGCTGCTTTTTGAGACCTTCTAGTCTGCTTCACATTGCCAGACAGGTTTTATTTAAGTGATGTTTAGATTCAACAGGTCTGGCAGTAATCATGCCTGGGTGTGGCAGTGAAATTGAACCCAACAGTCAACTGAATTTGGTTAACTGGTTGATTAAGTAGCTGAGGGGGCAATTACTTTTTCATAGGGTCAGGCAGGGCTGAATGGCATTTTTCCTTCGATAAATAAAAGCATCATTTAAAAACAGCAGTTTGGGGTTGGGTTTACTTGGGTTATCTTTGTCTAATATTAAGAAGTTTGATGATCTGAAGCATTCAAGTATGGCAAATATGCCAAAAACAAAAGAAACTGGGAAGGGGCAAATACTTTTTCACAGCAGTGTAGATTATTAACACAACTGACTCTGTCCAAGACTTAAGGAGCATGTGAATGGGGAATTAGGTGGATCTCATCAGAGCTACAATAACAACTCTGCAGAAGAATCACCAGGAGCAAAATAAATGAAGAGTCAGTTGGTGCACTATTGCAGCAGACACATTTAGCCAGACTTGTTTTTTCTGTGTTAACAGACATTCTACTGTATTTCTTGGAACAGAAAAAAAAAAAGATTTTTATTTTTACAAAATTGGTGCTTTTAGTTTGTAGTGTCTGTTAGCAATGTTATAACATATCTACACAGTAGCATAAACTGTCATAGGGGAATGGGTTTCACAACCCATGTGTGGACATTTCCAAGGAGGGGAACCCAGAGGTAGGAAAGAAAAATTAAAGAAATGATAAATTGTGATAATTGTAATGACTCATTCTGTACAGATTATCACCACTTTTGTCATTACAGTATTATTTCACCCAACTTCTTTTTCTTTCACAGTGGACTATTCTCAAAAGTATTAACTCTATGTACTACAAAACAAAGCTGTGTATTTCTTTAGTGTAGATTTCTTAGAAGAGCTTGTAAAAAAGTGAGATTTCTGGATGCTGTTAGCAGCCTCTCTGTCACTGGAGTACATTCTGCCTTCATTAGAGTAGGCCTGGCAGATAAACAGGCTAACAGGCTCATCCATGCCAATCTAAGAATATATTACCTGAATGGCTTTTATAAGTTTCAAATGTCTGTGTTTCGCAAGAGCTAATAATAAATAATAAATAATGCAGTAAATAGATGCAATAAATTGCACTCGGTGTTAACATAACATAAGGAATTCTAGTGGACATTAACCTTTTGCTAGCAGTAGTAATTGAACAAAAACAAAGGACATTTACAAAGTAATTGCAAAGTTTCTGCATTAAGAATTGTATCACAATGACTCTGCATAGAGATGATGCTGCTGTTTTCCATTTCTAACAGCTAACTGAAACTTTACTAATTCTACAGCTCACATTTACAGTCAGTGACATATCTCAGCCTTTCAGAAGACCTAATTTTTCCTCACAAAATTGGTCCCACCCTTGTGGGATCAAAAATGTGTTTAGTTGATTTCTCTGTCACTAATTATGTTGGTGGTTAATCAGATTGACCACCAACATAATTAGTGACAGAGGAATCAACCAATTGACAATGTAGCTTGGCTGTATTAACCTAGATATCAGAGAGAAAGAAATTCTGATGTCACAATGAAATAAGGATACTACAAATGATGTATTTTGTATACATTTTTGTTCTTAGAAATCTTTAGGCCTTCTCTGAAGGCCCAAAAGTCCTGAAGGCTCCCCTCTATTTTTTTGGCAGAGAAATTGTATCAAAAGCATTGTTCCATAGTTTTGCAACAAAGATTAAAGGTTGAAGATAAACATACATTAAACAGCCCATAGCCATCATGTGTAAATATTTCATGAGGGACATAAAATATTGTAGTCATTTAAAAGATTAGAGCAAGTTCCATCTTCCTCATTCTGTCATTTGATACTTAACAACCTGCTATTTCAGGCCCTTAGGCACAAACCTTTGAAATTCAAGGCATTTATCATGACTTTCAACACATATTTGCTCCATTACGGTGGGTGATAAGACTGCTAAAATGTGCTGATTGTGATTTCAAGCGTTGTCAACATTTAAATATTTATCTCCCAGTGTTTACCCATCCGAGTCATTCTTTCTGCATTTGGCGTGCAGCTTCCTGATAAAATATCTCAGATGAGAAGAGATCTTTTTTATTTGGTCATCTTGAAACAATTTATTGTCTCCTTATTTATATTCCTGACGAAGAACATGGCTGCCTTTCTTTGTCATTGATTTCTGGTGACGGTAGATAAACTAGATATTAAACTGCGTCAAGTTCACCTCTGGATGCGCTTCCTTTTCAATTCTCCTGAACAGCTGTGCTGCGGCAGAGGCAGGCGCACATGGCATGAGTGTGAACGCTCACCTCAGACTGAATGAAACATGACCAGAACCATGTTTATGCTCAGGGTTTGATGTGTGGCATTCACTGTGACAGACTACTTACTTCCTTTGCAGGCATGGCCTTGAATTCCACTTGCTTTGAATCAACTCAATAACACAGCGTGCTCAGACAGCCTGTCTCATTGCCTATGCTGAGCCCAAGCCAGGGGTCAGGGTTCAAGCTCATTCGCTGGTGTAGCATTGGCATTTTCCTGCAGACGCCACACGCCTGCCTGCTGTTTGCCTAATGCAATTCCAGTCTGAACTAATCTTCTCAAAGGCCACCGAAATGCCCTTGCTCACTGATGCCTCAGACCAACAAACTTCTCCTGGTGGTGCAGCTTTCGTCTCTAGAGTCTCTAGAAACAACATGAGCAAGAAGTGCAAACAGTCTCTGGCTATCGATCACAAAGTTACTTCCAATAACTGTGCTTCTATATGTTTTTATAGGACAGTTCACACATTTGACCTCTAGGTGCTCATTATTCTACCCTGCGACTCATCACAGTATCAACAGGGGAAGAGGGACTAAACCAAGCCTGACCTCATTGATACACCAAACGCTAATGTCACACTATTAGCCCGACTCCATGCATGGATGGAAATGAACACATCTGCTCCCAAACAGAGCCCACAGAGCGTGGGCCGAGATAATTGCACGGACTAATACCAGAGTCATCACCACAGGACAATGAGTGCCACGTAGGTAATTACCAGAACCACAGTCAATAAGCCAATAAAGCAGTTACTGCTGAAATCCTCCCTTTATCCCTTTATAGAGAAATGAGCTTTCACACTGTGTTGATGCGAATTAGAAGGTCAAATTAGGCCTTAGAGTCATTCAGTATTTATTAGGAAGCTTATGGTGAAACGAAATGACCACTACTTTTGGCTGACTCCAACCTCACTGGGCAATTAGAACTACAATTATGCTACTGTTCAAAAGTTTGAAATCAATGTTTTTAATGCTATAAGACTAATTTGCTTGCAGAAAAATGTACCAAACAACCCAGTATGTTAGTCCAGTGCAACTTCACCTGTTTCAAATACTGTAAATAATGATTTTAAATGAATCTATAAAGACTGAGGAAGCTGTATAGCATCAAGAATTAAGTTCTTAGTGAAATTTATATCCAGAACTCCTCATTTTTCGAAAGTGCCTTGCAAAAATCTTAGTTAAATGATCTCATAACAAGCAATAAAACTTTGATTTTTTTCTTTGATAAGATTACTTGTCAAATAAAGCACTGTGAGCATAAGATTAATTTGTTTGTTTTAAGAATAGTTACCTTTATCAGTCTCACTTAGAAATTGAAGAAAAATTGGAAAAAAGCCAACAGAGTAAGCAAAATTTGCTTCATAATATTTCTTGAAATAAGGAATAATATTTAATTCTTCACATCAACCTCACTCCTGGACACTGGATGAGTCTCTGTATTTTTCTGCGCATGGAAACCTGGAAATTTTGATGCTTATATCATGATTAAAATACTCTATTTAAACATTTTATTACTAGTTTTAGGATATATAAAAACTTTTAAAAAAAATCTGCCAGGAACACTTGAATGCTACATCATTCATTCATTCTTTACTCCTGACCAATCACAGGGCTACATGTGTCTGCAAAATGACTCGACTTATGTACTTATTCTGCTGCTTTCAGGTGCCTATGTTTTGACGTTCCAGTCCTTCCTTCCCACCACCAGTTGAGTCACTTTCTTGTTGTCCGGATGGTAGGCTCCGCCCCTGCTGTCTCTATCCAGATCCAGGATCAGCGAGGATCTTGACATTCCAAGAGCTGGACCGAGGACGGGGCCTACACCAAAGACTCTTTAATTTCTCCTGAATTGTTATCTTTTGTAAAATTCCATTGAGGATATAAAAAGGTCCTCCTTCTTTCTTGCCTCCTGAGTCTTTCTGGCAGAATTAGGGTGAAGTGAAGAACTAGATATTACACCACTGGCAGATTTATTTATTTATTTGTCTGTTTGTTTGTTTGCTTGTTTGTTTATTGAATTTGCTTGGCATAAGCATTTACATCCCAATTTTCAAAAAATGTAGTAAATCTCAGATATCAATAACCTGAGAAAAAATATAGTTAAAACAGTTACAGTATATTTATTATCAATTATATATTTTCCTGTTGTTTCTGAAATAACTGAAATATTGAATAAAACACTTACAAAGACTTACAAAAATGTGGTGACTATATATCCACCTACATTATATACTGTACAAGCTATTATTGTATATAAAATAACAAAAATCATTAACATGGCAAGTGCTTCCAAATGTTTGAACAGCAGAGTAGCTTAGACAACATCTGCTGAGACAGTGCAGGAAGGTCAACAAAATACTATATTGCTTTGTGCACTTACCATCCACTTTATTAGAAGTCCCTACCTTGTATTTCCACTCAGTGGCCACTTTATGAGGTCCGCCTACTATACTGGTCCACTATATAAGTGTACAATTACACCCTGTAGATAGACAGATGTACTTTATTGATTTGCAAGAAGAAATGTGGTTGTGAGCCCATCTGTTCTCATGCACAATTTGTCAGCCGCCGTTTACCCCATTCATCACTGGCCAGCTTCTGACCACAGGACCATTGTTGACTAGATATTATATGGGTGGTGGACCGTTCCCAGCGCCGCAGTGACACTGACATAGTAGCAGCGGGATGGCCCAGCAACAGATGGGCTACAGAGACTGTACACCAGCAGGATGGAGATACACAGAAGGTGTTTTTAATAAAGTGGTCAGTGAGTGCAATTTCAAAGGTCCACCTGAAATGAGTGCAATCATTGTCAAAAGCCCTATTCAAGTTGGATTACATTTACCTGGGGAGGTGCTGTAATTTGAGTGATTACCGATGAGATCCATGATTTTCATCCAGTACGAATCTGCAATATCTGTAGTCTGCTTAGTAATAATTCTGGAGTGAATTACCTCCTATAATTCGCTGAACTCAGAGCTTTCTCAGGAATAGTTGATGGCTCCAATCAACATCACAGTACTGTGATAACAAAACTGGGTTATAGAAAATGCTGCCTCCATTTTTTCTTTTATCTTTTTTTGTGACCTGAAGACAGGGCTAACAGCTAAAATGGAGCTTGATTTGACCAAATTTATCAACCTTCAAGTTCAAGACTATTGAAATCCACAACAATTCAATATATATTCCCTCCTGTGAAGATTATTCACCATCATTTCAAATTACCATTAATAACGGGAGTCACCCAACACTGAAATGAGGTGCAAAAACTCACTGAGTTTTGGATTTCTGCATTTTTTTTTGTCACAACATTTGCCATTTTACCACACAACATGTTGCTACTGTTCAGAAGTGTGGCGCATAATGCCGAGATAAATGTTTGCACAATGATGTTTTGATCTGGACTGTCTGGGGAAATTACTTAGATCCTTTATCCCAAATGAATCAGCCAGTCAAATCAAGCACAAATAACATTTCCAGGCCTTCTCTGGTGAAACTAATCCAGCTCAAATAGGGCTAAATATGCAATTTCAACAAATAGAGTTCAAATGGCATGTGACACACAGGCACAAGAAAGGTTGAGTACCGAACTTGGTAGTTTTAAGAGTACTGACCGAATTATGTCAGTACTACCAAGTACCAATTCACGTTAAATCAATCAATGCCAAATTTCAGTTTACAGTCAGAGCAATAATGAGCTGAAAGCAGTCAAAAAATGTGGTCACACTTTTCAAAATGCAGACAATGGGCCTCATTCACCCATATCTTCTACCAGCTTTTCTTAAATTTGTTCTTGAGAAAGGTCTCAAGAAAAAGTCTACATCAGACTCATGACGTGTTCTTAAACCACAGAATTGTTCACACCTTTGTGCTCTTCAATGTGTAGATTCTGTTCTTGCCTAAGAACAAATTCCAAATAAGAAAACACTGGTGAATGTCAGAATCTTGGGGTTTTAGCGGGTTTTAAGAAGAAATTTCTTCTTAAGAACGGTTGGTGAATGAGGTCCAAAGCTCTCTGCATTTTTTGTAATGTGAAATTCAAAGCTGGCCATGGCAATACATCTAAGGGAATAAGGAAACACCTGGTCAAACACCAAGTATATCTAAAACATAAAGACTATACTGTATTTGATAGCCTAAGAGCCAAGTCCCCTGCAGCAGCTGCAGCTAATGTTAGAGAAGGGTTTTATTTTGTGTAGTGTGTAAAATGTTTTAAATAAATAACAAAATGTTAAAACTGAAAAGTTTAGACTTATTTTTTACAACTGGAATTACATTTTTTGTTATTTCAGAGAGAGTAAACTACTGAAACAAGGTACCATTGGGTACCAGTACTGAATTCCAGGTACCAGTACAGGTAACAGTTCAAAGTGGCACAAGTAGTCTAGAGGCTGCCTAGAGCAACAGCCATGTTAAAAGTTTGATTTTCCCATAGACTATGGACAGTAGTACAGTCCTTTTGACCCTCATGGTGACCCCACCTGAGGCCCTCTCCCTCAGGCTATATTTAAGGCTCTATCTGTCTCTGTTTCCTTTTTAACAGCCTGCACGTGAGATAAAGCCCACGCTCATAACCTCATGTTTTCGACATATTGTGTTACCATGGTGATCGTATTGATTGAAGCGAGGCCTCTGCTGCCGAAAGCTGAGAGGTGTCATTTAAGCCAATAATGCTGAGGACTGTCGGCTTGAAATAACAAAGAGGGAGCCGGCCTTATCAGCTCTGCGCTGTCTGCGGGACGGATCCAGCCTATTGAAAGGACGAGCTGCCACGTAGGCTGTTCCAAATGATAGCCCAGTTCAGGCGCTGATGTTTTTCCATCTCTGCAGGAAAATGAACAGCCTATTCTCACTCTGTAATTTGGCTGTCATCATCATGCTTGCCCCCTCATTACTCACATCGTGAATGCTACATGGATTAGTCGATAGCTGTGGATCAGTGTATCATCCGCAACACATATTATTGAGCTCTCTGAATAGGCAAAGCCACTGCAGGATCACATAACTCGTCCTAATAAGAATGCACCTTTGAAATTTGTGGTTCCATAACGTTAATTCTGTAATGTTGATCCATGAGGTGCTCAATTTCACATCAGGAAAAAAGCTGAATGACCGAATGACTGCTTTGAGTTGCCTGAGATCAATAGCCATGTCAGATGATGGCTTCAAGTCACCTGATGAACTGAACTGGACAGATCTATAGTGGACTCAGAGGAGGACCAATGCAATCCCCAGAGATCATTCAGCATTGTGATCGCTGTCCATTACCCTCCACTCAATCAGGACAAGATCAATATAGGTGGCCTATATTATTAGAGGTGCAGAGTAACTGTAAAGCTGTTTGAGATCAGATCTGCAGTACTGTGCAGTACTGCACTATCAAAGTTGGTCTCTTTAAAAGTTTAATTAAACCGGAGCACGCTAGAGAGGAGCTCTGACAACTTTAGTTTATGTAAACAGCAAATGGAGCTGAGCTCCAGAACTATAATTTGAAGAAAATGTAAACTAATGTAAAATAAAATCTTTGTGATTTCTGTTTGATTATCTGAAGTAATAAACAGAGCTAACAGTAAACAGTTTTCTGATGATATCCCCTACCAAAGTTGGTCAGTTTTTTGTCACTGCATGTGGTGGTGCATTAGGTGGCACACTTTCCTAGCTTCGCTATGCCGATATTCATAATCATTTAAATATGTATAAAATCCTTCCTGCTGTTTCATCATGTTTCAATTAAAATACCTAATGCAGTGGTCTTCAACCCTGGTACTGGAGAGCTTTCCTGCAGAGTTTAGTTCCAACCTGTATCAAGTAAGCTCCTCCATCCCTTACTTAACTCTAATCTTATCCAGCCAATCATGGACTTGGTAAGAGGTTGATTAGCTGGAGCAGGTGTGGCAAATTGTGGTTGAAACTATTTCTGTTAAGTCAAGTAGGAAGGCTAGTTTACATGACACTTAACAATTGACAGGATGGGTTCCTGATGTCAGATGGGTTACAAGTGATATTAGAACAAAACCTTGTATCTCCAAAAAGGTAACTTTACAGTACAAGGAAAAACGTCCTTAATTTTTAATGTAAGTAAATGGAGAAACAATTTTTTTCCAAGAAATTTGAACCATTTTTGTTGGTCCATTCATCATGAAATTTTGACACCAAATGATGTCAAACAATGAAAAATGACAAAAACGGAGATATAAGGTTTTGTCCCGACAGCAATGATCTAAATCGCATCATATGTCCAAAAAGGTAACTTCACAGGAGAAGAAAAAACATACTTTACTTTTAATGTAAGACAATGTAAACAGACCTTTTTACTAATTTTGGTCCATTTCTTTTGGTCCATTCATCATGAAATTTACACACAATGTAAAAGGAAAGAAATTAAGTTACAAAAAATTATGCCAAAAACTGAAAAGCGACAAAAAATGGAGATAAAAGGTCTTGTTCCGACAGCAGCAATATACTAGTATAGTTAAGATGTGCAAGACCTAGTAGACCACAAAACTCTCACCATCAGATAAATAGCACTTAAAGTTATCATCTTTGAGAAAAAATCAAGCTCCATTCTTGGTTTAAATCTGAAAAAGTCCACAGGTGTTTCTTATGGAGATTAATATCATTAGAAAGTTGAATTAAAATGGAAAAATCTTAATTTGAATCTCATTATTTTGAATCTGTTCAATGCCTTCTGAAATGAAACTCTGAACCTAGCCTTATTTTAAGGTTTGTAAGACAGCAATATAAAATGTGAAACTGAGTTTTAAGGTTGATGATGTACAACAAATGTCTGAAATTTCACATTTTTATATTCACTATTAAAATAACATCCAGTGCAGATGAACAGTGAATCTTCTCCCCACACCCCTGTCCTACCTTGTACCAACAATTACTGGTCATTACTCACTGTAGCCCATCTGTTGCTGCAGTTTATCAACCCCACCCTACCACAGGACCACCACTGGCCAGATATTATTTGGGTGATTTGAGCAGCAGTGGCACTGAAATAGAAGTAGTATGAGTGTATTAGGTGTTAAAATACATCGCTTTACTGGCTGCTCCACACCACTTTTGTTATAAAACAAATGTTATTACGTGACACTGAAGAGATTCGCTGTTCAGCTCTTTTGCCTGCAACACAGCCAGATGTTATTTTGAAAGTAAATCTAAAAATGTTAATTAATTTAAATTTGAATTTGAATTTAAAATGTGAATAAAGAAAAAATGAATGCTTTTTAAAAATTGAATTTCAGATGTTCAATTGTACATCAACTCTAAAATTCGATTTCAGATTTTATATTGCTCTCTTACCAATCTTAAATTCAAATTTGAGTTCAGAATTCAATTTCAGATGATACAGATTCAAATTAATGACATTCACATTCATGTCATTTTTGCATTTACATTTTAATGGCTTGAATCTATCTCCACAGGTTCTGTCCATCCTTCCACTATGATTGTGATTTTCAGGTTTTTTTCAGATTCTAATTATTGTACATTATGGCTGTTTTGACTGAAAATTAAATAAATGAAGGGTATTCTGTGACATCAGCACAATGCTGTTTCTCAAGATGAGCTTTTAAGTCTTTCAGCATCCAAATGTCACATATACAAATTCTGCTCCAGAGACCACAGAAGATCATTTTTAAAAGTTTTTAAAGCTACTGGTGGACACGCTTGACAGAATTAAAGTCCCATTGAATCTAATGAGGAAGTGTAGCACAATTCATTTAGAGTCACTACACCGATCAGGCATAACATTATGACCACCTCCTTGTTTCTACGCTCACTGTCCATTTTATCAGCTCCACTTACTATATAGGTGCACTTTGTAGTTCTACAGTTACAGACTGTAGTCCATCTGTTTCTCTGCAAACTTTGTTAGCCCCCTTTTACCCTGTTCTTCAGTGGTCAGGACCCGCATGGACCCTCACAGAAGAGGTACTATTTGGGTGGTGGATCATTCTCAGCACTGCAGTAACACTGACGTGGTGGTGGTGTGTTAGTGTGTGTTGTGCTGGTACAAGTGGATCAGACACGGCAGTGCTGCTGGAGTTTTTAAACACTGTGTCCACTCACTGTCCACTCAATTAGATGCACCTGCGTTGTTGGTCCTCCCTGTAGATGTAAAGCCAGAGACGATGGCTCATCTCTTGCTGTACAATATGAGCTAATCGTCCTCTAGTCCTTCATTGGTGGTCACAGGACGCTGCCCACAGGACGCTGTTGGCTGGATATTTTTGGTTGGTGGACTATTCCCAGTCCAGCAGTGACACTGAGGTGTTTAAAAACTCCAGTAGCACTGCTGTGTCTGATATGTAATCGGTGTATATAATGTTAAGCTTCCAGTTCAAAATGCTACACTTCCAGGCTGGACTGTAGACAAACAAAGGCTGGTTCTCAACAAAAGTGACAAAGTAGCTTGATTACGAGACAAAAAACATCACACCTGCTCAATCTAAAAGTATAATCTGATAATCTAATAATAAGTATAATTTAATTTAATAATCTAATACTTTTCACAAGCATACAAAATAAATGTCATCTGAAATAAATAATGCACTCTAAATGCAGGATTTTTGATGAAAACTGAGTTTTGTGCTACAGATCCTCATTAGGTTTAATGGGATTTTTTGCTTACATTTTAAAAAAAAAATTCCAACCACGCCACACTTGCTACAGTACAATGCATTTGTGGGCGGATCATGGACAGATCAACTGTGAATACACCTCAGTGCTCATCTATGTACCCTCCCTGCCAAGCAGAAGTGGGTAGGAGCTATGCTAATTCATTCAGCTCCATTAGAAGCGCATTTCATTTGTCCCGCTGTTGGGGTCTGTGCTCTGGATGTGGTGCTGAGCAGAGTCACCTCTTCATTTATTTTCATTAAAGTGCACTGGAGGAGAAGATGTGGGCTACCTGTAGGGAAGGTAAATGTGTTTAAAGTGCACCACCATCTTTGCAAAGCAGGTGTTTAGAGTTATCTAAAACGATTATCTAAAAATGGACAAAAGTACATCACATATTTGAAAACATACAGTCATACAGTGTCAGAAAAATGACTTGAATCAAGTGTGATGATTTAGGCATACAGTTTTGCAGGATTCTAAACTGGGAGTTATAAGCTTCTGTTGCTTGTCAGCTACATTAGTCTTGTTTTTCCATTGTAAAACTAAAGAAGATCTTTAGACACCAGTCAGGTCGTGTCTGATTGATAACCTTTGGAGTAAGGGCAAAATCATGTATTTACATTTTTGACTGAACCACTGCTTTAAAGGGGAAATCCACCTATTTTCAAATTTTCAGTACTGTCAAATCTTTGAATCAGATTTAGAATTAATTAATTTTTTTCCAGGTATGTTACACATATAAGGAATCTGATGTGTGGAGACATGTATGACATGTACAAACCCCATTTCCAAAAAAGTTGTGTAATGATTTAAAAAAACGTGGTTAATTGGCAACAAGACAGTTACATGATTTAGTATTAAAAAACTCATCCTGGATAGGCTGAGGGGCTCACCATTCTGTGAACGACTATGTGGGCAAATAGTGCAATGATTCAAGAATAATGTTTTTCAACGTAAAATAGCAAAAACCTGATGATTTCATCATCTACGGTACATAACATCATTAAAAGATTCAGAGAATCCAGAGAAATCTCTGCTTGCAAGGGACAAGACACAAACCAATAATGGATGGCCGTAATCTTTAGGCCCTCGGGTGACACTGCATTAAAAACAGAAAATCACTCAATGGGCTCAGGAACACTTCTGAAAACCACTTCTGTGACCACTGTTCATCTCTGCATCCACAAATGTAAGTAAAAACTCTACCATGCAAAGATGAAACTACATAAAACAGGACCCAGAAACGCCTCCACCTTCTCTGGGCCTGAGCTCATTTAAGATGGACTGAGGCAAAGAGGGAAAGTGTCCTGTGGTCCAATGATCAAAATTTGAAATTCTTTTTTGGAAATCATGAACACTGCATCCTCTGGGCTAAAGACCACCCAGCTTGTTACCAGCACACAGTTTAAAAGCCAGCAACTGTGGTAGTATAGGGGTGAATTTGTGCACATGACATGGTTGACTTGCACATCTGTGAAGGCACCATTAATGCGAAACAATATATATGGAGCAGCATGTGCTGCCATTTTTCAGGGAAGGCCTTGCTTATTTTAGCTAGACAATGTCAAACTACATTCTGCATGTATTACAACAGCATGGCTCTGTAGTGAAAAAGTCTGAGTGCTAAATCTGTGTCTGAACCTGCCTGTAATCCAACAGGAATCCACCTGTAACAACTTTTCAACATGGAGAAGGAGCAGAGTGAATCTTTCTGACCAGTGTTACGGGTGGGAAGTTCAACACAGCATTACACATCACACTAAATGGATAGACCAAAGAAACTAGCACTTGTTGCACTTCTTTTTGGAGGACAGACGTTTTAGCAAACTTTAGTGATAGAGATGTGCAGGACTGTAGCTTTACATGCCAGTGAATTAATTTTTATCTTTGAGCTGAGCATTTTTTAATGCAAATACAAATGCAAGCAAAACTGTTTTAGCTGCAGTTTGCTCTCTGATATAATTTTACCCACGCTCTTTTTTGATGAAAAGTGACACATGACAAGTAGAGCTTTTCTGTTGAAGTTCAAAAATCCAGTGAGTAGAAAGAGTTTTCTTTTGAAATGCAGTGAGTAAAAGTAGAAAGTATAAAGTGACAGGAATACTCAAGTAAATTACAGACGCATGAAAATATACTCTGGTCCAAACTGACCTGGAAACCTACTTGTGAATTTTTATACATAAACATTGATGATGATAAAATAATGGTAAATCTGAACAAAAAAAATCATTTGGGGGCTACTTGTTAATGTTTAAGACTTAAAATATCTCAAATTGATCATATAAAAAAAAAAAGAGTCAGGCATCAGGCGATGCTTTTGTAATCATTTTGTGTAATAACTCTCCATGCCCTTTTAGAAGCATGAAACTCTTCAGACATCTGGTTCCTATCACCACCACTGTAAACAATTCTGACTTGGTTAGCTTCTCTAGAATGGAGCATTTTACATCAAACCACTCAGAATGACTTTGTTTATATCTAAATGATTTAATTTTGCAGAAATTCTGCATAATCAGTGGAATTCCCCTTTAAATATACTTTAAATGTTTTAAGTCCTGTATGAACGCGTGGGGAAGGATGACAGTAAACTACTGCTGAAGCACTGTGTCTAAACAAAGGTACATTTATAGAAAAAAAGATATCTATATAAACGCTAATTTATTAAGAGCTGAAGCATATTATTCCTGACCTAATTTACTGCATTTAAATTTATGCTTTAAATACTCCACTTTACCTTACATTTGTTTTTTATATTCTAAAGGGATTACATGTTTTAAAGCTGGGCAGAGTACAGAGAGGGAGCACTAAGAGTGGTTCAGAAAAGCAGCAGTGTTCTGCCTGACTAAGTTGCAAAGTTAAACTCTTGATGCACTGACTCGAGGCTACGTCAAGGATTATGCAGACATTTAGCAAAAACGGCACTGAGTAAACCCTACGGAGGTCCATTCCCTGCTATCAGGATTACAGGACTCACAGCTACAGTTGTTTTCATTAATGTGTGACATACACCCAAGTCTGTACAAGGGAATGTTCAAAGGCCTGAGACAACAGAGAGAATTAGTGTTTAATCTCTGTGGCCCACATTTTAATAAGACCTCCTATTTGGACTAGAAAAAAAAAAGAACAAGAAAAAGAGGAAGAAAAAAGTCCCTGAAAAAATGCAATGAGACTATTTGCTTTAATCACAGCTTGAATGGTAAAAGACAATGAAGCACTATCAAACTTAATGGAGAATGAATTACCTTTTAGCTTTAATGTTCTTTTTCTAGACCACTCGATTTAATACCTTGCATGAAGGTTGTTTGCGTCTCCTCCCACACATGCACCCTGCAGGACAACATAATGTTAATGACCAGGTTACTGTTCAAAAGCATGACATTTCATTAAAAAAGGTGAATTTAGTCTTGCCTTTCCCTTAAAGAACTTCATCTACCTTACAGTGGAACTTCTAATGAACGTATTTATGAATGTATTTCATTTGTACATATTGTGCTGCCAAAAGAACAAACTTTCCCAGAGTAGCACGGCCTAGTATGATGGACAGTTGGTCATTAGTGTCTGAAAAGGCAATTTGCTGTAGAAATAGCTGGAGGGTAATTTCACTTCAGGTCTACAGAAGTATAGTCTAATCAGCACTGTCATTTTTCTCTAACAAATCAGCAAAGAAAAAACCACACAAACTCATATTATTCTGGAAAAAAAAATAAGGCCATAAACACAGAGAGGGGTATTTGTCTGTCTACAATGTCATTCCCTTTTAATAAAAAACAACCTATCAAACCACAAGAAGAAGATAAAAACCACAATCATTTACAAAGTTTCCTTTGTAAGCCAATTAAAAGATTGTAGACATAAATGGGCAAATGTCTTTATTGCTCAGCATTAGTACGTGTTTGTTTGGGATGCTGATGCTGACAGAGAAATTGGATTGTTTGTTATCTGAAAACAACAAGCAATTACATGCCTTTGCTGTAAAAGAACGATTCGGCCCTACGCCATCCGGCATCACCAGGAATTGATTTTCCAAATCAATTAATTTGGGGGAGAAAAAAAGACAGTAGGGACAAAATTGAGCGCAGCACAGCTCCTGGACACAATCTACAGATGATTAGTGCTAAACGAAGCCATGCGCTCTGTAGGGATTCGAAAGAGCTGAAATAAGAGCTATTGTAACCCAGGCTGCCTGTAAATTTACAGAAAGGGAGCTGGCGAGCAAGATCCTTCTCTCTCACTCTTTCTATTTATCTCTCTCCATCTCTCTCTCCATACATCACTGTCAACACTAACCTCACCACAAACCTCACCATCGCTGTCAATGTCATTGGCAATGTCACTGCAACTCACTGTTGGAAGCCTATTTTTAATGGTTCGCCGACAGAGAGAAAACTTGACATGTCTGCATCAAACAACTGGCAAATGTTCTCCATGGACTATGTTTTTTTTTGACAAATCATCATAAACTTCAGCAGCAAACAGTGACTGTTAAAACTAGGCCTTCAGTTTGGGCTGCAGATGTCAAAACTAAGCCAGAAAATATGAGAAAATAACACCTGTAATGCTAATTTCTGCTAGCGTTCTTCTAGTAAAATACTAGTGCTAAGCTAACAGTTCTGCACATGAATATTTTTAACCGTTCTAGATTAAACACAGACATTTGAAAGCATGTAAAAGAGATTCTGTGTTTTATTTGAAGATATTAATAAAGACTAGCACATATTTTAACTCATATGTAGCAGTATAGCAGAGGGCTGGTGTGGAGCCATTGCCACTGTTTTCCATTTCTAACAACTGACTAAAAAAACACACTGGTCAGACTGCTTACATTTCCAGTCAATGATGTATAAACCTTCCAGCTGGGTCGTTTTCTACTGGGCATTTCAAAAATGTAACCCTTTTTGTGTCCAACCAAAGCCTAACAGTGAAATAAAAGCATTATAACAATACTTGTAGAGTTTAAGAAGCATGATGATTGTACTAAACAAAATGAAATAAAATTTGTAAACATATTATTTAGAGCTCAGAAGGCAGGGCTATCCCACTAGCTGTGTGTTTATGTTTTGACAGAGAGAATATGTATATATGTATGTATATATATATATATATATATATATATATATATATATATATATATAATCAGGCATAACATTATGACCACCTCCTTGTTTCTACGCTCATTGTCCATTTTATCAGCTCCACTTACTATATAGGAGCACTTTGTAGTTCCACAATTACAGACTGTAGTCCATCTGTTTCTCTGCATACTTTGTTAGCCCCCTTTTACCCTGTTCTTCAGTGGTCAGGACCCCATGGACCCTCACAGAGCAGGTACTATTTGGGTGGTGGATCATTCTCAGCACTGCAGTGACACTGATGTGGTGGTGGTGTGTTAGTGTGTGTTGTGCTGGTACAAGTGGATCAGACACTGGATTTTTAAACACTGTGTCCACTCACTGTCCACTCTATAAGACACTCCTACTTTGTCTGTCCACCTTGTAGATGTAAATTAATAATATTATGCCTGATCGGTGTGTGTATACATATATATATAGCTTTTAGTCACATAACGTGTTCTAAATGTCATTGTTTGGTTGTTTGCTAGTTTAAGTTAAGTTGAAAAAGTGCCGTGAGTTGTGTTTGGCTTTTGGTGATCCTCCCCTCATTTCCGCTCATTGGTTAGGCTTTTCTTTCTGCTGTTTAAAGAGCTTTTTTCCTCAAGAAAGTCTGGATCTTTTTCAAAATGAAAGACTTTACTGCTCACTTTAGTTTATATGTATAAGTCCTTCATTTTGACTTGAAACACCTTAATAAGTTAATAAGTTTTTTTCTTCCTCACACTTCATCAGGTGTCTCTTCTGATCAGATGTAAATTTCTATTCCTCCGAGGCACTCTCTCAATCAGCAGCTTCTTTTCTGCTTTTGTGTATCTGATTCAAATCTTTAGATGGAGTTAAAGTCATTAACCTTGTTGCGTCTTGTTAAGGATTGAGGGGTGCTTGCTTCTCATCAAGAGATTAGCAAATGCAACATCAGTTGATGCAGTGAAGGAGAGTTTGTTTAATAACTTGTTTGCAAGCAATTATGTAAAAGAAGAAGAAGTGCAGTCTGCGACAGTAAACTCTGCATCAAAATTCAGCTCCTGTGAAATGATTAAATCTGGAGCACGGCCACGAATGTGAGTCGGTCCATCAGTCGCTTGAGTAAAATCTAGGGAGTGCACAAGCTGCATAAATTTGCAGTCTGATTCATTATCAACTTGGAAATAAAAATATTCAGTTGAGGGATTTCTGTCGTAATTAGTGAAGACTCAGTAATTGTTGTATTTAGATTGTGTTTAGATAGTCAAAACATGGAAGATACCATTAGCACGCCTGGCTAACCTTTCTATGCAAGAACTAAGGATTTCACTACTCTGTTGTGAAAGAACCGAATGTCAATCTGCCGCATCTTTAGAGTACTGTCAGTTTTCATGGACAACAATTTTCTTGTACTAAGGAAAAAATAGAACACCTGTTAACTGAAAACAGGCCTATAAGAGAAGCCAATAGACAGGTGCTAAATCTAATTTCTGCATGGTATACCCAGCAGTATCCAGACACCCATTCTAATTGATGTCTTCGGCTACTTCAAGGTCCACCCATTGAGTTTAGCTGCATAAACACGGTTTGTATACTTTACATATGGAAAAGTAGTGCCAACAGAATGGGATGCTTTGAAGCAGCCACACATGAGCCATGGTGAGCCAAGGTCACCATGCCCGATCCAAGCATATGCTAAAGCGGTCCTCCCCCCAGCACTGAGCTGTGGAGCAGCAGCATTCTGTGGAGTGATCCATCCAATACCTTTGGGATGAGTTGGAGTGTGTGATGCAGAAATTATCACCCAACATCAATACCTGACCTCTCTAATGCTCTTGTGGCTGAATGCAATCAAATCCTTACAGCAATGTTCCAACATCTAGTCAAGCCTTCCCAGAAGAGTGGAGGCTGTTACTGCGGCAAAGGAGGAACAAACTCCCTATTGATACCCTTGATTTCAGAAAAAATGTTGAATGAGCACGTTTCTTCAAACATACCTAGTTGCCTCCTACAGTGGTGCAGCAAGTCTCGAGAGTGCGATTTTTTCATTTAAAGGCTAGAAAATCCTCATTCTGATGTATTTTGAAGGTGGGAGAAACTTATGAAAAACTACAGCGCAGAAATGAAGGTGGATATTTTGATTATTATTAGTTTGCTAGTTGGCTAAAACAGAAGGAAAGCAGATAGCTAACATTACTTATAGGAAGCCATATTTATTAGCCTCTAGATCAGTGGTACATCACTGGATTTCTTTACTGCCGTGAAGGGGATTCCCAATGTTCATGCATTATGCATGCTGGGTATTGCATACTCTTTAAAAAGATGGTTCTTCATAGGTTCTTTAGTAAAGACAATGGAAGGGTTCTACAGAGAACCATGAACACTCAAAGAACTATTTGCATGCTTAAATGGTTCTTTGCATGGTGAAATTATTCTTGAGCTTGATGCAGATTGTGTTGTAAATGGTTCTATATAGAACTTTTTTGGAAATAGTCCTATATAGCACTAAAAAAGGGTTCTTCTATTGCTGCAATGTCAAGCTTGTTTGTTCATGGTTCTATATTGTCTTTACCATTGTCTTTACTGAAGAACCATTGAAGAACCATCTTTTTAAGAGTGGTGAGAAAACATCAGTGAATGAAAACACACAAAAGATACAATACTGGGCTACAGAATCTCACACACCATATTAAATGGGTTTTAGGCCTTTAAGAGAAATGTGTTGAAATTATTGCCTAGGTAATATACTGTATGGTGCAGATGCAGACGATAGATATTAGTTTGACAACAGTCTTGAAAATAGGCCTTCAAGCAGGTGAAAGCAGAGCAAAGGCCATTGCTATAGAAAAGAGAGCCAATGATGTTTCTGAAGGGCATGTGTTTTCTGTTAGGAGTCACAGTGGAGAAGATTAACAGCAATCTTTGCTATGCATTGAAATCCCATTGCAGCTTTTTAATCAGACCTTCAAGCATTTCTAGGAGAAGTCTGCATATTCCATCTGAACAGACAGTTTATAAAAAAGCACACACCTAGAAGTGCACACTAAAGCCATTAGCGGTTTCATATATTTGCCTGTAAGCGACCTGATTTTACAGGTTCATATGCCTAATGAATTACTTACCATTGTCTCCTTTCAGTGATGAATAGGCCAACAGGGAGATTAAATGTGGTAAAAAGCAGTGCTGCCTATTAATCAAAGTTCTATAGCAGCCAGGTAAACAAACAGCTCAGGTATAGAAGTCATGGACGCTAATTCATCACGCCGCATGCAGACAGTTCTCTAGTCATTAGTGAGGTAATTGCCTAAGACATTATACGAATATATTAAAGATGACGTTATCTTCCAAGGCTATTAGCCACATTATAGAATATTTATTCTCTCTCTCTCACCCTCTCTCTCTCTCCCTCTCTTTCTGTCTCTGGTTTCTCTGGTTGACAGATCATTACAGAAAACAAGCACTGTGTGCACTGACCCTGTACCCACTGCTGGACTCTGGACTTCGTGCTACAGTGGAAACAGGAGTTCCAAGTATGATGTGCTTGACAGAGTGAGCTTTTGGCTGAGACTGCATGTCTGCCTCAACAATCTTTCACTTAGTCTAAAAAACCAGGGCTTGGCTTACAGGCTTGGAACAGCAGTCACTGTTATCTGGCGTACTGAGTATCTCTCGGAAAACTCCTGCCTTTAAAGGACACATATCATGAAAAACAACTTTTTTTTTTCTATTTTGAAATTAAAGAGTATGACGCAGTACGTAAACATCCAAAACCCTTTAAGACCTCTATTGACAAGTTTCCACCTGTGCATACATTTGTGTTTTGTGCGTTCATTTGTTTTTAAACAGAATCATAAAGTGTTATATATGCCTAGATTCAACACAACCTCAGCTAATAAAATATTCTACACACTGTATTTATCAATAGTCTATCATTTGCCTCATGATGCCAAAATCACTCATGTCTTCTGAATAAGATGATTCAGGATCTGACACTGTGCATTATTCTAGGGCTTTGTCCTGAGAAAATATCCTCTTAGCCATATTATTTTTTTGTTCGTCTGTTTCTGTTTTTGGATTGTGTTTCTAGCTTTTCTGTTTCCTCTCTCTCAAAGCTGGCAAAACACACTCCGTCCACAACCTTTCCACACCTCCAACTGAATCAGAAACTCCGCTTGGCTCAGGCAACCTAACAGGAGCCAATCTGTGCACCCATCTTCCGACGCTACATGGATGTGCCCACCTCGACTTTCAAATCTACAAATCATGTCCTCTGATTGGCTGTGGCTCACTAACCAAAACCAATCAAATACAGAATGTGGACAACACATGACATGCCACAAATAAATATGGTGGATTTATCTGTAAACAAAACAACTGAACAGGTATTGTACTTGTTTTCTATAAATATACACTGTAGGTTTACTTAGGATGTAAATGACCCACAATGACAAACTTGGGCTTGTATTTAAGCACTGTTTCTCCAGTTTTATGGGGTAAAAAACACGTTTCTCTCACACTACTGAGGAGCTGTGACAGAACTAACAATGCTGAAATTGTAATTACTATAGCAAGCTGTTTAACTCTTTTTTCTTAATCTCACTAATTCAGTTTACTCGTGTGAAAATGAAATGCCAACTCTTGAGTATTTCATTTTTGATATCAGAAATTTAACTTGACTAGTAAAAATTCATTTTTTTACATTTTTATGTCATTTTTATATGTTTAAATTGAATTCCTTTGTAAAATCCACTGTAAGATGAAAAATAGGATTAAAAGTTAAAATGTCTTGCAATTAAATAAATTTGAACCTGTAATTAGAATCTTAACATGTAAAATGACTCTTCACTTAAATGGATTCCAAGCTAAACCTACTTTCCATACATTAGAGGGGGCATTTGCAAAACACTGAATTTGACACAGGAAGAAGAGGCGGTTTTAAATACAGTGGCAGTTAAATCTGGAAATCTGAGCAAGCAAGTCATTTTTTTCCTCTGTATTTCTACAACAGCAGTTAGAAGGTTTGCCATGCTGATCTGTTCAAACAGATAAAACATCTCTTTTAAATATATCAGTTAATCAACTGAGTGTGTGTATGTGCAATTTGTTGCATATCATCATGTTGATTTATCAGTCTACTCAGGCTTCAGCAGCTTAGTAACACAGATTAATAACTGGTCAATACATTGATTTATCAGTCTACTCAGGCTTTAGCAGAGCTCAGTAACACTGAGATTAATAGCTGGTCAATACATTGATTTATGAGTCTACTTAGGCTTTAGCAAGAACTTCAGATTGTAAAAAAAGTCGTTAAGGTCCTCTTTATAGATTGTCTTACAGCATTATTGCTGCATACTGTGCACCTTTTAAAACAGTTAATAAACAAGCATTGATGGTGTTTCCTTTGAACATTGGATTTTTATTCAGTAAGAATTCTTCTAAAAATGTAGAAGGTAACTTTTCTGAATACTGCCTTTACAAAGTGTAACTTGGACTGAATACAGATGTTTCATTTCTGTATTCTGAATACATATTCCTAATACTTCACGTATGTATTCCTTCACATCCCAACCTTGGTTCATAAATTAATAAATCCAGCAGAGCATTTTATAAATCTGGACCATAGTAACAAAACAGACTGTTTAATTTTAAGGTGTAAAGAAATATTGGAATATGGTCATGTAAAAATGACATTAGTGCATAAACTCACAAAAACATTATAAGTAGATCTCAGAAAATAAAATAAGAATGATAAGAAAAATACTAAGAAGAAAAATGTGGGATATGGGCCCTTTAAAGTTTTAAAATTCCATTCACTGCCCAGACTATACAGTCCATATCTGGGACTAAATCAGTCAGTAAAGTCCATCAAGTTTATTTGCATGCTGTATATTTGCCTTTTCAGGACACAGCAGTTTAGCTGTGTCCAGTCACACTGATCTTATAAAGACAGACTGGACTGCTTTTTGAATGAGGCACAATAGAGGACAGCCAGTCAGAACAGAACTATTTGCATTTTGCTGCTGTTCGAACAAAACCTTGTATCTCCATTTTTGTCATTTTTTAAGTTTTTGACCTAATTTGAAAATGCCTGTTGCCATTTACATTGTGCGTAAATTTCATGATGAATGGACTAAAAGAAACAGCTCAAAATTACTTTGAAAAAATTCTGGTTCCTTTGACTTACACTAAAAGTGAAGTGAGTTTTTTGTTTCTCCGGTAAAGTTATAATTTTGGAGATAGAAGCTTTTGTTCTGACAGCAGCGATATAGTGGTAACAAAAGCAGAGTAACAAAAACAGCCTGTCCAAATCTAAGGTATAATGAGAGGTTGGAAAATCAGACAAGTAAAAATGAATTACGACTTTTTTGGTACATAAAACCACACAAACTTTATAAGAAGACAGGATATGGCCCCTTTAATACTGCACAGCCTTTGTGAAGCTTTACTGAAGGCTGACTGTTAAATTCAGCTATTTTAGGTCATGTTCCTTCTACATTTCACCATTCACATGCCAGTGTTTTAGAGCAGAAATGGCTACAATTGTTGTATTTTTTAAAATACAACAATGATTGCTCCTGTCTTTCAGTTACCACTAGGCTCCTGTCACATGAACTGCAGGGATCCAGTGCTCAGGGGAGAAATTCTGTACCATTTGGTATTAGTCTTTCAAGGTGTCTAAAGAAAATAGGGTTCAAATATCTCACAGTAAAAAAAAAGTGAATTTATTGATTTTCGCTTTGAACTGAGGTTTTCATTATCACAGGGATGATAAGATGGAGCTACAACAGAGTGCTGCACTTGTTATAAGATTTTCAAAGAGAAAGAGGTTTACAGATGAAGCTTCATGAGAGAAGTATAAAGCCCTCGCTATGAACAATGAGGCAAAGCCCTCTGAGCTGCATCTGAGTGTTTGTAGAATAGGATGCTGTAAACCAGGTTTGAGCATTGGCTCTTTGAAGGTAAACCTACAGAAGACATTTCTATAAATGTTTGTATTTATTGAATTTTGTTCTTCATTTCTCTCCAGAGCTCTCAGAGGTAAAATATTTGTATGCAAGTCTCTTTCCATGGTGCTGCTCTGCAAGTGAAGCCAATGGAGTTGGCGCTGTCCATGGTCCTGAAAAACAACACTCAAAGCACAACAAAAGTATTATTATTATTATTATTATTATTATTATTATTATTATTATTATTGTTAGTAGTAGTAGTAGTAGTATCACATGTGATTGGATATCCTCATTACACTACTGTGTAAAAGTCAGAGACCATCCTTCATTTATGTAATTTCCAGTCAAAATGGTCATTAAATACAAGGCCTTATATTTTCAGCATCAGGAACAAAATGGATAATTTTCACAGAAGCCTCAAAAATAATTTCACATTTCTCAGTATTTAGTTTGCCTTTATTTCCCTCTTTTAAGAGACTTGCTTTCAGTTTTCCAAAAAAATCTGCAGGGAAATTTTTCCACACCTCCAAACTTCAGTCCTAGAAGTTGGTTACATTTTCTATCTCACATTATCCAAGTTATCCCAAACACACTCAGTGATGTTGGACTCTGGGTTGACCAGTCTGTTGTTATAAGAACACCAGCAGCTTCTTTGTTTGATAAGTATGTCTTAATCGTTTGTGCTTCTTCTCAGCAGTGTGCTTGGGGTCATTATCTTGCTGTAGAATACATATTTTTTCTTACACTTACATGCCCAAACCTCCACCAGTACTGACTGATGATTGCAGCCATGGTTTGAAGAGTGTTTCATGGTGGTATACATAATGCCTTCTGTTATTACCAAAAATATGAAATTTTGACAGTATATAAACCTTCCTCCACAGTTAGAGACAAGGTTATCTTATATCTAATCTCCTCAGAAATATCACTGATTAGCCATTTTAGATGTGCATGAGAGAAAACTAGCACCATTAAGAGTGGAAGGATGGAAGAGTTAACCCTCAGGGGTCCACAAAGTCATAATGTGTCAAATTCAATGTTTTTATATATGTTTCTCTATCTTAGCAGAAATACAGTTCAGCTACTTCCTGAATCTGTAGAGTCACCCTTTCCATTCCATCATATCATGGGATTGTATGTAACTCACGTTCAGAGTTATGAGCCTATGAAGAGGGGTGGAGATACATGTAATCTGCCTCTCACTGTGTGTAATTGGTGGATTTATGTGTCTACCTACATTTTGTGTGAAACTAACCAATGGACACTCAGGAAATCACTAAGGACTGACCCATCATGTTGGAAACCATTTATTCTTCATTCAGTTGATGTTGAAGTTGAAATGGTGTGCAGGGAGCGTTTTGATATGAAACATATGGGTAACATATTATATGCAAGAGCCTTTAAAGGCCAATTTAAGAAGATAAGCAAAAATTGTGAAAATGCCCTTAGAGAAAAGGTTAAAAAAGTTAAAGCGTTAGTAGAGTGAAAAAAAGGAAAGAGTGGATAAATTAAATACTGATAGATTTGATACTGTACTTGACTTTTGTGTAATGTTCTGGTAAATACACAGTATACCTTATTCTTCATATGAATTCAATAAGTAATTTACATTTATGCTCTTACTGAGAACAGATCTGGGTATGTTGTGAAGAAATCTGAATGTATGACTTTGCCGTTTTTCATTCTGCTGAGCATAAAGAAAAAAAGTGAAGTTGAGCCACCAGTTGCTAATCACTGATATGCTTTACTTCAGTTATAATGATAAAGGATTAGATTTGCCAGCACCCAGGGAACTTTTACACATGTTCATAATGCACACTGCAAACTCCCACACTATCTTCACATAAATATATATATAAAATTTCAAACATGCTTGTTATCAGCAATCACTGTGAGCACTTCGGCGATAGCTGAGCGCTGAAATGTGGCGCAGTTTGAATAGGGAGCAATTTTGGCCTGCAGCATCTCCCCTTGCTCTCAGGTTCCTGAGGTACCATGCTCGTTCTGATGTACACACCATGTAATAGTCACATCAGGGAGAAGAAGATAGCTAGAGAAAAACCCCTGTGTGCATGCCTCTCCCTACACGATAGCATGAAATTGGTATTTTTGGAAGCTGAAGGCGCTACAGCTGAGCTGCAAAACCCCAGTCTCACATGTTTTCTGCTCAAATTGGCAATGCAGGATTGTTTTCTTTGTTTCGCTTAGCACAAAGCAAATAAAATGAGTCAGTGCCTCTCAAGCATGGCTGCTTACAATAGAGAGAAAAAATATTAATCAGATGGCATTTTGCACAGGGGCAAAGCCTGAGAGGAGAAAACGCCCTTGAATAAATAGAGAATTACAAAGCCTTTATCTTTAAAGGGCATTTCATGGGTTGGAATCATCAATAACACAATTAATTTAAGACAGCACAATAATTGTGCTGACATCAAACTCGCTCTGTGCTCATTCATTCAAATCTTTCACAACACCTGTGTTGATCTTTGCTGCCTCGGCGGTCCTCACAATGTTAAATGCAAAATTTAATTAGTTTGAAATGAAAGAGTGTTAATCCTATAGAGCCCACAAAACAGCAATGTCAAAGTATCGCAGGGGGTCCAATGCAGGGGTGTGATAATTATGTATTTTGATGCTTATTGGAGAAATGGGTAACACTTTATAATAACTTTGTTTAATAAACCATTAACTGACCATTAATAACTGTGAAAAAAATAAATATTGAAAATGTTGAGCTGTTGAGTGTATTCATGTTTTAAATGCTGGATAGTATCTTTCTGTACAACAAACTCTTTCTTTAAGAAATAGTGAGTTATACAACATCCGTTCTTGTTTTTACAAGACATCACTGCAGCAAATTACTGATATGTAAAACTTTGTAATAGTGATACACATTTTATATTTTGTCCAGTATGTATACATGACAGCAATTATGTTATGGCCAAGTAATTTAATTAGTAATTAGAAGTTACCACTCCTGCTGACAGATGTTTGTGAACATATATTCAGATTTTTTTGCAGTAGCTAAAGTGGAACTGATAATCAATGTTTTTAAAATAGTTTTCTTCGTCTTATATAGCATTTTAAAGCTCCAAACAAGGCAGTGTCTCTCAGACAAAGGACGAATTTAAAATCCCAGAATCATTGCAATCTGATGACCCATTGACCTTACAATGCAAATAATACTATTTTCACATAAGAAAGTGCCTGTCAGGTGAAATAAAGCAGCACATTATTGTAGTTTCTGCACTCGTTTGGCAGTGTCTGTCCACCTCTCCTCCACCTCCGTGATACCCTGTGCAATTTTAGCCCTGATTTTCCTGTCTAAGACAAAGTTTTCGAATATGTGATAAACTCCAAAGAACAGCTGAGCAGACGTCAGCAAATAAGTGCAGAAACTATGTGTATTTTGCTCAGACTTCATTTTGGCAAAGTCACACGAAAGGCACTTGTCATCTTTATTTTAGAAACACAGCAGTTATCCTCAGAAATATCTCCTGAAAATGAAATTGTACTTAATGGCTTAATAAAAAAACATAAAGGTGACCTTTGCACAGGACCACATTTTACTGTGTCACTATACTGTGTATTGTGTGTACTACACATAGCATTCATTCTTCTAATTGTACATACAGTATTATGCAAACCGTTTTACAATATAAAAAGCTATTCATCCAGGCAGGAAACATTGATACATTCAATAAAAATCAACACAATAAATACACAATAAATACAAATGAACAAATAAACTAAGCAGGATTATATATTGTGATTTGATGAGTGGGAAAGTGTTAGTTTAATCACTTCCACACTGCAATAAACAATATCTTAGCGGATGAAAACATCCTATATAATCCTTATGTTCTTACAACATTATAATAATGAGAAATGAGAAATATTAGATATATTGACCACATTCAAAATGCTTTCACTTACTAAGAAATCTTTTTTTTTAATCTTTAACATTCGACTGAATGTTTATTTGTATTTATTCAAATATTGTAAATATTTTTTCCTGGCCAATAAACACTTGCCACCGAGATAATTATTTTAAAGAATGTTGATGGTTGTCTAAGATGACTGCACAGTACTGTATATGCAACATATACATGAATTTATACAGCAGACTATAAACAAAGGATATGTACAGTATTGATAACATTTTCATTAAATCACTTCATGTGAAACCAATTGTAAATCTTCCAAAACCACTACAGCAAAGAACTACATAGAACAGAATTTTCATCATAGAGACCATTAAACCATGCAAAGAACCATATGACCAAACACTCAGATTGTTATTTGAGTTGTCTGCTCTATGTATACCCACTGCCTTTACTCTGGAGCCCCTCATGAGTGTTTTTCATTTGCTTGTTTGTTTGTTTTCCAAATCATTTGTCATGTGCATGGAAAGATTTTTGAAAATGTTGGTGTGAACGGGGATAATTTTGAAAATTTTCAAAATATCTGGATATGTTGAGACGAGGCCTGCAATTCCATTTCAAAGAGAGTTTTATGAAGTCGAGTGGAGTAAACGTGCTGAGAACGCCTCAACTGTGCTGCTATCCATCACTCACATCTTGGCTTCCAACAGGAAACAATGCAATTCACACCGCTCAGAGCAAAGCTGAGATCATGCTCAGCAAACAGGAACCCCAGGAGTCCAATGTGCAATGAGCATTCAAAGACTATAACGCAGTTTGCCGAAATGAAGGCTAATGAAAACGATTGGACTTGTGAAGTGCTGTGAAAATCAGCTGTGTCCCAGCAGCGGCGTTGCCAGTTTCCTGGCCCACCTCATCAGGACAGTTAGCCTGTTCTCAGCTGCGTGAAGGATTCAGCTCATGTACCATACAAATCAGCCGTGAACCCTCAGTGCCATGCCTTAATGCCATTCCTGCTCTGATCCACTGAATATTTGTCCTGTGATTTCACAGGAACAGCAGTCATTCTGTGTGTCATTGAGTGTGGCAAACTGTGTGAAATCAGATAATGTCCCTCCTTGCTCCGCTGACACACAGCCCGCTGGCTGCGGTGATGCGCTGAGGTCAATTAGCCGCACTGATTTCCTCAACAGCAAGAGGAAACACAGACCATTACCAGTAATGGAGTCTCTCCCTGTAGTCTGTCTGCACGGGCCTCGCCAAGGGCCAAGGGGATTGAACAGTTTATATCAGTTTTCTTTCAGGGTGTGCTGCATGTGTCCCTTGGCCTTTTTTTCCCTCTCGCTCTCTTTTTCTTTGGACGTTGAGATAGATGGGGTCAGGTGAGAGCCACGTTAGGCTGCAAGGGAAAATTCAATCACAATTTGTGAAGGTCCAGTTATAGAAAATTTCTTGTTTACAAGGGACCAGATTAACAAACTAACATAAGTGAATGGTGACAACACTTCCTTTAAATGCTTAACCTTAATGATTAATCCAATACAAAAAGACACATGGAATATATTTTGATAAACAGTTTTGTTTTGAACATTTATAATCTACTAAGTATTTTAAAATTAATGGCCATTGGCAAAAACAATTAATAAATAATATGTTAATATTATTATAATTTTGAATAATACATTGAAAATAACATTTAGTTCAAAACAAAAAAACAAAGAAATAAAAATCATATATTACAGTATAATATATTATTTTTAATGATTATTTCATGCTCTTGTGCTGTTAGGGAATGGATGAGCACTCTGGAGGACCTTTCATGTTGAGCTTTGGGTTTGTTCTGTTTGTCCTAAGAACTGAATTTTGTTGGCAGGTTAATTTGAAGTGACTGTTTTGTTTTGCGGTGGTGCTTCATATTTCCACTTTTGGCTAGTTCACGTTTGAAATACGTCCATTTATTTTACAAATGTTAATCTGTTTTGTTACAAAAGTTTTTGAAGCTCTCAGTTCAGCCTGCTGAAATACTTTGCTGAGTCTGCATCGGTACTACAATCCATCAGTAGATGACCCCTAATGTAGCCCAACCTCCCCAATACTGAAGAAAGGACTATGTTAAGTCATGTCAGGCTAACTTCTGTCTAAATGTGGTGTTTGGCCATCATAAACCTTCAAAAAACGTCAGTGATCCTTGGCTTAAATTCTGCAGCTCTCTGGAACTGTACTGGAGGGATGGAACACCGTTCTTCGTAGAGATATTCCCTCAGCTGGTGTTTTCATGATGGTGGTGGAGAGTACTGTCAAAAATGACAGTCCAAAACCTCCCATAGGTGTTCAGTTGGGTTAAGATCTGGTGACTGCAAAGACTGTATCTGACTCAATCTCTACACTGTACATGACCCAGTGAGATTTTTTTATCTGATATAACAGATCATAATGTTTCTACAATGAAGACATCCCAACTCATTTGGAGTTTTAAACAGTTTGCCTTCATTGAGGTTTCTTTTTATTTCATCCATGCTGGGCTTTGCTATACACAATATATACAGACTATTCTAGAGAGCAAACGCAGCACAAGAGAGAAAATGTGTGAAAGAGATTATGTAGTCATATTCCTCCAAATAAAAACAAATCTACTACATTAATCATAGAAAGCAAACCTGAACCCGACCCAAGCCTGATGTTGTTTGTGAATAATGGGCCTAAATCTTGCCTAACAGTCCATGATTTACTGGGCATCTTCAGGCGGACCATATGACCATAGACCCTATGTAAATTAGATATGAAACAGAATCAGTGCTTTCAAAACATACCGAAACATAAGAAATAGCTTGAATGAAAAGTCTGTTCTTTAATTTAAAGTTGCTTTCTGTTCTGAGGAGCAGTTGACTGACTGCTGAATGTCCTCTCTTTATAAAGTAACAAAACCATCACCTCTTTTGATTGTATTTTTTGGCAACATTTCAAAGTACTTCATCACTTTGAGTCAGAGATTCTGTCAAAAAGACAAAAACCTCCACAATCTCTTCTTACTGCATGTCAGAACCTTGCTGTAGACTTTGTGAACTTGTTTGTTGGAAGGCAGTGCATTTCAGTGATGCCTGTCTGGGTCTTGTTACTGTTTTTCTCCCAACAGTCGCTCTTCTCCAAAGCTGTTGATTGGGCTGAAGCTTTGGGCGATAGGGCAGAGGGTTACAGAAGCCCATCACCGGGCTCATTCTGCAAGCCAGAGACAATCACAGGTACGCACTGTGAAAGCCCCCCTGTGCTCCCAGCAGATTCACATTCAAAGCTTTTCAAAAGAGCTTGCAGGCTCCATAGTCTCTGAAGCAGATGAGGCAAAACGGGGCAAAGCACAGCGATGCAACACAATGCGCCAGACACAACAACACAGATAAGCCAAGATACTTCTACCATCATGAAGTGATATTTATCATCCTGGAAAGAACAGGCAAGATTTTTTGAAGACAGGTAAGACAGGGTGGAGATAGCATCACACATGAGAGAAATGGAGGCCTCTGACGATTTCAGAGTGGAGCATTTCATGTTGTAGGTCCTTTATCTCAGCTACACACCAAAGAAGGAGATATATAGGGAGAGCAAGCCAGGAGATATGGATTTTGACAGAGTAGAACAAGAGGGAGAGAGAAAAAAAACAGAGAGAAAGCTCTAGTTGACATTTTTCACACAGATTCTTCAGCCCAGCGCCTTTTGCCATAGAGGGATTTAGCGACCTGGGACTAGATGTTTGAAACTGCCCTTTGAGCTCATGTTTGGTACAAACAGGGAACACATGGTTGCACTTCAATCGCATGCATGGCATGTGGAAAGCCAGGGAGAGGAAGGATAAAGTGCACCATAACCCAGTGTAGAGAGGAAAAGACACACGAGGGAGATGAGAATAACCCCACAAATGAATATTCATGGATTATAGCCTCCAATGGAGCCCCTCTCTTTCCCTGATAAGCCTCCCCAGTTTCTCAGCCATCCCCATGGCTACTACTAAAACCTCCAGCCACCCCCGAGCGCTAATCCTCTGCTTCCAGAGATGGCTAGGGGGCCTGAGCCCACTATCTCTCTCTCCTCTCCCCCGCAGCCTCCCAGGCCAAACTCTAACACTGTGTGTAATTTCATTAAGCGCTAGCGCATCGGCTTGCTTTAGGAGGCACTGACTCTGGATATCATTTGCGGCTGCGTACCATTCTGGTGCTACTCTGGCAGTAGTTCTGGTAGCAGGGCTGGCTTCAGCTATTTTTCTTGCTTACCCAGCTATTGAGCTCAGTTAGATCTAAGCCTGGTGGCAGTGGCTACAGCATTGCTTTTTTACTGTTATAAATGCTTTACATTCTTCATTTTTAGGTAGCATGATTTCTTATTCCTTCATTAGCGACTTGTTTCATGCAATTAGCTATTTTTCATCAACATAACGATTTCATCAAGCAGCCAGTTTCTAAACCTCATTCAAAAAAATTAAATGTTGGATTTACTTAGAAATGTTATGTAAGGTGGTTCCATGCAATTGTGCTAAGTAGCTTCTATGACCCTTGGCTGGTACACAGGTACTTGAAAAATTAAAGTAATTCACACTAAAGAGATCTGAGCAAAATCTAATTAACTGGACTGATTATTTTTATGTTTTACCCTAAAATAAAATATTGACTTTATTTAAAAATATTATGTCAAGTGGTTCCTTGCAACTATGATGCTGAGATGCACAGTTGAGTAATGTATATTTAATGTGGTTACGTTTTAGTAGTTAAAGCAAAAAAAGAATAAAATTAAAATTTATTCAAGGTGTAATGAACGAAAAAAAAATCTTCTGCCTGTCTATACTGACCCCATGTACAGTGAGGAGGATGGTTAGAGTGGACAAAGGATCTCCAAGGATCACAGACGGGGAATTACACACATTAATTAGGTCTTGGGGTCACTGTCTCAAAAACTGCAATCAAACACCACATATATAACCACAAGTTGTTTGGGATGGTTGCCAGAAGAAAGTTTCCCCTGTCAAGGACCAGTAAACTCAAGTGTCCACAGTTTGCCAAACGTTACTGGAACTTTCAGTACATAGGACATTGGCACGCTGGTAAACTGACATTACCCCACCTCTCCACAGAAAACTAATCCCAGCTGAATTTGAACATTGTGAAGGTAAGGGGGGCCCCTGGCAGCTGTTGGCCCCTAAGCAGCTGCTTGTGTCAGTTATTAGGCACAGCCAGCACTGTTTGGTAGTACCATGATATTTAGGGCCAGTGTAAGGACTGTACATGATGTTTAGTAGTAATAAGATGATCTTAAATAAACAATTAACAGTGAAAAAGTGTTGCTTTGGATTTACTAGTTTCACTTGGTTATACATGAATAAAGTACGTTGCATCAACACAGTTCTTGCCAGAAGTACGTAAAATGAAATACATTAATTTTGTTGATATATTTCATTTACTTGGAACTGATGTACATATCAGCAACTCTTTTTTTTCAATGTTGACTTCTTCAACTTAATCTCTACCTGCTTCATCTGTATCACTCTCAGTTACCAAAGACAACAATTCTGAAGTGTCCTTGTAACTAGAAAAGGATAAAAAGGCCCAATGACTTATACCACACTTATATAAAGGTCACTGGGCTGTTGCAGGATCCTGTGAAAAAGTGTCTGAAATATGAGACTATATAACGTGACTATGAGAGAATGTCTTATCAGAGTAGCAGTTATATACAACTTTTGAAAACTGGACGAATATAGAAAAAAAGAAAGTCTGGAACTATGAAAAGACAATCTGCCAGGGCCTACTTAGCACCCTGAATAAAACCAAACTGAATCAAACCATACGTAAATGATTTCTTAGCAGAGGTCACCCCAGCAAATAACATTTTACTCTGTATTCACCTTAAACCAAGATTTGAATTCATGAGACATATACATGTATTAGATTTGTTGTTAAATTTGATCAGATTACAACCTCAATTCCGGAAAAGTTGGGACAGTACGTGAAATGCAAATAAAAAAAACAGAAAGCAGTGATTAGTAAATTCTGTTCAACCTGAATTAAATTGAAAATGGTGGCAAAAACACAGTATTTCATGTTTTAATTTATGAACTTCACTGTTTATTTTGTGAATATATTCTGCAGTTGGGACAGGAGAACGTTTACCACTGTATCACTTTACCTTCCCTTTAAACAGCACCTAATAATCGTTTGAGGACTGAGGACACAAACTGATCCAGTTATGAAAATGGCAAAAAATTACATACTTCTTTTATACTTGTCTTCATCCATGCAGCCATACAGGGCCTTTGTTGTTGAATTTTAAGCTTATTCAGACACATATTCTAACGGGAGGTAGACATCTGGATTCTCAGGAGGTAGGTCTAGCACCTGCACTCATTGATTACACCCATGCTGTTGTAACAGGTGCAGAATGTGGCTTGATGTTGTTTTGCAGATATAAGCATGGGTGTCCCTGAAAAAGACGGCATCTGAAAGGCAGCGTACACTACCCTTCAAAAGTTGAGGTCACTGATTTCATACACATAAAATCAATTTCTTTGAAGATACATGTATAAAAGGATTCCATGATGAAACTAATTTCTTATAAGTTTCAAACAGTTTGTAGGAACCTGTAAAAATAAAGACATTTTGCTAATAACAGAGCTGCAAGTGATTTTATGATCATTGAGAAATCTGTACAGCATTTAGAATGAACTTCCTAAGTTGATGTTGTTTCCAAAATACTAGAAATTGTGGATAAAGTGTTGGTTTAAGTTTTGGTGTCTAGTTTATAGCATTTCAATCTGCATTGTATGAGTTATTACTAAACAACAATTATCAATGTGACAACAGACCCCAAACTTAGTGTATGTTGCTACAAAATGTATCTAAAGTGAATGGTGCTTTCACAGATGTTCAGGTTACCCATTAACAGCCCCATTCATACCATGATAGTGTTCTTTTTCAATACTACAGGGAGATTCACTCGAAAGAGGCCCCGAATATTCTGCTGTAACTCTCGTTAGGATGAAGCAATCTGAACCAAAATAATATGCTACATACCTTGACGTATGTGTAATCAATTGCACATGCGATGCTGGAAGTGATCTCTGTTTTCTGCCATACACATGAAGGGGTACGAGGGGAATGCAACTGGAAGTTCAAACGGAGGTTAAATGTCGCAACGGCTGTCCGACGCCTACCTCATTGCTCCGACGCAGGGGCATCCTGGCTTGTTCAAAGCTCCGTATACTGAGGAGCACATTGCACATTGTTTCATTCAGATTGCTTCGTCCTAGTGAGAGTTATTACAGAATATTCGGGGCCTCTTTCGAGTGAATCTCTCTGTATTTCAGTGCACTCGCAAATGTCAGATTCATGTGCTCAGGAAAGGGTCCACAGCACAACATAATGTTTCTATCAGAGAGGTTTCCAAATTCCCAAATCTTACATAGTGCAGCTTTAATTTACAAATATCTTAAACAGAAGAATTAATAAAAGTACTAATCTGTGAAAATGAGAATGTGTTTTGCGTAAACACAAAGCAAGAAGCAGCTGGCTTCTATTATCCATGTATTTTGAGTCAATAGGTTTTCTGTTCTTTCCTAGGTACAAGGAAATATATCATTATTCTTTTCTTCTGTAATCAGTTATACACTACACACGTGGCCAATAAAGATCAGATATAAAAACACTGGAGTATTCCTTTAACATTCCTTTCTCACTGCAATGGATCTACAATAACTAAGCACAGCATCATCATGTGTGCATGAAAGCTGAAGGCTTACAGACTCAATCCAGAGCTTCCACCTCAGTCTGCCTCATAGGAAGCGATGTCTCAACCCACACAGCAAACGGGCTGTGAGGGCTCCGGTGCGCTTTCTCTCCAGTTCCACTCTGTAACCATGGTGACTGCATGCGCCATCATTGTGTTGATCCATTTTTGTGCGAGCTTTTCATTTCCAAAGCACATCCTGCACAAAAGGGGGGTTGGGGGAGAGAAGGTGCTCATGTTCTGTACCATGAAGGCCATGCTGCGTCCACTCACATCAAACCGCACCTTTAGACAACATGATACAATTCACCGTTCCCTTGTAACTAGAGTTAATTTGGTGTCATACATTGAAAGAGACAATTATGTCTTCTTAATAGGGTGACATTTAACCCTAGCCTTATTATTCTGTGATTATTCTTAAAACATGTCATTCTGTAAGTACTATAAATTATTCAGTAATGTGTAAGTTGTATGAGAGTGAGGAATTAAAGTGTGGGCCATATACAGGCCCTAAGGGTTTAACCCTCTATTGCATGAATAATGTTTAAAAATACTGTTAGATTCATCTTTCTTGCATACAATAATGTGTGCAGGGGTCCTTTTGGGTTATGTTGCCTTGAGAAACAAAGGATACAGAACATCATATTAAAAATGACAATCTGTACACATATATGTGTAATGGCGTAATGTAACAGAGTAACTAGACAGTTTGTTGATCTTTAAACACTAAACATACTATGAAAAACAGAACAATTATATTTTAGATTATTGCACACCAAACAATTTTCAAGTAACCAAAATTGCCATTTTCTAAACAAAACTAATGAAACTAGTAAAAACCATATTACATGATGACTGCTACATTACAGATTTGACTGGAATGGCATTGTAGCCACTAATATTCATACACATTAATACTAAATATGTTATATTTCCTAAATAAAAAACACAAAAGTAATAAGAAACGAAAAACAAAAAGCAACTGCAGCATTCTTTAAGGCTCTGAGTGACACTTTACTTGTTATAGGCTAAATCCATTCCATTGCCGCATAACGTTGCTTCTAGGCAACAAATATATTTCAGCAATTTCTCATAACATAAAAATTATTTATGTAATACTGAACAAATACTGTTACAAAATTAGCTTCAAATTTCCAGGTTGATGAAAAATTATGAAAATGACGACAATTTGTTATGAGGAAAATTGTCCAGTGCAGAAACATCCACAAATTGTTTCATGCCAAACATGTTTCATTCTTGTCAAAGTTAAGGTTAAGATCTAAAGATTCCCATTAAGAAATTTCATTTTTATTGATTTATTTGAACTCTTCCTTCATTATTAACTCTCTCATTATCATTAAATATGCATCATATCATTGTGAAGTGATGAAAATGAATTTGTTACCCTGAAGCAACATTGTGTTATAGAAGATTAAAGGTTAATTGCACACACAATCTCCCATCACTTAAACAAGACGCTTAATGAGACAAACATACCGTTGCTCTGAAGGTTGTCTGATGAGTGTTAAAACCCAGAGAGACATATCATTGTGTAGTTTCCCTGCTCTCACATCTCACGGAAGGTGTGAATTATCTGATGAGTTTAATCAGGTGTGTTAAAGCAAGAACAGTGCTAAACTGTGCTATACTGTAGTGTGTCTCTCCTGGACCAGACTTTATCACCTCTGAATGGACAGTCTCCGTGGACCAGGCCAGACGGGACAGATCGCTAGTGTAAAGTGACTGTCACAGCAATTATTGAAGTGAATGCAGCCAGGCAAACTTCATGCATTTTTCCTCTGAGGAAATGGACTCCCTGTGTACATGGCTTACACTTTTCTGTATCTGCTAAAGTATGACCCCCATCCCACACATTACCAGCTGTGCTGCATCCCTAATGTTGGTCTATCACCTCTGCGCTAAAAGTAGGACAAATTAAACTAGGCAAACTTCAGTCTGTTTACTTCATGGCCGACTGGTCTAATCTAGTCTGCTGATGTGTTTAATGCTTCATTAGGTGAACTATCAGTAGGTGTGCTTAGTTTGTGATACAAACTGGTCATCAAGAAGTTTTGTTGGTCCAACTTTCTCCTCATCACGACAAGAAAAACAAGAATCTAGTCCTTGAATTGTATTATTATTGCTATTATTGTTTATTCTTTCTTCTTCTCGCCTTTGAGGTATCAAGATCTGAATAAGAGATCAGCATTAGGAGTGTATCGTGCCCAAAAGCATGATACCCTGCCTTTCACTAGCTGATGGACAGTCTGGGTGCTTCTAAAGGTACACTGAAGGAGCTTCTCATGGATAAGTTGGCTTCTTGAGTGTTCCTATGTCCCCACTATGAGTAGCATGACCCTCGTCTTAGGATTCCACATTCTAGTGATCTCAACGTCAAAGTCCTTGTGCTTGCTGAGCTTCATTGTCTCCTTCAGCAAGATGTTTGTGTCATCCAGAATGGCTACACCAATCATCAGGCACATCTCCTTCTTCTTGTGTAGCACTATGGTTTACTAGTATTATCTGGTTGATCACCATGGGTACGTCTCAGACGATGGTTGTGCTGTTGATGGGTGACTCTCAGACAGTGCAAGCATTCTACAGGCAGCGGGTGACAAGGTGGCTAACGCTCTTCTGTATTGTAGCACATCCTACACTTGCTTTCAACTGGCTGCTTCAGGATGTTCTTCTAGTTGTACCTGGTCCTGGGCTGCAATGATCAGGCTTTCCGTTTCTCCCTTGTGCAGCCATGCCATGGTCACTTCTTTGTCAACTGCTGGACTGTCAAGATAGCTATAGAATTGTCCATGAAGTGGCTTGCTCTTCAGCTGTTCTAGTTTGTTCTCTCCGCAGAAGTTGATGTTCTCAGCTACAGTCTTCTGCTTCATGTACAGTACTTCTCCATGACGGTCTTCTTTATGGAGCACGCCCCTTCACTAGCCTGGTGAACCTTAGGGTGCATCTTTTAAAGCCCCGATTTAATGTCAACAAAGTGGCAAGAGGTTTTGTTTCCTTTTTTAGTTACACAGCAACAGAGTCTTTTAATCAAGTACACTGTTGCAAGATGTAAAACAATAAAGCTCACTGGTAGTGAATCATAGTAATGCTTTGGTGCTTTTTTCAGCAATTCATGAAAACTAAAGTGTTTTTAACATGTTTATTCAGTCCTGCAGCATAAAGCTCATTTAACACTGTGATAGTAATCATGGCCGAATTGGCTTCTCAAAGATACGAAAGGTATTTTAAGAATTGTAAAGTTAAAACAGAAGCACTGAAAAGTCTGGAAGTCAATGTGATTTCTTCCTTAATCTGATGTATTCCTGAGTGAAACAGGATACCTTAGGAGTAAATCATTATGGGCAGGACATGATTTATCCATAGGTATTTGATTGTAACATGAAAATCAGACCTGGATGCTAATCAACAGTCATTTGTGGAGGACTCTTTGCCTCCTGCACTCACATTAGAGGAATTTCTGGTAGTACAAGATTTGTCATTTTTTCCTGCTGTACTCTGCTCGTACATGGTGATATAATTATATACCAGAAGCTGTTTAGAAGGGTGCAAAAGTCTGTATACACTTTGGTCAAATACTATGGGAGAACAAGAATTTTTGCTTTTTTAATGTGATGATACATAATGAATTATGCTTAAGACAGAAAAGGTCCAATAGAAAAGCCCCATTTTGATTTAAGGTTAAATTTAATGCTTTATAGAAACTGAGGACATGTAAAATGTCATGCTTTATAGGCTAAAGAAAGGTATATATACACTACAAAAAATTTCTGTACATACTTTGCACTTATGCAGTAATTTATAAACTAGCAGGTATTTACAGCTGTACATACTCAGAATGTAATAAATATGTAGCACTACTTAAAGCGAGTTCAATAAGTAAGTACAGAGTGACAATGTGACAGAACGTAATGCTAACAAGTTACAAAACAGTGGTCAATAGTACCAAAATGCATCAGTAAATACATGCGTACCAGATAGAGAAGAATATGTTAGTAAAGGTGACAAAAGTGCAAAAATTGTAGGTTACTTAATACTGAGTGATTAATAAGTAGCCTTTTTAGTACAGTATTTCATTCCATATTAGTTGGTAGATTTAATGATAAGTCATCTGTAATATTGGGGTAATAGGACTAAAAATGAGAAGTATTGCTGTACATAGTAATTACACAGCAGCTATCTATTCTTTTGTCATGCAGAAATCAACCAGACATGCTAGCAGGTATGCATGTACCAGTGAAATTACTTGTAAGTATTATGAATTTACCAGTTAACTCCTAGGTACTTGCTGTACCGTAAAATAAAACACTACAGTGAATTTTCTGGTGGTGCTTTTATTTTTCTTCAGTCTTGAATTTTTTTGACCATCACGTTTTGCTGATTGGTCTACTGATTAGCGCAAGTACACAGAGCAAAGACATTTGTGTGATTTGTGTGAAAATGGTCTAAACATTAGTATACATTTTGTTCTTTCTATTTGAGATGGTGTTTCTATCTGGCTACTTGATGCTCAGCATAACTTCACCTCTGATTAGAAACATGACATATAAAGCCAGAAATGAAAGGATTAGTTATTTTCCATCTACTATATAGTTTCCATCTACTTCTCCGAATAGTTAAAAAAAAATGGATAAAAAATTCCTTGGTCATTCAGCATAAAGTCCAGGGGCTGTATAACAGTAACATCCTAACTCTGAAATCTTATCTGTTTAGTCACCAAGACAACTTCAGTTAAGACTGAATTAAGCACAGTAGCTATAACAGAACAACAGTTTCTAAGTTTATAAACTCCAGATCAGAAAACTACATTACAGAATCATCCTAACTACACACAATTTCCTAAACACTAGGGGTGGGAATCTCTAGGCACCTCACGATTCGATTCGATTATGATTCAAAGGGGTGTGATGCGATTATAAAACGATTATCGATGCATCTTGATGTACCTTTTTTTTTTCTATACATCATTTTTATTTCTACCTGGTAGTTTTAAAGCAAAGTATTTGTAATGATCCATAATGAATTTACTTTCAATATCTTTTATTAATAAATCAAATGGAAGTGATGTGGCAAGTGAACTGGAAGGCTGAAGGCTGTGAAATAAGATCCGGTGGCAGTGGATCTCCACGCAGCGCGTTACAGCCGTCCTACCCGTTTTTAGTGACTTTATAACTTTGGTTTTGGTCTCGTTGTAGAGACAGGGGGATCGCTGTGTCAGTAAAATATCTTCGAGACGGGACGTGTGCAACATTGCGCGAAAGCCCTGTTTCCGCAACGACTGAGAATTGCCGTGCAGACTGCAGGTCACCTAGCAACGATGCGTTATTCGCATTTATAAGCCTCGCAGTTGGTTTTCTGGTACGTTAAATCTGCAACGAGAGACTGTCAAACAGTAAAAAGTCGCAAAGATGAAGTCGCTTCTCTTCCGAATTTTCTCGTTCCACCTTAAATGGTGCCGCATTTGCATTTGTCGCCTCAGTCAGAATTTAAGGTGGAACGGGAATATTCGAACAAGAAGCTGGAGAATAAGAAGCGACTTCAGCCTCATAAGACAGCCGAATGTTGAGAGACATTTTACAAGAAACTGATCTAGTTTTGAGGAAAAGTTTTCTGGCGGAGATGGGGGGAAAGCGGCTGTAGGCAAAGCTCAAATCAGAGCAGAGTAAATCTGCGCTCTCGTTTACATTGTTTAGCCTCTACTATGACATCAGCACATACTGAGACATACTGGACATTAAATGTTGTGGCTCCCAAGGTGGTTTGATTTTGTTGAAAGGACAAAATGGCTCTTCTTATCATTTGGGTTGTGACTCCTGATCTAACCTGGCTTTAATGCAGAGGGAGCCGGTCAGATTTCTCACTCATCCAGTGGTGTTTTTGTTATGTGCCGCCACAGACTGTCCGGGTGCAGAACTTACCCACTTCCAAGTTCCGTCTTTTGCGTTCCGTCAACATTACGTTATAAATTAACTATTTAGAAAATTGATTTTTGACATTTGTGAACGCTGGGTCAATGGTAGAACGAAACATTCTGGATGAGAAAACAGGTCAGCTCAGCATTACAAGCACTAGTCATAAAATAAAAGAAGAAATGAATAACAATAGGATATTATTCTATTTAGATATGTGAAATGAGGATTAATGAAAAGTATTTTCAGCAGTATTGCACACAGGGTATGTATAATGTAGCAGCAGTTATTTTGGATAGTCTTGGTTCAGTAGCAACAGTCATGGTTGATAGTGCATTTCTATAGAAGTAAGGCAGTGAACAGTGCAGTAGTGAGCAATAGACAGGACAGACAAGTAGTCAGTGCAGACAGAAGTATTTAGGTTGCGAGTTGAGGAGCATGATGGCCTGGTGGTAAACATCCAGGAACGGTGTCGCAATATTCCTAACTTCCAGTTTAGCACACCTTAAGTTTGCTTTGACCATTTTTACATTGGTAATGGTAGCTGTCTAGATAACTATTTTTTTCAACATTATTTTGATTACATGTTTACATTCCAGCTGTGTACATATGGTCGTTTGCTTGGTAACAGACATGACAGTTGATTGTCGACTGATTGAGTAGGTAAAGATTTCCTAACTTGAGATAATATAAGATGCAGTAAGACAATGTCAAATTCCTAAATTTGTGAAAAATCTTATCTTGAAATTTCTGTAATACGGCCCCTGATTTCTATTGCTCCATAAATTCCTGGAAGTCAGGACGTAAGTCTGTTTGCTGAAATGTAATTCACTGGCTGGTTGCCTATGGGCAAAATGCAACCCAACCTCAACCACCACAAACTCTGAACAGAGAAACTGCTCATATATCTTGGTTAGCAGCAGCAGTGTCAGCCTTACAATTACCCCAGGTTCTACATGTTCCTGCTTTATATGATGAAGTCTTAAGCCATATCATACACAACCTTATGCTTAATCTGCTTTGTGATTCTTCTGTGAGAATTTAGGGTGGGTTGCATCAACAAGGATTAAATTAAACAGAGCTTAGAGCTAATCAAGGATTTTTTAATCCAGATTTTATTTTGAATTGAGCTGTGTTGCACCACTTAATTTTATACATGGATTAGCAAATCTGCCATTAAAACCTTAATCTGCATTTAAAACCTTAACCTGCCATTATTTTTATGGTCCACTGTAATTCAGCAGTATAAATAAACAGCAATGACTTTACTCAACACTAATTATCGTTTACACATTTTGAGTGAAAGCTAGCATAGCTAGCATAACATCAAAAACAGTTCTTACAGGCAAAGAGGGCATTCAGACGTTTAAACAGTCCACCATTTTAGACTTATTGTCAGGAGGAGCCATTTAGCCAGCGCTGAGAAGACTGTAATAAACACAAAACCTGTTGATAATTTGAATCAAAAAACACAGCTGCTGGTGTTTTTATATGGGGTATGTTCTGCAAACAAAACGTATTTTTCAAACACATTTTGTAAATTTAAACCACCTCAGTTGGAAGTTTGAAATTTAATCCCTGAATTAAGTTTCAATGGAACAGGATTAGATTTAATCTAGATTTATTGTAACAGTAATACAGGACTAAAATGAATGTAATGTTCATTATTTTTAAACTAGGTTTAATGTTTAGTGCAACTAGATTAATAGATCAACTTTGATGTAGTCCAAGTTTAGGCTTAATCCTTGCTGATGCAACACAATCGGACTTCAGTAACGCTTTCTTTTACAGTCCCCTAAATTTCATGTATTAACCAGGTAAGTATGAGGTACAAACTCCAAAGCACTACATAATTATTTTGGATAACATGATGGTACATTTTCAAGATGGTTTAACTAAATGATTCTGATATGCCAACCAGGTTCTAGATATTAACTAAATAAGTGTGGGGTACAATTTCTGAAGAGCTGTATAATAATTTGGATCATGGCACTGGTACAACAGGATTTTGTACTAATCTTAATAGTTATTTAACCAACCAAGCTTTTTAAAACTAATCTTCACAGCCACACATTTGCTTGCAGGGTTTAATAAAAAAGCATGCACTTTGTAAGGGTGTTTACCCACTGCACATTCAAACAGAAGAACTGATCCAAACACGAACCGCCTAAACTCACGTTTCTAGTTCTAGTCAATTTCCCAACTGGTCTAGAGACAGCTGGAACTGTTATAATAACCTCAATACAATTTAATGAAATTATATACCTCACTGTTCTGCATTTAGAGCGGCACGGTGTGTGGAGTTCGCATGTTCTCCCCGTGTCTGCGTGGGTTTGCTCCGGTTTCCTCCCACAGTCCAAAGACATGCAGTCAAGCCAATTGGACATGCTAAATTGCCCCTAAGTGTGAATGTGTGTGTGAATGTGTATGTCTGTCTGCGCTGTGATGGACTGGCGACCTGTCCAGGGTGTTTCCTGCCTTCTGCCCAATGACAGCTGGGATAGGCTCCAGCAACCCAGAAGGATAAGCGGTTTAGATGATGTGTGTGTGTTCTGCATTAATACACTCACACAAATGTCCACATTTACGCAGATCAAATGGTCTCTGTAGAGCAAACACACTCATTTTATGGCAGCTAGCATAAATGCTAATAGCGGTAGTTTCTAGGTTATGTCACCTTATGAAAGTCTCTGCAAAGTGACAACTCTAAAATTGCAATCAACACATCTACATACCGTCCCGCGTTGGCTGGCTACTCCAGCACTGGCTGGCTGCTAACTCACCATAGTGGCACTGATGCTAGCCTCAATGGCAACAAAATGTTCGGTTCAACAGTTCTTTTGCTCTTTTCTAGTTTGGTAACGCAGTATTCCACACATTAACTGAGATCTTACACATCTCTTCTGTCTTCAGTTTGAGAAATGAGTAATCATGCACTCTTTCCACCAGCCTCTTAGGAATTAAGGGAGTTTTCAGAGTTGCAAATATGCTGTGGTATATTGTAAAGTTTTTTTAAAGTTATCCTGAACCACTAATTTGCTACAGTGCCACCCTGAGGCAGAGCAGTGCTGCAGCTCTAGCTGGTTTTAAAACAAAAGCTTGTTAATTGTGAGTGTAGCAGCTAAACAGTGATCTTACCCTGAATGTGTATATGAGTGTCTATTTTACCCTTAAGGACAGCATAACATCATGATAAGTTTATTTTCAGGGACCCCCAAAAATTTTCATTTTGAGATTTTCAGGGAGTCCAAGAGGTAATTAGACCCCCCAGGAATCCCTGTATTTTGCACCTTGGATGCACTCGCTGGTTGTGTAACAGTTATAATTGTTATTGGCTTCAATTGTAAGTATTAACTGAAGACAGAAAATGCCTCACTTGAATTGATAGCACTTATACCTGACTCTCTACCTGTTATTCAAAGCTGGGAATTGGGGAAAAAAGTAAATCATTTGACATTACAGCCTCACATACAAGAAGATTTTACCATTCTTGCCAATATTTTGTCTGTTTAGTTTGTATGTATCATAAATTGTGTCATAAATGGAGCTGTTTCCATGCTGAATGGGTGAGAGCTATTCACCCAGACGTATAGCCAACCATTAAGTTTAGAAACATTCTAATCTGGGCTATAAACAGGTTCATACTATGTAAGACTCTTTTTACTTTATTCATGTACATTTTTTTCCCTATAACTACCCAATACTTCTTACCCAAAATAATTAGTGTACTGTAAATAATTACTGTGGAGACTGTATGACATATTTACCCAATTATATCGAGAACCTGTTTGGCATTTCAGTGTGATGTAGTCAGACTGTCTTGGAACTTACTCAGAGGTATGCAGACACTAATGATTTAATCATCTAGTATGTTAGAGTTTGTACCTCAAAGGTACCTGGTTAATACCTAGAACTTAGGGGACTGTAAAAGAAAGTGTCACTCATCCGTTAGGAAAGTTTGCTTAATCGACAACAGAATCAGATTCTGACTTCATGACCTCCATTACCTACAAGAAAGCTTCTTTTGGGCTCCTCAGAAAAGATCTTCTAAGGATCATTCAAATCCCTCCCTGTAGGAATACACATAAATGTTTAGATGTCCCAATTAATTTCACACTTTTTACTTCGGAAAGCTCTTCTTTTTGCTAGGATAATGACACAGTCAGTGCACCCGGCTTTCTCCTTGATTAGCTGATGGAAGGAGTAAAAAAAGTGTTCTTATTCTAATTGCCCTTGTTAGATCAGCATGGGGGCAGGGACCTGCAATTATACCAGAGCTGGGGATGTGAAGCAGCAGTGATAAAACCTAGAGCTCCAGAGATGCTCTTCAAAGACTAAAACCGTGAGCCTGGTTGAAGGAGAAAAAGAAAACCTAGTTAGGGACTTTCAGATCACCTTGCAAACTTTTGAATGACAGTCATAATGCACTTATTGATGAGAATAATCAGAAATATCAGAAGTATAAACAGTCTTATCCTGAGTTAACGTGTAATGAGCTGTGGAAATGTCCACTATGTCAGAATACAGAGAGCAAAGTTAAAGCCGGTTCTGCCCTCTAAAAGACCTGAATTAGAAGACCGTTATTAACTTTTTCTTTCTGGGTCATGTCTCAGATAATGATACAGAATATATCTGGACACACTTCAGAATTCCGCATCCCTTTCACAGATGGAACTTAATATTCAGAAGAGTAGGGAGACTATGTTAGATAAAAACGTCAATGTGCAGATTACCGCTGTATGGAAGCAAGACACCTATTGACCCAGACAAATCCTTGCAGATAGCTATTATTCCCCTGAGTCTCCCCTCATGTGCTACTCCATAAGTGATCGGTTTTGGACAAAAGTAAAGATGATTCTAGTATCATAGTAAGCCAGCATGAACATGAGTAGTGGATCTAAGCCTCAGGTCTGGGAATTAGGCAGGCGCTGTCTCTGCTTCAGTGTATCTGGTGACCTAGGCAATGAACCTTATTCTTGTGTCCCATCAGTGAGCAGCTCAACATATTTGTCCAAACAAATGGAGTTTAAACATCATTTTGGACATCACTGTTTTTGTGTATTTTGTTTGCCAATAATCTGATTACAGCTAGCTGTAATTAATGCTAAGTAATTTAATGTCATTAAAATTAGCAGACACCATCATTAAGAATGTCAAGATTCATTTCGTCTTCGGTAGGTGGTGGTCAAGTTTGATTGGGTTTGAGAAACTTTTGTTAGACCATACGTCAGGCTGCATAAGAATTCTGTTAGACTACAGCTGGGTTTAGACAGAACTTTGTTGGGATACAGTCAGATTTAGATAGAATTTAGTACGGCTACAGTTGGATTCAGATTTTTATTTTTTAATTTTAGTTTTTTTAGTTTATTTTTTAATTCTAAGTTTTGTTTGGCTACAGTTGCATTTAGACTGACGTTTGTTAGGCTACAGTTAGATTTAGAAAGAATTTTGTCAGGCTACAGTCAGATTCAGACAGAATTTAGTCTGGCTACAGTCAGTTTCAGACATAATTTTGCTGGGCTGTTATTGGATTCAGGCAGAATTTCGATGGGCTGTTATTAGATTCAGACAATATTTTGTTTGGCTTTTATTGGATTCAGGGAGAACTGTGTTGGGCTGTCATTGGATTCAGACAGTATTCTGTTGGGATGCTGTCGGATTCAGACAGAATTTAGTAGGGCTATAGTTGGATTTAGACAGACTTTTGTCAGGCTGCAGTTGGATTCAGACAAAATCTTGCTGGGCTGTTATCAGATTCAGGCAGAATTGTGTTGGGCTGTCATTGGATTCAGACTTAATTTAGTCAGGCTACAATTGGATTCAGAATTGTTTTTGGGGTACACTCAGATTTAGTTTTGTTTCACTACAGTTGAATTTAGACTGAATTTGTTAGTCTGTAGTCAAATTCAAACAGAATTTTGTGCTACAGTCAGATTTCAGTCAGACTACATTTGGATGCTGAATAGGTTTTGGGCTACACTCAGATTCAAACTAAGTTTTGTTTGACTACAGTTGAATTTAGACTGAACTTGGACTGGATTCAGACAGAATTTTAAGCTACAGTTGGATTCAGACAGAACAGAACTTTGTCGGGCTACGGTGGGATTCAGACGGAATTGTTTCGGGCTGCAGTTGGATTCAGACAACAACTCTTCTTAGAAGGTAAGATTAAACAGCAATGTATTTCTTGCCTAATACATGGAGCTGCTAAAGACATTCACTGCTACCTCACTCACAAAATTGCTTTAGGATTTTCTTGCTGCTTTTTATTGCACTTGTCTTTTGAATGAACACTAAGAAACACCTACTGGCACTCCACAAATAATGGCACCTATGGGAACTCCATGACTATGGTCAACCACACAGCTATAGCGGTACAGAAGGAAATGTCATGGGTTATTACAACCACCATGTTTGCTGAAGTCCACAGTCACAGATATGAGATGTTTTCGGACAGATATATTACAGTTACAATGCCTACCAGCTGTGGCAAGTTGACACAGAGAAAAGAGTAATTATGTTCCAGAGCAAGTACAGCTTTCTCCTTGCTGCTGGGCTAGAAACCAGTTAGATCTTTGATTTTCAGTCCCAAGTCCTGGACACCTCATGCATTGTGCATTTTTGTGTTTTCCTTGGTCTGCCACACTTGATTTAACTCACCAGGTAATTGACTTATCCATGATCTGCCACAAATGCATTCTTTTGTAGCAACTCTTTCAAGGACAAATTGAAGCTTTACAGACGTATAGCAAAAGTCCCATTTAACCTAACCAGAAATGTAGGGCATCACTCAAATCATTCACATCGGATTTATTCAGTGTTTGTTTAGAGCTGCTACATAACCTTGAGTTTCCAGTTTAAAATTCTACGTCATCAATCTGAATTATGTAGTAGTTAATCTAAACTCAGAAATAAATTATCAGGTTTGGCAAGAAATAAATGATCAGGTTTAACTCTAAATCTCGCTGACTTTCCAGTTATACCTGGTTCAGCAGCAAAAAATCTTGGTGTCATACTTGATCCAGATTTATCATTCGATCAACACATAGGCAGCATCACTAGGACAGCTTTTTTACATCTTCGCAATATCGCCAGAATAAGAAATGCCTTATCGCTGCACGATGCAGAAACATTAGTACATGCCTTTATTACTTAAAGGCTAGACTATTGTAACGCACTACTGTCAGGATGCACCAGCAGGAATTTAAGTAAACTTCAACTAGTTCAAAATGCTGCAGCCAGGGTTCTCACTAAAACTAGAAAATTTGATCATATCAGTCCAGTTCTATCATCACTTCATTGGCTGCCTGTTAAATTCCATATTGATTACAAAATTCTTTTATTGACGTATAAAGCCCTACATGGGCTCGCTCCTGAGTACCTGCAAGACCTTATTTCCCATTATGAGCCACCACGATTACTCAGATCACAGAGTGCTGGCTTTTTAATAGTTCCCAGAATTCAGAAGGTTTCATCTGGGGGAAGAGCCTTTTCTTATAAAGCCCCCAAACTCTGGAATGATCCTCCAGAAAATGTTTGGGACTCAGACTCAGTCGCAATCTTCAAATCTAGGCTGAAAACTCACTTGTTTAGTTTAGCTTTTGGTAGTTAATGTTCCCCCTTAGATAAAGGCAGCAGATCCAGGGGTCCATGGACACAGGGAATTATAGTAAATTGAGACGCTGGTGCTCTTGTCCCGCCGCTCACACGCGATCACTCAGGTTTGTAGACGGTGGAGCGGAGGGATGCCAAATTGTTTCAGGGTGCTCCCGTATCTGCCAGAGTCATTAGCCACACTCTGGAAATGATTTACTTATTATTATACATACACCCATACAGAACTAAACTAACTCCATCTCCCTACCTTTTTTCTGAGTAAACGACTGTCCACCTGTGACTTATTTTTGGTGCTAATGGCTTTGAGTGTGCTGAGAGAGAAAAGAGAGACTTTTTCAAACAAGTTTATTTTCAAAGAGAAAAAAACCTGCAATGCATAAGCTTTCATTTCTTAATACTTTAGACTTTGCATCATCACACAATTTCCAAATGCATTTGGCACAGAACTCAAGTTCAGCTCATCTGACCAGTGAACGTTTAAATGAACGTTTCCCAATAGAAAGTTAAAATAATTACTTGTTTCTCGAATTTCTGATGTATTATGTCAAAACAGTGTCTTATTTTCTCAAAATAATTGCTTTTTTGAAAAAAATCAAACACATTCTTGACAAGTAATAACTCTTAAGATTTACTTTTAAGATTTAGTCTTAAGAAAATCAGTCATTATTTTTACCTAATGAGTCATAATTTTAACCTAAAACAAAAAGAGGGAGGAGTGGTGCAGTTTATATGTGGCGTGACGTGGAAAGATGTAAACTTCTATCTGTCCGACCACTGCTTGTTAAGATAATCACAGTGTATGCATATGTTATGGTACACAGGCTATATATCCTGTGTCCTCAGTCAAGTCAGTAATATTCAGCTACAGCACTACTCAAAACTCATAGACCACCTTTCATTTTTTATTAATTTCCAGCCAAAACTGCCATTATGTACAAGTTATTCGTTTTTCCTACCTGGCAGAAACCAGCTTTCATACAAAAAACCTGCAGGCCTAGCAGTGATTATATTATGCTGGTCATATGTTAATTACAGAATGCACCTTTGTTCATTTGCATAGACGTTCTTCCTAGATAAGCCTGTTAAAATATCCAATCCCACCAGCACAAAGTATCAGTAGACTGTCAGCAAATAGCACCTCTCTTAGTAAACCTGCCCCATGTTAACAGACCATTGCTGACTGGACACATCTCCAAAATGACCTCTCCTTATCTGTGTGATGACAGCAGCGGCTGCACTGGAGCGGTCTCGCTGCCTGTCTCTCCTGGGTTAGTATTCAGGCAGCCCATGACAAGCTTGGCAGATAACAGTGTTTACCTTGCTGTTTCATCTAAGCAGCAGGAAGCCATTATTTACCTCGAGTGACTGTTTTTCAGAGGGAAGAGAGACAGCAGATGAGATCCCTGGCCACTCCAGTGCCCTTAAAAAGGTGGCCTTCTATGAGCATAGATTTATGAATGCTTATGCGTGCATAACACAGTGCTAGAAGTCTGTCTCTAATTTCAAGCAGGGTCACTTTGTGCACTCTGTAGACGGTGAAGGATATTCACCCAGAGGAACACACTTAATCTCCTGTTCAGCCTGAGTGAGTCTAAAAAATGGGCGAGGTGCAGCTTAAAATCAGAAATGTACTGACTAATCCTGAGGAATATGAGCACCTTTTTATGCAGGCTGTGTAGGAGGGAATCTGGCAGATGAGCCATAACGTCTAGCTGTGGGCAGACACAGCACAGAACAATGAGCACAAGCCTGCACAATATGACTATCAAAGACAAGTGAGAGCACTTTCAACTCTGAGAGACTGATATATGCTATACAGTACCTCACAAAAATGAAAAATACATAGCAGAATGCAGTACATTTGCTCCATTTTTAAATAGGGGACTGCAGGGAACAAACTAACATGGGGTGAAATGTAACAAGGAATTATAAATGCATTTAATTAGGAAAATGTGCCTTTGGTCTCCCTTTTGTATTCCCATAGCGATGTCATCTGTGAATGTTCACAGCAGTCGGATAGATATTCCTCAAGATTCACCACGAAAGTAACATTTATACCTGTATTATTTCAATCACCCAATTGGAGGCTGTAACAGCAACGCTTTGAGGAATATAATCAACTTAAAACCAGATTTAAGTACAGCCTCCACATGGCGGAGTTAGTTTCAATACACAGCAAACTGTTTTAATACATAGTAAACCAAAGTAAACAACCCCCCCCCCCAAACTTTCAAAACAGTTTAACTTTTTGATTTACTTGTAATTTACACTTATAATTTGACTACTACTATAGACTATTGAAAGCCATGCCTGAAAGACAGAAAGTTATTTTACATTTACTGCACTCATGCTCCATAAAACCCCAAGTCAGGTGGCTCTGGGTCTGTTAGTATTATTTATTGTGCTTGCACTTTGAGTAGTTCTCATAAAACTTTGAGCAGGACCTGGCCAAAGAGCTCGACTGAAGTATGGGACTATCTTGAGGGCTATGGAAGTGAGGCTGAAGGCTACTTTGGACATACATGAATAGCTTCAAGGGCTGGTGTCCTTGCATGAGTTTGGAATGAGAATGTGGCATCAGCTAAAAGTCTGCACGCTTTAAAAAAGGGGTTCTTCAAGGGTTCTTCAGTAAATACAGTGGCTATAAAAATAACCTAATAAGGCATCTCAATGCTTAAATGGTTCTTTGCATTTCAAAAATGGTTATTTTTATGTGTGAAATTCTGACTATGCTACATGCCTCAACAAGGTTATAACGATGAGTTTTTATATTCTGGCTGTATTTTATATTCTGTATAATAATAATAATAAACTAGTGTTATTATTACTAAGCCAAATCTCCAGCTGTTACAATATGAGCAATAAGAGTTTGTAACAACAGTAGAACCCTTTTTGGTAGGTTCTTTGAGTGTTCATGGTTCTAAAAAGATTCATTTTTTTTTACTAAAGAACCCTTGAAGAACCACCTTTTTAAGAGTGTAGGAATTTTATGGCCGCAGGACTGAGGGGAGGTCTGAGGCCTAGGTAATGACACATTTTATACTGTGTTTCATTTTTCATTTTTTCAACACAACAAATAAATAGAAATTGTCCAGTAAAATTTGCAGAAAAGTCCCATAAATAAGTGCTAACTTATAGACACTTGCAAATGCTTAACAAATTTTAAGTGCTTATCACATAGAATACACTTAGTCATTGAGTGCTTTTTACAACGTTTTTTTCCTTCACCTCTGATTTCTGTCAATGAAGTCCTGTGAATAGCGTGTCACTGATTATTTGTAGCCTGGGGATCTTTTCTGTTTTATTGGCTCTTCTTTAAATGCAATGTCGAGGCACTATTGCCTAGCCACACACACACAAAAGCCATGTTTTTATAATGTGCTGTGCTTTCCATTTAAATGGATTTTTCCCATACAATGCTTGAAGGAATTGGTTCAATCCTATTGTGGGAAATGGGGGATCCATACTGCACTTGGTGAAGTTGGTGTCACCATCAATCACAAGGGAGAAGAATATACAGAGGGGAGGAAGATGAAGCAAGCAAAGTGAAGCATTAACCTTGGATTGCACCTTGGAGTGTGCAGTCACCATCTGCATCTTCAGTTTCTTAGAAAGAAACTGTTCGGAGGTTTGAGGATTGTTCTTCTTTTCTACAAAGGAAGGTCAAAGGAAAACAATTCACAGTGTTATAAATAAGGACACACACTGAAAACAACAATTTGGAAGGTTTTAGACAGATTCTACATGTTGTCACTGTCCAAAGAAAAACAAGTATCTCCAAACCGGCGACTTTACACGAGCTGCAAAAACATTGCTTACTTTTGATGAAATTTGATGTAAAATAATTTTCCAAGCAATTTTGAGGCTTTTGTGCTGGTTCATTTGACATGAAAATTATGTAAGGGCCAGCTGGTGAGCTCAAATGATGTAGAAAAATGAAAATCTAAAAAAATGGAGATAATTAAATTTTGGACAGCAACAATGTTTAAGATAATGAATTGCCTCAGCTTTTGGAAAAAGGCCAAAAGCCTTGCACAGAGCTGCAGCACAAAACAGGCTTATGGGCCTGCAAAAATACCCAACCCACTTCTAAGACCGATTTCTAGAGGTGTGGAAGAATACCCTGCAAAATACTGAAAAACTGAAAACAAGTCTTCTGAAAAGAGTGGAAGCTGTACTAAAGGCAGAGTGGACACACTAAATATTGAAAAGTAAACATACAGACTTGATGCTTTTGTGTTAATTTTGATTTAACTATTTAGAAAGTTCAAAAGCTTTTTTTTTCAAATTCCACACTGTTAAAAGAATAATCTTCATAAGATTCCGCAGCAGGACAAACATTTGGAGGGTTCTTGTCAGATTCAGTGTATTCGAGAGCAGCAGTATGCTTTGCCATTTGGAAAAGGCAGACCTGCACAAGGCAGCGGTTTAGATGACTCTATTGCGCATCCAAAAGTGCACAGTGGGGATTGAGTACACTCAGTACAGACATGAATGAGCACAGAAAAACGGTCCCCATCACACTTAAAGCCGAATTACCGAGAACTTCACACTTGACTGGCTGCAGAGAGTTTGCTCTTCCCCGTGGATGAAGGAGGATTCAGGCAGGTGACTCGAGAATTACGCACCTAGACTGTACTTTGGCAACAGATGGACTTTAAATGTCACTTTCAGCCCTTGGCTGTGCTCATTGATATCATTCTTGGATAACGGCTAATCAATTAAACTTGTGATTTCCCTGCTAATTAGATGCTGTGCTTCAGTGTATCCGTACTATCCTACCCAATAAGCAATGCGGCGTGACAGCGCTAATAGGCCTACTGGGTCTTCAGAAGGATTCCTAGCAGTTGAGTAGGATTAATCAGGGGGGAAAAGCTGTACATCATGTATCAATGTGATTTATTTTCATTGCACAGCGATCCTTACTGCCTTTGCACTTTTTTTTTTTTACCACAACAGCTGCAAGTGAAGATGATGACTTCTGTTTCCATGGCAACCGCAGTACATCTTTATATCATTTTGATTTTTTCTTTACCTCAATTGGCAATTAAGGCCAGGGTGAGCCTTTTCTTCTGCTACGGTCGTCACAAGTTTGTAAAAGGACACTGCTAGGTACGCCAGGATGGAAGTCATTGTGAAAATAAAGACTTTCTTTGTTGCCATGTATTTTTAAAACATCAGAAATGTGATGTTGAGAGGGGAAAAATGAAAATGGCTCAGGGAGTTCAGTAACAGGCAATGTTCAATGTGAATCAAAGCATTTAATCTATATGTTAATGTAGCTAGGGCGGAGTGATAAGACATTTCCGATGCTTAAAAGCTCATTCAGAAGCCTGCCAAGTATTGAATTAATCTAAACATCGTCATCAGGAAGATTAGCTTAGGATGTGCTGACACAGATTTGGCAACATTATTGCAATTCTTTAACATGGAATACAATAACAGGCTGCTCAGATAAGGGAAAGTGCTGGGAAACAGTAAATAAAGAAATAAATCAATCAATGAAATTACTGACAATTTGGGCGGTTCGCTCCTTAAAGGCAAACCGAACAACATGAAGCGCTCTCCAAAACGTCCCTTCCGTTGCTACTCTGAATCCTGTCATCAGCTGCTCGCAGCCTGCCCTTCCCTGTCACTGCAGGTGCAATTAAAGGGTTAGGTCCACCTGTCTGCCTCGGAGAGGGGCGCTGCTTTGCATGGTGACCAGGATGAGCTCGCTGAAGTGTCCTTCCTGAGTGGCTCTCTGAGGGCTTTTTAATTACACCCTGTCACTCTCCGTGATGAGGCTTGCTCAGACACAGAGTAGCGCAGAACCCTGCAGGCAGAACGGGAACGCGCCGACGTCATGCACGCTTGTTACAGGCACAGACGGGCATGCGGGAGAAAACAGCGCTATAAATACGCGCCTGGCAGGAGGCAAGAGGAGAGCTTAAAATGCCTCGGTGGGACACCATTTTCTCTGCAGATGGTTTGCATCACTTCACCATTTGAGGCTAACAAAGGCTATACCATGGAGCGTAATTTCACGCTCATAAAATCTGGGCCGGAAAATTGCAGACAAAGTGAGAGAAGACAGGCCCCAGCACAGGTAAGGTAAGAAAAAACAGCATGTCAACAGGAGTGCCTCAAAATGAGGGCAAAGTTCCCTACATTACAGCAATAGCGGTAAAACAGGTACAGTACGTCCCTCGCAGCTTCAAAAGGCACATATTATAGCCACATTTTCATTGCTCTTTTGAAACAGTTTGTAAAAGTTTGATGCACTACATAATCATAGTTATAAAACATACCATTCACTTGCCAGTCTACAGACCACAAAAACAGCCTCCTTTGAATTTAGCATGGTTGTGACATCACAAACATGAACCAGAGACAGGGACTTGAGTCAGTGGTTTGGATTGAGTCACGTGATGTGTGAATCATGGCTCGAATAAGACTCAAGAACTTTCAGCCTGAGAAAAAACATGAACAAAATAGATTCAACCTTCAGTACAACAGAATGATTGAATAAAACCATTTCCTGCCTTGTGTAGGACTTTTCACAGTTTTGCTACAGTCATGCACAGTTATTACTGCAAAGCTTGCAGCAGGGTCAGGCTCAATATAAAGAAAGGAGGCAAACCAATTTGAAATGGTTGGCTAGCAAGAAGTTTGGATAGCAAGAATGCTAGCTAGTGCAATAGCTACTTTGTCTTAACTTTCAGCTAATCTATCTGAAGTTTTAGTAAATTACCAATCATGTTCCTTTAAAACTTGGTAAAACTTCAGCTGGATTAGTTATGCTACATTCTTAAAAAGATAATTCTACAAGGTTATTTTAGTTAAGAAAAAGGTTCTATATAGAACCATGTACAGCATATTCTCCATCAACCTAAAGAACACTTTCATGATGCAAAGAACCTTTTAATCATGCAAAGGGTTCTGTAAGTGTTCATGGTTCTAGAGTGTAGCTAGCTTCCATACCTGTTACATAAACTACAGACTAACCATCTGTTTAAAGCTGTTTTGCTTCTTTCCTTTCAACATCGCATTTACTGCATGTAGTGCTTCCGTTCTATCAGAATCAGG